>NC_092560.1:2795000-3167500 GCF_037038585.1 Patagioenas fasciata | reverse complement strand
TGATCTGCGAAGGATTAAATTATATTGAGAGCTTTACAGCAATAAAGTGCATATGTGCTCAACATAAAATTATGTTAAATTGACTGATCGTGCAGAGGTTTGACTAGGAAATCACTTAAGTTCAGGCATATCCAGCCTTAAGATACATTTCACTATAGCTCAGCCTATAATGTGGACCCTGCACCACTATTGCAGATTGTTACACCAGCACTGGTATAAACCAGTAAGAAATCAGAATGTGTGCCCAGTTCACTGATAGCAGAATTTGTTCCTGTATTCCTTCTACTGGCAATAACACATAATGAAAATAGCACATGCAAGTTCAGGCTCATCTGCTCAATTCAATATGTTATTCTGTTAATTTTCACTGAAAATAAAAATCCATTTTCCATTTCATGGTTCAAAACATTCTTCTATGCAATAAATACATGGAAATAATTACAATGTAATACTCTTGTATGCAACAAATACATGGAAATAATTGCAATATCATGCTCAAGCATTATTCAATTAAATACCTGGGGCTAATTTTGTGCTGAAACTGGGAAGACAGTTGTGTAAACTGGCCTAAGTGGTAGCCCAAAAAGCCTAAGAGGAACGGGTTTTGTTAGTGAATAGACTGCCTTAGTTTATTGAATTATTTGGCATATGGCTTCTCGTGGAACTTGTTTAGAAACTGCTTATATAAAAGCAAGTTTTCTTAGCATAACTTTTGCAAGCTGCGAGCCTTTGAAACTTTCTGATTCATTAAGTAAAGAGGCCTCAGAGTCTGATGAAAATGAAGAGATTCAACGAAGGATGGGGAGACCCCAGGTTTTAATTTTGCACTTGGCCCAGAGCGATACACGGGGAGGTGGGAGCTTGGGTTGGGGTGTAATTGTCCAGGCTTTTTCTGCCGAGGGTCCGTCTTCAGGAGGCACCAGCTCCAGCTGCTCTACACTGTTCCCTGTGCAGAAATTATTTATTTAATAGGAATTTCTTGAATCCACATCTGAGTCTCTGCTGCAGGAAACCTGGGGAAAAGGAACTTCCCTGACAGTTTTGTTTAGTTGGGTTTTAACCGAGTCAAAGTTGCGTTCGTGGTAGGGACAGCATTCTCACAAATACACAAGATTTGGAGTACCCTTTTTCATTGTTGCTGTTGCTTTACAACATCTTTTGCTTCCTGCGCAAACCCAAAGGATGGTGTGGTACCTCTTTGGTCCCACCATCCTGCTCAGCATCCCCAGGTGAATGTTCTTCCTGGAGGTGGTGGTTTTACTCACAGGATGGTTTCGCCAATGGCTCGTACTGCAGAATGCCAGAAGGACTTCCCTGGATATCCATAGACGAGAAATGTGTTCTAGTAACTGCAAGCACAGAGCTGAAGAGCACAGATTTAATAACCCTCATGCCACTTCCTAGATAAAACATGCAGCTTGGAGATGGCCTCAGGAATGTCTCATAACAAGGGCTGGTGTCAAAAGTGCAGGGGAGGTTTTTTTACTGGAGTTGTCAGAATTTTCCCCGATTCATCAGATAGGCTTTGAAGATGATGTGGTCACTCCTGTGCTGTAGTACCAGTGACCTGAGCACACAGTGATTTTACCCAGAGATGCTCAAACTTCCAAAAGCTGCTGTCTTCTGCGTAGCTCTACTCCTCATAAAAAACAAATCATATAATCCCAGAATGTCAAGGGTTGGAAGGGCCCTGGAAAGCTCATCCAGTGCAATCCCCCACGGAGCAGGAACACCCAGCTGAGGTTCCACAGGAAGGGGTCCAGGGGGTTTGAATGTCTGCAGAGAAGGAGACTCCACAACCTCCCTGGGCAGCCTGGGCCAGGCTCTGACACCCTCACCGGGAACAAGTTGCTTCCCAAATTTAAATGGAACTTCTTGTCTTCCAGTTTGAACCCATTACCCCTTGTCCTACCATTGGTTGTCACCCAGAAGAGCCTGGCTCCATCCTCCCGACACTCACCCTTTATATATCTGTAAACATTAATGAGTCCCCCCTCAGTCTCCTCTTCTCCAGCTCCAGAGCCCCAGCTCCCTCAGCCTTTCCTCACACGGGAGATGCTCCACTCCCTTCAGCATCTTGGTGGCTGCGCTGGACTCTCTGCAGCAGTTCCCTGTCCTTCTGGAGCTGAGGGACCACAACTGGACACAATATTCCAGGTGTGGTCTCCCCAGGGCAGAGCAGAGGGGCAGGAGAACCTCTCTGACCTACTGACCACCCCCTTCTAACCCACCCCAGGTACCATTGGCCTTCCTGGCCACAAGGGCCCAGTGCTGGCTCATGGTCACCCTGCTGTCCCCAGGACCCCCAGGTCCCTTTCCCCTACACTGCTCTCTAATAGATCATTCCCCAACTTACACTGGAACCTGGGGTTGTTCCTGCCCAGATTCAAGACTCTACACTTGCACTTGTCCTATTTCATTAAATTTTTCCCCACCCAACTCTCCAGCCTGTCCAGGTCTCTGATGGCAGCACAGCTTCCAGTGTCACCACTCCTCCCAGCTTGGTGTCATCAAATAGCAGTATCTGGCCTGTCTTCTGATGGTTCAAAGCATGTGTGAAATGGAAGTATGTGTCACTGTGTACAGACACACAGAAAATAATTATGGGATATAAGAATTTAATGTCACAAAAATAAATTCCCCTTCAATCTGGAAGCTAAAACACTGCAGTCCAGGTTATGAAATGGGTTTCCTTGGAAACTTCTTGGCTCCTGCTTTGCAATTCCTGAACCGAGCTCAAGCATGTGATTTCCCAGTTTCCTAACTGGAAAAAGACATGCATCCAGGCATGGGATATGCAGTTACCAACGGGTGCAAGAAAAGGGGATGCCTGAAATCTCCTTTTGCTCTCGTTGTCCCACCATGTGCAGCCCCTCTCTGCAGGACCCACCGTGATGCTGCTGCCCTGGGTCTGTTTGTTGCCGAAATAAAAAGATTTTCCCATCTGGCAAGGACCGGACAGATGTCTGCTCCATGTGCATGCAGGACCGTATTTCCTTTTGCGTTGGGAGAACAACATGTCCTGGAGATCGGGGCAGGGCAGGAGCACAAGAACAGACAAACAAACAGCGACCTTGCTTGAAACCCTTGTTGAGTGCTGATAAAGGGAAATAGCGAGCTGTTCTTCACCAAGTGTGTGCACAGGGCCCGTCCCGCAGGATGATAATAGGTACAGCCCCACCGCAGCACACAGTCATATCTGCATTAGCAGCTCAAATGGGCTTTCAGCCCCAAAATGATCCCCTCTTGCATCTGTTTTCCATGCCATGGGTATCGTTTGCAGAGCTCCTTGCTGAAATCTGTAAATGTACCACTGATTGACTTTCTTCTGATGGAGTGGTCTCCTGCTTGTCCAGCACCTCAGTCACTGCTGTGGGCCCACATTCCTTCTCAAAGAGACTTTTCTTTCACTTATTCCTTCTAAAATCACTTGTCTCAATAGCAGACAGACTTGTGCTCCCTGCTCCTCAGCCAGTCCTTCATAAAGACATAACACGAAATACGAATCTTCTGTTTTCCTGTCTTGTAAGAAGGAACTGGTTCCCCTCTTAATTCTTCATTGTTCTGCAGTTACAACATTTTTCTACCTTATTCTGGATAAGGTCCTAAGGAATCACATCTTACTCCAGCAAAGAGCACTTGAGACCACCTTCAGAGCACATGCCTACTTTGGCTATTTGAATGGCAAAATTCACCAGTAAATGTGTTTCCACCCATGTGAATCCCATATCGAGCTATTTGTTATACATTTAATAAAGCTGGCCCAGCCATTTTCACCTGGACTTTCTCAAAGTTTTGGGACACGCATGCTCCCCTGTGGCGTCTCTCGAGTTTTCTGCCCCAGTGAATGCTGAAGTCTTGCCTGTGCTGAGGCGAAACCATGCGCTTGGTGGTGTAAACCCTCTGTTCTGGTCATGAGATCAGTTTCAGGGTTTAGGAGGTGAGTTTTAATTCGGTGGGGCTGCAGAGGGCCTGAAACCCTGCCCTCGTTCGTAAACAGTGCTCTGATGAGCCGTCTGATGTATAAAAGGTGATGTGTCTACAGCTTCTCCCATCCCTTAGGTGTGCTCTGGGCGGTTCATTTGAAGGGTGAGAGTAAGTGCTTCTGGAAGGAAAAATTACAGCTGTAGAGCACACGTAAAGAGGAGAAACTTCTGAGTCCTTCTTTACTTTCTTTTTATTCCTTGTTTCCCATCACCCAGCCGCTTCCCACTATTTCCATAAGCGGGATGCTCTGCCTTCTGACGTGGCGATTCAAGGACCATGTGCCTACAGCTGGTAGGTTCTTCTGTCCTGAGACCCAGATTTAATTGGGATAATTTCATTTTTAAGAGCTAAGGGGCTTTTCAGACTGAAGAGTGTATCAACTCCTCGAATTCAGTGCTGGCGGAAGACCTCTGTTGCACATTAGAAGAGCTATAATCCTGTTCTCCAGTGGAGTAAGGTTTAGAGTAAAGCCTGACCTACAGCGTGGACCAATGCTGTATTACCATCTGGCAAATAATCTGCCCACCTTAAAAAGTCACGCTCTTCTGTGAAGCGCAGAGCAAGAACTATCAGGGCAAATGCCAGGTAGTTACCAGCAGACCTTCTGACGTGCAAATGGAACGGCTCATTGCAAACACTGGGAGATTAATATTAAAGATAATCCTCCGAGCATGGAAAAGAATCCCGCGTAGCCTCAGGAGATGGACAGCTAAATCCTCAGAGCCAGCATACACAGTCATGCCATCCAACCCTGGGGACACAGACCTTGTTTTTGAAAGCAGCATGCTCTGGAGGAGAAAGTAAATGGAAAAACAATATCATCTTGCTTTCGTAACCCAGAAAAGGAGCCCTGAATGTTCATGAAAACAGTATTTTATTGCAAAGGAAACAGAAGTTGAGATTTTTCTGCTCCTCATAAAACTGAGGCTAACATGATTTAAGAATGTTATAGCTTTCTGAAACTGTGTGAATTAGCAAAGAAACAGAGTGTGCATTTCTGTTATGTCTTTTCTGGTTATATTAAAATACTCTCAGAAATATTGTTTGAATTAGTCTTTTTCTTTCTTTTTTTCTTTTTTTTCAGAAGCACTAGCCAACAACAGGCAATGTTTTACATACCATATGAAGTAAGTTAATATCTAGATCATAAAACACAGAGTTAGTGCCTGTAGACCACAAGTGTTCAGAATTCATTAGTTCTGACTAATTGAACTGCTTGTTACTTATTTTAATCTGATATCTACTCTAGAAGGAAAATTGTTGGGCTGAAAATAATTAAAGCCCTATTTTGTGTGTATGTGTCTTGTATGAGTTTTATATTAGTAGTGGCAATACATATTTTGTTCACAATTAGGTCCATTATTTCTAGTTTTCCTGGGGGAGAGGGACAATAAAACAGGCTTGATGCCTTGTAGTGGAAAGAAAGCTTCTGTATTGTGAATAGCTCAGTATTTTATGAGTTAGTCTTAAACTTGAAGAAATAAATGAGACTTTAAATAAATAATACATCTTGGATTTGGGAGGAGAGGTTTGAAAGATGTTTGCCTTTCTAGATTTCTATAGAAATAAGCATACAGAGAGCGGGGAAGGGTGGGGAATGTTTAATCCCATTAGGTGTGCAGAAGAAGAGGGCCTTCCTGGTAAGACCCATTCTAGGCCAAAACGGAGAACAGGGAAAACAAGTCAATGACAGTGTGTGTCATTGTCCTAGTTTGATTGTTAGAAAACGCGGGATTTTGCCTGGGGTGACTGTTTGCATTTGTACTGGCAGGGTACAGTTGGCGGTGACCGATCTACTGCTTCTCAAGGTCAGACCCTGATCCAGTGTCTCCCAAACAAGATTTCTTAACATTGGATTTCACTGGCTAGAATGTCTATCTTTTATTTACAGGCAGCAAAATCTGCCATTAGCTGACTTGCGTTGTGAACATAAAAGCTATTTGTGTTTCACAGGTGGAGAAACTGAGTCTCCGGGTTTCCCATAAAAACCTGGAATGCAGCTTCTGTTATTCAATTCAGCACGAGACTGGGGTGCATGCAACCCCAGAAAAGACATCAGAACGCAAGGGCTGGGGTGTCAGCTTTATAAATACCTCACCTTATCGTGGCTGACTGTTTATATTGACACACGAACTGTCCCAGCACCAACACAACACTCAACTGCCCTGGGCTTTCCCCTACAGAAACCAGGGTGTATCTCATTCCATTTATTAACGTGAAGTTCACCATCCACTTCTCACGTACACCAGACATGTCCACAGTAAGAGTGTCCATCCAGGAGGCACTTGCATATAGCAGAGACAAAACAGATCTTGCTTCTGTCACCTCCTTTGCCCAGAGTCTCGTTTCCCCCTTCTCCTGCAGCCACAGTGGCAGTCTTGGGCAATGTGCAGATGGTGACTTGGATCTTCTGCCTCTCTTGGTCTTCCAGAATGTTTATCTGATCTCTAGGATCATGCTGTAGGGATGATCTTCTTCCAGGGGAATGTTGCTGGCATCCAGATTGCAGGTCTAGGTGGGACAGAGATAACACATTACAGTCCCCATGCTTCAAGTGTCTTGAGGATGGAGATCTTAAAGAAGAACTAGTTGCACCTGATCAACCCCACCTTTATCTTCATTTTGCGCAGTCTCATGGATCATGCCAGTTCCAGCTATGTTCTGGAAGAACAGACATCCATCGTCTGGACATCCAGAGCATGTATGTGAGTAGTGTGTTAGGAAAGAGGTTTAGAAACTGATCTGGAACAACATGAAAGAGAGGACATGGTCTGCTCCAGCTCTGGGCTCCTGAGGACCAACAGTGAAGGAGAAGAAAGTAGGCTGGCTTGCTAGTGTCCTGGGATCGCTCCAGGTCTTGAGTTTAGCTGGTACCAAGGCCACCAGGAGCCCTCACTGAACTGCATGTGGACCACCTGAGCCCATGGCAGCCCAGTCCACAGCCCAGGATCAGCAAAATCTGACCTGGCTTCCTCTTCAGTATCACAGAATCCCAGAGTGTCAGGGGTTGGAAGGGCCCTGGGAAGCTCATCCAGTGCAATCCCCCCATGGAGCAGGAACACCCAGCTGAGGTTCCACAGGAAGGTGTCCAGGCGGGTTTGAATGTCTGCAGAGAAGGAGACTCCACAACCCCCCTGGGCAACCTGGGCCAGGCTCTGACACCCTCACCATGAAGAAGTTTATTCTTAAATTTAAGTGAAACCTCTTGTGTTCCAGTTTGAACCCATTACCCCTTGTTCTACCATTGGTTCTCACTGAGAAGAGCCTGGCTCCGTCCTCCTGACACTCACTCTTTATATATCTGTAAACATTAATGAGGTCACCCCTCAGTCTCCTCTTCTCCAGCTCCAGAGCCCCAGCTCCCTCAGCCTTTCCTCACACGGGAGATGCTCCACTCCCTTCAGCATCTTGGTGGCTGCGCTGGACTCTCTCCAGCAGTTCCCTGTCCTTCTGGAGCTGAGGGGCCACAACTGGACACAATATTCCAGGTGTGGTCTCCCCAGGGCAGAGCAGAGGGGCAGGAGAACCTCTCTGACCTACTGACCACCCCCTTCTAACCCACCCCAGGTCCCATTGGCTTCCTGGCCACAAGGGCCCAGTGCTGGCTCATGCTCACCCTGCTGTCCCCAGGACCCCCAGGTCCCTTTCCCCTACACTGCTCTCTAATAGATCATTCCCCAACTTACACTGGAACCTGGGGTTGTTCCTGCCCAGATTCAAGACTCTACACTTGCACTTGTTACATTTCATTAAACTTTTTCCCGCCCAGCTCTCCAGCCTGTCCAGGTCTCTGATGGCAGCACAGCTTCCAGTGTCACCACTCCTCCCAGCTTGGTGTCACCAGCAAACTTGCTGACAGTCACTCTATTCCCTCATCCAAGTCACCCAGTATGTTCTGTAGAGTACGTGGGTGTGAAGCTACTGTATCTTTGCTCAACCAGATTACATATTCAATAAAGGTGGTTTAAAATCTTGTCAGAAAAGGCTCATCCCTGGCTCTTGGCCTTTTTTTTACCTCTGAGGTGATAAAAATAACTCTATTTGATTCTGAGTGGTTGTTTCAGGCTTGGTTTTAGTTCCGTATTGATCTCTAACTGTTTTTCAGGGGTGCTACAAGAGCTAGAGAGAGTCACAACCTGTGTTTCAGATTGTCAAATCTGGAGCAGAAAGCCTGTCTGTGACCACAGTCTCCTGTTTCAACTCTTTTATTTGCTTTGGTTTTCTACAGGACAGCCTCCTAGGCTTGACAGCACTTCCTTTTCAGTTCTGACCTGATATTTTTTTGAGTTGAAGGACTATCAAGATATGCAGGCTCCACAATACAAGCTGGACAACTGGTATGTGCATAGTGCAAGTCTAAGATGGGCAGCACGTGTGTTGCAAGGGGCTGTGGTGGTGGACGGTGAGTTTAGAGCCTGCTCATTGCCCTCTTTCTTAAGTTCCAAAAAGCTTGAGCTTTTGCTTTATTCAGGCAAGAGTTCCAGAGTTCCACTTTTGTCTGTTTGTATAAAAAAGGTGAAAATTTTCAATAATAAAAACCAGCATTTTACTGTTATGTTGCTTTAGTAAGTGATAAAAATTCAACATTTTTCCTATGTGTCAAGAAGCTGGAAAGATACACCAAAGGCACACATATTACTAATGTCTGATTAAATGTCTCTTGCTGTTTATATTACTATAATTTTCACCATTCAGTAAGACAGTGCACTGTCCTTACATATGACTAGTATGTTCCGGAATGCCTGACCTTGATTAAAAACAAACATCTCAATGTTAAAGGAAGAGGAAATTAAATATTATTAATAACATGCTAAGTTCCCTTTTTTTCTGTTTGTGGTTGTGTCTTTTTTTTCTTAAAACATAACAACATCATCCTTGAAGTAAGCACTGAACACTGCTGCATTTCATCCTATGAAAATACAAAGTTTTGAATACCATTTAAAGATCAAGGTTGCATTTTTGCTTGAGGTAATATAATAATATTTGTCTGGACTTTGTGATTTAATAGGAAGGGAGAGGTTATCTATGCACATGCATTTGAACTGGAAGTTAAAACTTTTTCCTACAGAAAGCACTGTGAATATTCAATCATTAATTTGCAAACCAGACAACCCAAATGAACTTGACTTGCGCCTTCCATACGTATCTAATGGGATTTAGTCAGAATTAACCACGTATACAAGCACACCAAGTGATGCTTAATTGCAGTTTCCATCTGGGTGCAGATTTTTCACTTTGAACCAGCATCCAGTGTGCAGAGAAGGTTCAGTGCCACAAGGGTGTGATGATGATGCTGGGGAGCAAGACGCCCTTGACAGTCTCTTATGTCAATCTGTTGCACAACATCCTAAAAAGTGTGGCTGTCAGGTCAGGGAAGGGGATTCTGCCCCTCTGCTCTGCCCAGAGAGGTGGTGGATGAACCATCCCTAGAGACATCCCAGGCCAGGCTGGACGGGGCTCTGAGCAACCTGAGCTGGTGAAGATGTCCCTGCTCATGGCAGGAGATTGGACTGGATGAGCTTGGAAGGCCCCTGCCAACCCAAAATATCCTCTGATTCCCCTAGTATTTCAGTGACATTCTGCTCTGCTCTCCTGCTCATCCCTGCTCAAACACTCCTCCTTAAGGATTTTATTGAGAGGTGTCCACTGAGGATGGAGGTGATCAACTTGCTGTGCCCAAGGAAAGCCACTAAAAGCATGAACAGCTGTAGAAATGTTCTTTTGAGGAATATGGATACCTTTACCACTTCTTTGCAATTTCAGCAATGTTTGGGATAGATTTGTGTAGAGCATATAATGAACATTAGCATGTCATGAATGCTAGGAGATGGATGATTAAGGGTTTGTATCCATGTTAGTTTGAAATGCATGAATCAAAGTGATTGGGACATCTCTTTTTTTTTTTTTTTCCCAATTAAGTATTAATTATACCACATAATGAGTTTTCAAATTGAAAGAAACTGTCCAGTGTTTCCTAAGTCTACATTCAAACAAAAGTAATGAAACTCCCTACCTGCCTTAATTAGGCTTTCCAAGACACTCATCACTCTAGTAATTAAGTGATTCCTTGTTTCTCAAACTGTACCAGACACTGCCAAATAAAATACAACCATTTAATCATGTTAAATTGGAGCTATAATAATATTAGTCATTGCCTAATAGCCTTTTTTAAGCCACTAGAAAAGTAAAGCCTTGCCAAGAAGACTGTTACCCTTCCACAGTGTAAATCAATAAATCATAATTGGACTGTGTACCTTGACCTCTTTCCTACCACAGCGTGGAAAACAAACAGCAGGAAGCCAGAGTCTAGTTAAGTAATTTAAAACAAAAATTGGTAAGCTATAATTTAAGGGACAGGTTAATATGATTAGTAAATCATTCATAATCTCAAAATATTCAAATGTACTCAATTTCAGTAAAATATACTAAATGGAGCAATCTGATAACATGGCTGCTACCATCAGGGCTGTAAAAGACTATGTTCTTTTCAAATGTTTCTGTTAATGTTTGAACATAAATTGGTGAACACATGCTAGAAAGTAATTAATCAATTGCAACCATTCCTCCAAAGCTAGATGTGTCATAAATTATGGCTAGCCAGAAGTCCTTTATTTTTAACCACTAATTACTGATATTTCCATCAACATTCCCAAACTCATATTTCTGGAGCCACTGCAAACATGGGACAGAGCTTTTTTTCCCTCTTCTTTGCTCTAAATCATCTGCTTTTTGACAGTGCTGCTTCACTGCTCTACCATCATTTTATTAAAAGTCAGTGGTGAGAAATCACCAGCTCTGGACTCCTAAAGCTGCATCTGTTCTTTTGGGTATTTACAGCAGGGCTGGGTACATTCTCTGGAATAACAGTCCTGGTTGAGTTAGAAAGGACTTAGAAAGGACTGGGATTTAGAAGGAATTTTTACGTGATCCTCGAAATGCCGGCTGAACACGTTGGATTTCGTCCCTTTCTTCTGGAATGGTTAAAGTGCCATTTCTTTGTAGGCGCCCTAAAGTGCTCCCTGGGATAGCTCAGGAACCTGACGTGTGTGCCACACTGAAAAATACAGAGTACTTCCAAATCATAGAATCGTAGAATTATTTTGGTTGGAAAAGACCTTTAAGATCATCGAGTCAACCAATACCCCAACTCTGCCAAGTCCACCACTACCACATGTCCTGAGAACCTCATCTTTGTGTCTGCCCAACCCTCCAGGGATGGTGACTCCAGCACTGCCCTGGGCAGCCTGTTCCAATGCCCGACAGCCCTTTGGGGAAGAAATTGTTCCCCACATCCAACCTCAACCTCCCCTGGCGCAACTTGAGGCCGTTTCCTCTGCTCCTGGCGCTTGTTCCTGGGGAGCAGAGCCCGACCCCCCTGGCTCCAAGCTCCTTTCAGGCAGTTCAGAGATCAGAAGGTCTCCCCTCAGCTCCTGTTCTCCAGCTGAACCCCCCAGCTCCCTCAGCCGCTCCCATCACACTTGTGCTCCAGCCCCTCACCAGCTCCATTCCCTTCTCTCAACTCGCTCCAGCTCCTCAAGCCCTTTCTTGGCATGAGGGGCCCAAAACTGCCCCCAGGATGTGAGATTTGGCCTCCCCAGCACCCAGTACAAAGGGATGATCATCTAACGATTCTAAATACCTCACGTAGCACGAGACCTAAACCTCAGATTGTAAAGAATCGGATTATTCAGGGCTGACAACCAGTTTAAACATCTCCTACCCTCGAGAACTCATCCTTGAGGAAGTCCACGTTACTAAGTGAGACCATAGGAGAAATAAACGGGTCAGCCTAAGCCTTGGGCACATTTGAATGGGCATCAGCATTTAGCAACTGCAGCAGAAAAGCTGATGCAGTGACCGAGATGTGGCCGGACTATGTTTGTGTGAGCACCATGGCTGGTGCAGAACAAAGCCTGCCATGCCAGCCCCGGGAAACTCTAAGTCGGGAGTGAAGCACTTAAAAGGAGGAAGTGCGTAAAAGAAAAGTATAAATACTTTCCAGGAATGCTTATATTGTTTAGACATTTAACGGGAAAAGAAAAAAAAAAAGTAAATGCAAGCCACAGGGAAGAATAACAACAATATTTCTGGGAAAAAAAAATATTTCAAAGCATTGTTTATTGAGTGCTTCCTTACTGTACTAATTATCAACATGATACGCAGCATGTATATATATATATATATATATATACATACATAAAAATATTAAATTCTCACTAAAGGAAGAAAAAAGTCTGGTGTTCTAGGAAGGAACAGTCTGCGGGAACAGTGACTGCCTGGATTGTTATTTTATTAATATTTACAGAGTTTAGTGAATATTTATATTCTTTGTTTTTATCTCATGTCTCACTGGGTCAAGCAAGCTTATGTCTTACACTGTTAATTGTTGAGTCACTGTTCATTTTCCCATTAGCAGCAGCAGGATATGTTCTACTTCTCTGGTGATAATTTACTTCTCTAAGGTACTCAGTCCCTTTGAGAAAAACACTTGGGGAAAGGCAGCTTTCAATTTCATATCAGCAACCCAAATGGTTCAGTCAGCTCTTGGTAATATTATCAAAATATCCTGAAATATGCAAAGAGTACCAACATATAAATACTTTGCTTAGACCTGACCTGACTTTGGTGTCAGAGAAGGTGCTTACAAGCACGGTTTCTATCTGGTTTTAACACTGGGACTAGAAATACCATCGTATTTTGAGGGGCCATTGCAATTGCAGGTTCATCATTGCATTTTAAACTGCAGAAGACTATGGTCAGGAGTCTGAACAAACTCAACACCATGCAATAAAGTTCAAAGCATGCACACACAAGAGTGAGCATAATTACACTTAACCTAGGGAGTTTCAAAACTGGGCCTTGTGCAAACTGTTCGATAAACATCCCTGAAGTGCAACTGTTCAACAGGGGACTTTCCTAGTCCTCCAAGTGAAAAATGGGTGTCAGTCTTCATCTTGACCTGCACATCACACCAGGTACCTGTTTGAGCAAAGAGACAAGTCCACCTTGGGAAAACTCCAGGTTTAGTTGTGTCCTTGCGTGTGGAAGTCTGTGGAGATACCTGGGTTAATGTCTGATGGTCAGTGAAACCTGCAAGGGTGAAATGACCCATCAGTGTGGCCAGGGGATACTTCGACACTCATGGAAGGGGTTGGTCTCTTCTCCAAAGTAACAAGTGATAGGATGAGAGGAAATTACCTCAAGTTGCACCAAGGGAGGTTTAGATTGGATATGAGGAAAAATTTATTCCCAGAAAGGGCTGTCGGGCATTGGAACAGGCTGCCCAGGGCAGTGGTGGAGTCACCATCCCTGAATGGGTTTAAAAGGCATTTAGACGAGGTTCTTAAGGACATGGGCTAGTGCCAGAGTTAGGTTATGGTTGGACTCAATGATTCTATGATACTACGATTCTATGATACTACGATTGTATGATTCTAAAATTTAAATTTTCAGAGCAAGAAGCAGACCTCTTGGTGCCTCTGGAGACAGAAAGAAAGCTGTCTCTGAGGGGTTGAAGATGCTGTCCGCAGCTCCATCCCAATGGTTTTTTGTTGTATTTGGAATTTAGTGGCATTCTGCTTTGGGAACTTGCAGGAAGTAGGACATGTAAGTGTATTTATGTAAGAAGGCTGCTTTTGGAGATGTATGGCCTGAAGAAGTGTTTTTGCAAGCCATAAAGCAGTAAAATGTGAGCTTGAAGTACAATATTAACAGAAAATAAAAATAAGGAAGCTTAAAAAGCATACGTAGCCAGATTTGCTTCTGATTGGGCAGAGCCCACAGTCAATCAGAATATTTTTTCCATCTAAAGGGACATATTATCCTCATTTTTCCCACATCAGATCAGATAATAAAAATCCAGGATGACAAAACAAAAAAATATAGGACCCGGCTTAGGTGAACAAACCAGTTGGGGGTTTTTTTAGGCATATGGCTCATTTATTTTCCATCTAGAAAAAGTATTGATTGCATTATGTTTTTGCTGACTTCATCAGTTGGATATGGAGGGAAAGAACACCAACCCCCAGCTGAAGGTGTCGTGTGAGGAATGAAATTTAATTTTCCTAGAGCTAGAAATGGAAATCTGGCTGTTGCTTGGGACCTTGAGGCAGCCCAGACTTCTGTACTGGAGGGAGACAACTGGACAACTCAGCTCGGTTTAATAAACAGATTTAAAAGCCCTAAGAAAGTTTAACATCCAAGTAATGTAAAACATTGTCTCTTACAATTTAACCTCGTGCTATGTGTATCATGTAGAATTTTGTTTATGTTTAGCCATGTGGTGGGTTTGATCCCAAAGAAGGTTAGAATAAGGATTCAACCTGATCTGGGTGAAGATGTCCCTGCTCATGGCATGGGGTTGTTCTAGATCAGCTTTGAAGGTCCCTTCCAACCCAAACTATCCTGTGAACTGCCTTTTCTTGTCTTTGATATTCTTGCTTTAAAAAAGAAAATTTCAGATACCTAAAATTGTTCACTTCAGGATTCTTTGCTTGGCTTTTCCCCCCACCGCCATACTGTCCCATACTTTGTGTTTAAATAAACATATCAATTGATGCTATAATCTTGTTCTTCTGGAACAATGATATGGTTCTTCTATGCCCTGGACAGCAGACGGTGGCACAGTGCATATGGTGGGCTTTTACTACAACAAAGTTCTTAGATTCTGGTAGCTGTGTAGGAACACTTGTGATTCTAGTTATAATAGTATGCACTTACATTCTTCTATTCAGTTTTAGAATAACTGAATTGAAATTTTTAATAGTGAACTGTTTTCAACGTATATACATAATCTGGTGTGTGTGTATATATATATGTATATATATATACGTATATATATATGTATACAAAATGTGATTCCTTCTCAGCTTTGGCAGATCTGTTGGGCACATAACTGATTACTCATTCATCATGTACAGTACTTGTTGTGTATACATGATTTTAAACAAAAATATTTTATTACCTCTAAAAAAATAACTCAGGCACCAGGAATAACATTTGCAGTCTAGATGAAATCTCAGTGTGCAGGTTTGTTGATTTTTTTTTCCTAAAGGAAAAAAAAAAGCAAACAAAAGAAACCTTTCAAGAATTGTTTTGGCTATTGTATCTCACCACCAAATAGGAAATAATCACTCAGCCAAGCATAAGGCCATTAATAAACAAATTAAATGAGTCAGTGTATCTCTTTCTTTGCTTCATTAGTCTTTAAATGTCTGAAACAGACCTTCATTTTGTCGCTATAGGCATGGAGCACATTTGTTGTTCATCTGTATTCAGGCTGCTAAATACTACTTTTTTCTCAAACTGAAATGCTAATACTTGCAAAAAAAACCCCAAACCTCAAATATCATGCTAGTATCAGCGTACCTATGAAATTAAAATTAATTAATATTTTATTTGACAGTTGCATTCCCACAAGTAACAAGTCAAAGTGTTGAAGAGCAATCCTTAGTTTAAAATGTATTTGCAGCTGGTGACCACATATAAATAACACATGGTTATGTAGATAGAAAGGTCAGTTAATGAACAACTTCCTCCAAATGGACCTTTTCTCACACTGGCTGTTAGTTCTACGAGTGTTTCAACCATCCTTGTCATACACGAGGGAAACTGCTTCTTCCAGAATAAAAATTTACTACCTAACAACTAAACCTCTGCTTTTAAAATATTCTTGCTTAATACGTTGTGAAGGAAGACAAAGGTTTGTTTTTTTTCACTTCAGACTCTTGCTCGGTTTTGTAAACCTGTTAGTTGTCAGAGACAAGCTGAACTTCTCAGTAGCAATTTCAGTTTATACCATAAGCAGATATTTCTCGAGTTGGCAAGACTTTCAGGATCCGGTGTCCCAGCGCATTTGAGGGGCTGTAACTGCTTACTCTACCATGGAAGAGCAAGAGCTGACAACTTTCCCCTCCTTAGGCTACGTGAGCAAAGTTTGTAATGGAGTTTGTGGAGGAGGATGGAAAAAGAGCTATTATAGAATGCATGAAAATAAATAATATGAAATAATAATAATATGAAAGAAGATCTATGAGGCAGCAGCACTCCCAGGAAATGGTTTAGGTGGCAAAACTAAATTATAATATTTTAGCTCTCCACTGGATGAAAATAAAAAGGTGGAAATTCAGAGCTCAGAGGACACGGGCTTCCTGAGAAGCTGAACAAAACGAGAGGAATAAGTTTGCTTTGCTAGAAGTAGTGCTGGATTTCCACTACAGAGGTCCTGTTGGTGTTTGTCTCTGCTAACCCTGACTTTACTAGACAGAAAATGTTTACCCTTGTGTATCCATACCTGCCCACCCAAATCCTGACCCCTTTGCTGTTGTTCCTGCTGGGTGCCAATGACCACACCATGTTCAGAGTGACTGTGTCAGGCGTGTGCTTAGGAACCAACACACTGTGCTGTGGCACTGAACACCATATGTCTAATGAGCTACCAGGTGAAGCAGTTTGTAATTCAGTTGTAATTTTATTTATTTCTAAACCTCATGCTCACTTTCAACGGTTAAGGATGCTACCACTCCATGATGATGCTCTAGCATCTTATTTCAAACTCTTGTTAGCTTTGAGGATTAAGGTTTCCTGTTGCTTTAAAGCAATTTTGAAGATCTGTCTAAAGCAACACCCTTAGACTTAACAGCTTCCAAACCATTCCACGTGAAACATATTATTTGTCCTTCACGTACTTGTGCAACAGCAATGCACGTCACCTTGGAATAAATCTGTGAGGGATGCTGTGAGAGAGAACACCTCCAGCAGCAACATCATCACAGCCAAGCTACTGCATTTCAATACAATCTGGAAGGATTCTCCAGGGTGTTCAGTGATCTGTAGACTCTCAGCAGCACTCAGTGCTGCGTGGATACCTCTTGGCAGTTGTGCTGTCATGCAAGAGTGCCTTAAGTGTGCTAATACCCCTTGCCAAGCCATTAGCTCTGTTCCAAGGTCCTGCTAAGAGCTGACGGCTCTGCCCCCAGCTGCAGCATCGGCCCTTGTGCTTTTATCTCGGCTTTTCCTCTCTTATCAGCATGGAAGGATGAACCACAAAACGTTTGACCTCTGCTTGGTGAGAGTGCATCAGGGCTGAACATGAGCTCCTCCTGCTGACCCTTTCCTCCTTCTTGGACTCCAGTGTTGGATTGCCAGTGCAACACTATTATTTTTGGGTTTTTTTGGCAATCAATCTCCACATTTCCCATCCTGCTGAACGAAAGATCTGAACCTTCACGTTTATCCGTGCCAGCCTTAGCGAGGCAGCTGAAACCATTTGATGGAAGCATGTGCCCAGGTGCAAAGATATGGTCATTTTTTATACAGTTTTTAGAATTTTTTTCCCCAGAAATCTGTATTCTGGGAATTCAACCATCCCCTGAGACAGCCTCCTGCAGCCAGGCTTACACCGAAGGGATAACATATGTGTGCTGCTCCCACTGCGGATAGACAGACAGTGGGAGATTCTGCTCTCTGAAGCATCCCCATGCTGTGCTGGTTGCAGGGGAGAGCCATCGGGATAATTCCTGATGGGACAGGAGTCCTGACAGCCGCTCACTGTTCCAGCAGTTCGGTCTGTGCAGGAATCTGCAACAACATGGGTTTAAGCTTCATAGCGACAGAAAAAAAGCTGTGGTGCTGTGCCTGGATGTTGGTAGGGTGGGGATCGGAGGAGAAACAACGGCAAAGCGGCGTCCGCTGAAGCAAAGCTGTGTCATCCGCCTGAGAAATGCAGAAGCAGGTTGGCTCTCGCGGGGGTACTCTATCGATTGCATTTTGATTTGCACCTCCTGGGAGACAGAGAAGCTGGTGGTTTGCACAGGGAAATTTTTGAGGCTGAGGGAATGATTTTTGTATGCAGATTTAACACTCTTCTCGAGGAAGGAGGTGGAGAGAGGGGGAAATTCCTTAGAAAATGGAACCTATGGCTTGATTTGTTGTCGCTGTTCAGAAAGCCTGAGAAAACGACTGGTTTTGAGTGCTTTGTGAGCTTTGCTGAAGAGTCCAAATTTGTTGAAATAGTTATTACTGTGTTGCTTTCAAGCCTGCAATAGCACAATTGCTCTCTTGTTTCTTTGCATCAACTGCCTATGGCTAATTGCTTTCTATTGTGACATAGATAACCTATACAAAACCTTCACAGGTTCAGAACAGGTTTCTATATTTAAATCTCTGCTGGGATGCTGGCTTCTGCTGTGCTGTAGGCAGGAGTTGATCAGTCAGAGTGTTTTCTCACAAGCCCTATCTTTTGGGACTTTTTAGTTTGCATTTGGAGGAACCTTCAGTCTCATTCCTCAGCAGATAGCGACGCTGAGTCACACACAGTTTTGTCTACACACCAGCATCCTTGCTGCATATCAGCCTCATGCTTTGGCCAAACAAGTGGCCAGTCCTTCCTCCATATCCCTGTTATTGGGTGTTGTTGTCAAAACAAAACTTGTTTTCTGTGCAAGGACGGAACCTTATGCCCTTCTGCATCTTCCTGAATTTTCCACTCCTATGGCTTTTTTTTTCCTGCAAAGAGTAAGGGAGGTTTTGTTTTGCAATTTCTACACCAGAACAGCCTTCAGTGCTGTGTGTGGATACCACCACGATGGAGATCTGCACAGAGCAAGGCTTACAGGGTTTAGGTATGAATCTGGGTTTAAAATTAGTAAATGAACTTTTAAACCAATATATTGTATTATTTTTCACCCTGAATAGGACTTTGCCACAGAATCATAAATTGCTACATGCACTTACAGTTAATTAATTGATATTGGATCTTTTATCAAACTAGGACCCCGATAAATACACTTATATTCTGATTTAGAGTTACATTTTGCTATTGAATCGCACAATTCAACAGAAATGGCATATGAAAATCCAGCTTTCAAAGCTGCTCTTCCATAGCCAACTTTTTGAAACAAGCCTCAACTCCCTTTTAACTTTTTAAGAATAAACAAGACTAAAAGGCAAGAATTTTATTTCAGAAACGCAAAACAGCAGGAGCTAAATTTTATTCTCAGTTATTATGGTGTTCTGCTGAAATAACAGTGAAGTTGTGTTGCATTTTTCCCAGCTCGGGGAGTAAATCTGTCCCCAGGAGCTTGGAAAATGACTACTCTTTCCAAACTGCTAAAACTGTCAGTGTGTGTGGGGGGGTTATTTGTTTTTGGGTTTGTTTTTTGATGCTAGGGGAGGAGGTACGGGAAGAATAGATTATTCTACAATGGCCCATAAAAACATGCATTGACCAAACCTGTTTAGCCCTTATTTGAACGTTTTAAATAGATGGCAACTCTCTTCTTAATCAACAAAATGAAAATATTATCAACAATAAAACATTCTCGCAAGTGCCTGCCAACCCCAGTCTAGGCCAGTGCATTTTATTTGGAGCTCGTAGCATAAACGTATTTATTTTTCAAAGTGCTATACTATCCCCCTCTCCTCTGGCATTTGCTGAGCACGGGATAGTCACTGTCTCTCCTGTCCCCAACCTGGCTGAGCCAGAAGATCATTAACCATTTACCATTTATTTTTATGGAAATGAAATAGCAAGTTAACCACGTGGTGCTGCTCTGCATGAAATGCCTTTGGTTATTTTCTATTGGGGGGCCATGATCTTTTCTGTCCCTGATTCAATCTCCATATTGATCTTTAGAAGTGCCAAGGATGTTCCAGAAAGTCAAAGGAAGAAAAGGAGATTTTTGCTTTCTTTACCAAAAGTCAAGAATCTCAATTTGAATGTTACGTTAATCCTAGATTTTATGCAGCGTATAGAGAAGTCTGAATATATGGTGAATTACATGTTTGCCACTAATATAAGGTAAATTTGTGTTCGAAGCTTTTCCATATATCTTCTAAAACCCTTTGGGTTTGGTAATTTTTTTAATAAGATAATTAGTAGAGGATATTCTGGATTTTCTGCTGCTGACTTTATTACTTGCCCAGAGACAGTCAACCCCATCAAACTTTAAGGCGAAACTCACAAAGAGCAGAAGTTGCTGGGATATAAAGGTGCATCAGCCTGCTCCGATGTCTGAAAAATTAGTCACACAAGTTCCACTACTTAATGGGGACCACTGCCGCTAAATGCAAGTGGGAACAGAATCTGTTTTTCCCTCTCTGTTTTTAATTTACCATGGAAAAGAACCTTTTTCCAAGTAAGACATTCTCTTTCCCTACAGTCGTCACAGAAGATACAGAAATTCTTTTTATCCAGTGTCTGAATTATCCAAACCTGTGTAAGTGTCCGTATTTTATTCTTAAGCTGTAAAACTGCTCAGATGTTGTCAGGAGATTATCAAGATAAAACAAAATTCCTGGAACTTTCAAATGAAAACCCAGTCTTCATATCCCTGTTAATGGTCAAGAACAGCCAAAATACTTCCAGTTTTCTGAATAAATAGCAGATTATTTGCAGGTACAAAGATGATTTTTCTCTTTAAAACTTCCTATATATTTTGTTGCCAGAACCTTGATAGTTGGCATCTGCATCTCTGTCCTGATTTTCCTTCCCTTGGAGGGTTAAAACACCTTTAGTTCACCACGAACCTAATGAGGATGGTGGAGGTCTCCCTACCTTGGAGATGATCAGACCACTCCTGTTTTCTAACTGGACTTTGCCAACTGTGAGTAACAAAGCTTAACAAGAAAAATCAATACATTAAAGACTAAATCTACAAATGCTTCGCAATCATGCAATGCTGAGCAAACTTCGGGCAAACAAGCATGTGTGGTATTCAAATTTCCATTAGTCACATAGAGTGGAAAAACTGACGCGGTTGTCAATTAGTGGGATGGGAGATTCAGCTTATTTAACCAAGAAACCACAGTGCAGCGTTAGGCTCCTTAGTTAAAACAAATGTTTCATTACAAAGGTACTTTGATATTTCTTGTGTTTATATAAGATCAGTCATCATTCACATACTGAAAAGTTATAAAATTAAATACATGTGGACTTCACCAAAAGCAGGTTCTACCCCTCCTTTTCAAGGTTTCATCACTTTTGGCAAGCCTATACAGCACTGAAGGTTAATGATGAGCTAATACCTTCTTAAACTGTGTATTCGAGAAACACAGAAGAAAACACACAGCGTAACCCTGCTGCTTCAGTGCATGAGTTTTCTTTCTCTGTCTTGCTCAGATGAATGATTTGCTGCCTCCCAAACTGTGAGCCAAAATAGCTGCTTTTGCCTCTCTGCATTGTGGTTATGTTGCCAGCATTTGGGAAACTGGTGTCAGCATGTGCCTTATGCAACCAGAGCTCAAAGGCCAGTGTGTTTTGAACTGCAGCAAAGTATTTTCTTTTTTTTTTTTTCTTTTTTTTTTTTTTTTAAATTAGTGAGTTTGTTCAGAATTTTGTCAGGTTTTGGGGTCACTGATTTATACCCACAAATGGTTTGTGCAGAAGCACAAGTGGCTGGCTAGAAAATACAGCTTTAGATAGCTCTGTCCCTGTGCTCTGAGCTAATGAAATGGTGCCTGAGGGTGATTTAAGATTAAACAACCTCTGTTTTCCAAAAGCTGTTAAGCACCAATTCATCAGAACCCTGATAAGTTCTACACCCTGCAACAGCGTGCCATGGCTTTTCTTAATTAGGATTTTGTTGCTTGTTGTTGTTTTATAGAGACCTTATTGTCGCACCAGCTAGGATCAGGTTAGTACCATCCTTGACACACCAGTGGCTGGAACATATTAAAATAGGTGTTTTCCCAGATGCAGCTATATGCTCTTTTCTTGTTGGTTCTACCGCTGGATGAGAATAGCTCAGATAGGAGACGTATGTTTCCCTAAGAGGCCAGACCTGTTTGGTTTGAAGGTGAGGGATCAGAATAAAGAACAGTGTGATCCTGTGGAATTTTTTCAAGAAAGGTGACTAACGCCGTTGGAGTTTGCTGTGTCTGAGCCCATGCCACAGGCAAAGGCTGTTCACTGCCCTTTATCAGGAAGGAGGCACCAGGGTGTTACTGAACATTGCCCATAAATAAGAAGTCCTTTAGACATCTGGAGTCTATTTAACACCAGCTGCTCTCTTCGTGGATGATCTGGCTCTGAGGAGAAACCTCAACGTGCTGGTGATTTCGGGGTGAACCGCCTAGAGCTGATAGCAGACTGGTGGAGAAGGGACCTCTTACCAGTGAAGCTCCAACTGCAAACAGCCAGCTCCGACCCCACTGTTCATTTGTTGTGTCTGGCATCATCTCCTAGACCAACAGGCCGCTTCCCTAGCTTGTTTACAAATCACACCAGTCCTGTTCCTGCCTCTCACAGCCAGCAATTTGTTTTGTTGAAGTGTTATCTTGGTAGCCATCACCATGAAATAGTGCAAAGCTAACCACTTTTGGTGCACGAGTAGCTGGGCTTTATCAAAAGCATCGTATGTAACTGAGGAATCATAGAATCATAGAACATTCTGTGTTGAAGGGACCTTCCCATCTCCCCCAGTGCCACCCCTGCCATGAGCAGGGACATCTTCACCAGCTCAGGTTGCTCAGAGCCCCGTCCAGCCTGGCCTGGGATGTCTCCAGGGATGGTTCAGCCACCACCTCTCTGGCCAACCTGGGCCAGGCTCTCACCACCCTCAGGGCCAACAATTTCCTCCTCATGTCCAGCCTGAATCTCCCCTCTTTTAGTTTAAAACCATCACCCCTTGTCCTATGACAACAGGTCCTGCTCAAAAGTCTCTCCCCATCTTTCTTCTCAGCCCCTTTTAAGTCTGGAAAGGCCGCACTAAAGACTCCCCAGAGCTTCTCTTCTGCAGCTGAACACCCCAACTCTCTCAACCTGTCCTCCCAGCAGAGCTGTTCCAGCCTCGCATCATTCCTGGGGCTCCTCTGGCCCCTCTCCAGCAGCTCCATGTGTGTCCTGTGCTGAGGACCCCGAGCTGGACCAGCACTGCAGGGGGGTCTCACCAGAGCGGAGCAGAGGGGCAGGATCCCCCAAACCTGCTGCCCACGGGGCTGGGGATGCAGCCCAGGGCACCATCGGCTTCTGGGCTGCGAGCGCACAACCCAGAGCCCCCAAGTCCTTCTCCACAGGACTGCTATGACACCTTCTATCACAAATAAAATCAGTCTCCAATGCTTCTGCCAGTGTGTTCTGCCTTCATTTGGAATTGAAAAGGAACACCTGGAATTGTGGAAAGGATCTCGTGAGGTTTTGAGGTGGAGAACAAAGCTGAAACATGCCTGGGTGAGGGAGCTCAACAAGTCCTGGCTCATGATAGGCATCTCTGAGCAGAGCACTGTCCCTGCCTTCAAGGTCTGAGGGCAAAAATAGCTAATTATGGCATTTCTTCTCGATCAAACTCCTCCACTCACAAGTAGATGATTCATTAATGTGGAACAGAGAACAAGGCCAAATGAAATTGGTTTTCTCTCAATTCTTAAATTATCTCCAGTAAATTCACAGAAAAGATATTTTAACATAATCCAATTAGTGTATCAAAAGGAAACACTTTATATATTGTGATGCAGTTGATTATTTTTGGCAAAAAAAAAAAAAAAGTCTGAGTGATAGTTTTTCACTTGTTTTGGTTTTCAGGGTTTGGGTTGTTTTTGTGGGTTTTTGGTTGGTTGGTTAGTTTTGGTTTTGTTGGTTGTTTGCCTTTGTTGTTCTTTTTTTGTTGTTGTTTTTTTCTACATTATCCAATGACGCAAAGCAACCAGCATATAAAGATATTGGCCAATGCCTTCACATAACATCTGAAACACAGAACAGAGTTAATCGCCCATCTCCGGCGGTAAGATGTGCCAACTGTGTGACAAACAGCTCACATACCTGAATGACTCCAAGTAATTTTGCTGACAACCTGTAAACAGGTGTTTGCGCAACAGCAGTTCAAACATAAATACGATCAAGAGACGTGAGAAAACGATACGCTGTCCCTCAAAGGTGGTGATTTTTTTGGGGGGGTTTTGCTTTTTCCAAAGACTGTACGATAACCATTCAATTAAAGAGTGAAGTAAGTTCAGAGTGTGGCTGGTTTCTGCTCTCTGGACAGATTTTCCCTTTTGACTTCCACCAAGCTTTGCATGATCGGGCATATCAGTGTGGAGAGGCCCTTGCCTCTCTTTCAAGAGGACCCCCATTTATTTGCTGTGCAGTGATGGGGGTGTCTCCTTACTCATTTTATCTCCTCTTCCTCCTAAAACACTTACTCCTGCTAGCAGCTGGCTTAAGTTGGATCAGGTTTGCCCATTCAGCATCATTTGAGAACACCGAATTCCTCATTAATTATATGCACTGTTATTATATGGAGAACTGGTTTCCTTCTCAGCCAAACCATTTCTCTCAGTCTTGAGGAAATTGGGCTCCTCATCCATGTGGAAAGTCTGGGTAGGCAGAAACAATGTGAGAACACAGCTGGAAAATAGTCATTATAGTGGAGACAGACTGAACAGAGGAAAAAATGACTCGGAGTATCGGAGATTTATTTCATTTGGTTGTATGAGAAATCTGTGGTGGAACAAAGTCCTCCCTCACGCAAAATATTTTACGCTCAGTTCTAACTGGTTCCAGTGAAATTGATTTTGGATTGAATTATCTTCCCAGGTCTGTGAGTGAAGGTGGGAGTTGGAATATTCACACATTAAAGGAACTCCAGTGTTTCCCCAGCGAATCCTCGATTACCTCCTTGCAGACTCTGTTTAAGGACGAATTTTGAATTGGGTGATACTGGGCAGAGAATGGAAGCAGCTGTTGTCTCTGGCCATAAATGTTACCAAACAGTATTGGTTACCATAGACTTTTCTCCTCTAGGAAGCGGTCACCTTATTTTCATTTTATTCCTATTCCTTCCCATCAGTAACACAGCATGGAATCCAAACAGCAAGAAAACTTATACAAAAACCTAATAAAACCTGCTTCTTTGGAAAGTCTGAGGAACTTGCTTGTTATCTTTTATTTTTTTTCCCCCCAAGCTTCTAATAAAAGCAGATTGTGGAAAAGGATGTGACATTTTTACAATATTTATCCATGACCTGTATGCCCATAAGTGTCCAAAAGAAAGATGGGTAATTCTACCTAGCCATGGCATGAAGAATGCAAGTGAGATTGGTTGTTTACCTCATTTAATTTTTAAAGAAAAGGATAGATAATAAACTGTCTCGCAGATAGAATGTTCTGCAGAAACGCCAGACAAATACAGTAGCGTGTGCAAGTATCTAGAGGAAAACAAGGAGCTAAGAAACAGCCAACACAGATTTGTCAAGAACAAATCATGTCTAACCAGTTTAATTTCTGCCTTTGAAAATAAGGAAAGCTTTCTTAACAGATAAAAACAGCAGATGCTGCACATTCTGCTTTTAGTACAAAGTTGTATTGTTTCACCTGACACTTTTTTGGCAAGGAAACGTGGTTAGCTGTATGTGCTGAAGGCTCGGTGCAATCCTACTTGGAAAACCATTCTCAGAATTCAGTTCTTTAAATTCAGTGAATATGAGCTGTGTGTGGCACTCATCAATACTTTGTATTAATGACTGGATAATGAAATAAGAGTACACTTATTAATTGTCGTTAAATTTAGAGGTAACATTAGGCTGGAAGAGAATGAGAACGTGTGGACAGGCTTGGCACAGTCTTGACAAGTTGGCAAATATGAGTCAACAAGGACAAGTGCAGGGCATTGCCTCTCAGCGGGAACCATCATCTTTGCAAACACAAAATGAAGAGCGACTGAGTTAGCAACATTTTTGTAAAAAAGGACTCAGGAATGATTATGGTCCACAGTTTGGATGAGTCAACAGTGCTGTTCAGGTGAGTAAAATTAGAAGAGACTAAGGTGAAACCACCTTTCCCTTCATCATTCAGTGCTGCAAGGTTTCCATGGCAGTGTTGAGTTTTAGATACCATCCATGGAGGAAGAATAATTTGTAGAGAATCAAATAAGTAGGAACATGATCAAAGATCCAGAATAAAAATTCTCCAGAAGACAGATAAAAATCTTTTTACCTAAGCAAGAGGAAGTAAGCTTCCTAACACCTAAAAAAGTTGCAAAATCCAAAGACAATCTGTCCTCTCATATACATAATATATACATCAGAAAGCAGTGAGTTTAACTTTCTAATAGGGAGCTTTGATTACTGGTTAAGGTTCTTTCATAGGGATAAGGAAGTTCTGTGCAGGAAAGCGGTGGAGCACTGGTTGCATGTTGCAGTTGTGAAGAACAGGTTGGGCAAACGCTGTTCAGGAGCAACACGTATGGTTGATCCTGCATCACTTGCAAGGATGGAAGTTGCCCTCATCAGGTTTCTTCACATCCTCCAGCCTGTGACTTTGACACCTAGTAAGAAAAGCTTAACCAAAGGCTCAAACTGACTTTTCAAGCCTCAGTGTGGGGATGTAGATCAGAACTGGAGCAGCTGGGAGACACCTGTAAAATGAGACTAGATTTTAGGTAAGATTGTGTTCTTTTTTAACCTTTTCTGCTTGGCTCTTATCCATAATAGCCATTTTATCTCTTTTTGTAATTTTCGGGCTGTCCCCAGGTGCATAAGCAGAGGTGTGTAGCTGGTGGTTAAAACTCAACTGGACGTGCTGAATTAATGTGCACAGAATAACGAAATATTGTGATCTGGATGTCAAAGAGACACAACTATTGAATTAAGCATTGACAGATTTGAATGTGCAGCCTTTTTGCGTAACAGTTGCCCCTTTTAAAAATAGCATGCTTTGGTTTAGCAGTGAGAAACAAATAGGCCTTAATTTATCATGGAATTGTTTTAGATCAATCACCCATATGCAGATGATTCAACCAGTTATTTCAGTATCTTGGTGGCAAGACTTTTTTCAATTTTCGAATTGTATCTCTTTGTCTTTCAGAACACAAACAATGGGAATGGAAAACTTGCTTAAGCTGTTATTATGAACGTTGCTATTTTCTGCACTTTATTCATCTCCCTAATAATTCTGAGTGTTTGCTGTCTCTGCAGTTGAACAGATAAATAAGCGCTAGTTTCATTGGGAAGCAACAGGATTTCGTTGTGTGTATCTGAATATATTTCTCTCAAGGTAATCTTTCCATAACAGATTAATATGCATCTTATCAGATTTTTCCCTCCTATAGAGTGTGCATGTATGAAAATGAAAATGCTACTGAAAAAAACCAACCACATAGAACACAACGTCAGTGTAAAAGCTGAAATTGTAAGGATGTTGCTTCCCTTTAGTGTAATCCTCGCTGACCATAAAAAGCCACAGAAATTTGACATTTGTGCTTCTTTTTAGCAGAAACTGTCTGCACTTGTTTTCCTAAAAAATTAAGGGTCACAGCTGAGAACAAACATTAACTTTTGAAATGGATTTAATGCAAAAATCTTGGCAGATAAAAGAAATTACTAGTAGAGAATCCAGATAAAGAAAAACTTCTGTGAGCACATGTGCTTGAAAAACATAAACTAAAACTTACATGAGTTGATCTAAAGTAGAACAGATCTAAAGCATCCAGTAAAACCATTACCACTTGTAAAGCTGCATCTTATGAAATTGATTTCCAGCTTTTCTGCCTTGGCCAGACAGTCGGCTGCAGTTACATAAAAACTTTCCTTCCACAAGAAATTAATGGAAAAGAGACTTTTATCTTCATAGATTATGGATTATTTTGGAATATTTATTTTTGATGTGTAGCATTTTTTAAAGATTTTTCAGAACTGCCTTTTAGTTTTTTAATGCCGTGGTACCAAGACAGTTGACAAATTGCTATGGACTTACTATTACTGTGTCGTGATATGCTGATGTTACAATATTAATATTTTTTCATGCAATTAAAATACATAAAATGTAATGGAGATTGTTGGACAGAACTTAAATTCTTCTACAAAACTGTAGCACCTGCAGCATCCTCTTGAAATCGCTATACTATATTCTGAGGGGAAAATTAAGCCCATCCAAATTTGCCACGGTGAGATCAAGATCACTGTTTTTGCTCTGCCATTCTTTGTCAGAAAATGCTGAAAATAACTGTGAAGAAAGTTTTTTAGGTTTGCAACTAAAAATCTGGAAGAGTAACAGCACGTGTTATTTCTGACTTGTACTGATGTTTCTTAACCAGAAAACTCTGGAAATAACCTGATGAAGTTACTTTTCCCATTTCTACACCACAGTTTGATTTAGTACAGACACTTAAATTAAGAAGCACTTTAGGATCTGGGATTGTATATAGAAAAATCATTGTGGTTTAGAGAAAACGTGGTGCCTTTTGTTTCCGTCTAGCACACTTCCTCACATGTAAGCTTCAACATCTATGTCTGTCACCATGCTTAGATCCACTGATAAAAACACTTTTAAAACATTATTTTGTGATATGACTTAATTTCAGGAGTGGAAGATTTTTCTGCTTAAAATGCAAGGAAATTGTGAGTAGTTTACCAAAATGACATATTCATAGCACTGCAAGCTGGGATTTTCACTGATTTTATGACACGGCTTTTTCTGCTGACTTGGTCTTATTGGCACAAAACTGTTCACATACACGAATCTGCAGCATGAGGGCAGTTCTCTTTCTTTCCCTGACGTATGTATAGGTCTTTGCATTATAAACTTAAATACACAATCCTCCTTGCCTCCAGCTGAGCTCCTAAATCCAATGGCATCTTGAGTTTTAAAGGTTAGTTAAGCACTTTGCAAGCAAATGTTCTGTTACTAATTCAAAATTTGCTTTTCATTAGTGGATATAATCAGACCTAAAGTACAGAACTTTGGGGTGTTTTTTTTGTTTGTTTGGGGGTTTTGGTTTTTTTTTTGTTTTGTTTTATTCGGATTTTTCTTCCACTTTGAAGATTCGCATAGTTGTGCGCATCCCTTCCCTCTCCCATCCTGCTGCATCCACCGCATGGTCCTGAGCAATGTCTCAGCCACCAGGCCGTATCAGAAGGGAAGAACAGTCCACCTCGCCTGCAAGGAGACCTAGAAGAGATTAATTCAGTGCTGTGAAATCAAAACGTGTTGAGAGACTGTTCCCAGGCAAACAGCTGCTGCGTTAGATTTTCATCATCGAGGGGCCGATGAGATTTACTTTAGGCTGCTTTTTTTTCCATTGGCACCGAGCCCCCATGATAAGGGTTCTTGTCTTTCTGCTAGTTATATTTTAACCTACCTGTTGGTTTTCTTATTTGAGAAGTTAAACGGAGCAGGCTTGGGGGGAAGGTCTGAATTAACTCTGCAGTTCTACTTCAAAGACACTTCTACTGTTGAACGCCCAATCCACTGGTGGCTATAGCTCTTTAATGCTTGTAATTACCTTTATGTAATGTAGGGAAATTAATTAACAGATGTCCTGGGTACTTTACCGACTTAAAGTGGACTCTTTTTTTTGCAGAATCATGAATGCATGGGGGAACTCAGCGCTTTTCAGAGCTGGGAGCTGTATTAGCTGGCGCTGTGAAGCTATTTTTAGACCTTCAGCTATTTAGGTAATTGAAGCTTTTCCCACTTCCATCTAATGCAGTCTCTGTTGTATAACTCAGCTGGTGACCGGCTCGGTTCAAGGGACAGACACAGGAGACCCCACGGTGTGCGGGGTGAGATAAAAGAGCCGCCCTCAGGTTTGGCGATTTAGCAGCCGTCAAAACAAAGAATTATAGTAAACGCATGTGTAGGTGGAGGATGCGTCCCGTAGCTCTGAGAGAGCAGGAACGCTGGATCATGTTTACTTGCAAGGCTGAAAATGCGTTAGAGTTATTAATTTTCTGTGTAGAGTCAGCACTGAACCCAGGAATACGTAGAACACCTAGAGAGGTCTCTAAGGCTGAACAGCACTATTTCTTCAAGCCACCACCTCTGAGAAAGGGGCAGGTCCGAAACGGGAGCTGGATTCTCACCAAATCCAATGTTTTCGTATGGCTTTTATCTCGCTGGCCTTCAAATTTCCAGCTTGAATGCTAGGCATGTGTAGGAAACACCAGGTAGGGCTCGGCTGCTTGGCACCTAAATTCAGTTTTCCCCTCTACAGCTGGCCCGAGGAGCACGATACAACAAGCACCGAACAAGATAAGGCTAGAAAATATGAATTTGTGAAGGATTTTTTCTAATTGCGTTAACTAATGTAGATATGCTAGGCACACATTCTGCTCTTTCATCGGTATAGCCTTTAACTCCCACAGAGTCCCTTCACCAATCTTAATTCCTAATCTCACTAAACTCTGCTCTTTTTCACAAATGTGAAATATCTGAGCAGTGCAGAACACTGAGTCATATAGTTTGCTTCAGAAAGCTGAAATGGTTTAGTAATATAAGTGGCCTGTTTAGCTTTTCTCTTGGAAGATTAAATCGTTCACTTGAAATAAAGTACATTGGTTGACATAACATTTCCTCTAGCAGCTTATATTCAAAACAGTGATTTTTTTTTGGTGTGGTATTTGGGATTGTGGAATGTGTGGAAAACAAAGGTTGTATTTCTCAGATTTTCTTTGGGGTTATTAAAAAAAAAACCCAATAACTAAAATTACATAACATATTCACCTATCCTCTTCCCCAAAAATCACTTGGTGAAAATCGGCTAAATCAGTATGCAAAGGCCTTAGTATTTCACAGAGACATGGGCAGTAATATAACATTTCAAGATGAAATAACATTTTTTTTTTCAATAAATTGAGAGGCAGTTTTAATAAGGTGCATTCTTAATGGAGTTTTCAGTGTGTTCCAGGTAACAGTATTTTCTCATAGTTTTCGGTTTAGAACTTATATATCTCCAGCTGCAAAGTAAAACCCATAAGTAGAAACTAAACCACATATATTGTCCCTAGGAAAGCAAAGTCAGGTTTGTCACGGTGCTGGGCTGTACAAATCTGCCTTCACCTAGAAAGAGGAAAAATACGGCTAAAACTCCCCAACCAAGCAAACGAACAAAAAGAAACCACAAAAAAAATGCCCAAATAATCACAAATATCATCCTTGATGTAAAAGGTAGAGGGGTTTTCAAATGCTTTTAAGTCTCCAGAGCAGGAAACAGGATGCTTATCCTTTCTTTTGCTCCAAACCAAACTTTCAGTCCCTTCGAAAACTTTAATTACGATATTGATGTGGTAAGTCAGGGAGTGCCAGTTCAGCTCTTCCGGACGTAAATCCAGAAATGACAATGTTACTAGTGATAAATATAGTTAGTGTTGGGTTTTGGGATCCCTCCTATATTCTGTAAGTGTGCAAATATGTCTCACCGATTGATCTATGTGTACAAAACAAACATGAATTCAGGTGCATGAGATGCTATTACCAGCAGGAAACCGTTCTCCTGAAGTATAAAATCACAGTTACTGTAAAGCTTGCCTAGGAAATTAATTTTAGGCAGAAGAGAGAAGTGCGGTTGCAACGCTGGGTTCAAAACCTCATCTGTTTTAAAATGAGGATGCAGAAGGGAATACATAAATCTGGGTATGGTAAGATGTTTTTCCTGATCCTTACTGTTTGTTTTCATTCAGTGATCTCCTTCTGAGAAGCATATCCTGCTATTTAGAAAAGAAAAAAACCTGCAGAATGTCTATTTAAATTCTGCAATTTTCAGAAAAAGAAGCCACCAGACCAGGCAATAATAGCTCTGGACGGGCAGAAATGTCATAGCAGACCATGTGCTTTTAGATGCGGGATTTAGAGCACAGATTTCGTAATTTGCTGCTTTCCATTTCTATACAGGAATAGATAACTATCTTGCAAGATCATTTGTTACACCAGCAGTGCCAAAATATCGTTACTGTCCAGAGGACTTTTGAATAAAGAATGTCTTTTGAAAGATCTCACTTTAAAAGCATAAATGAAATTGCAAATTGTGTAGATTCATGACACCTTGTAAACTGGGGTGTTTCTTAGCTGAAACAATAAAAACACAGAAACACCCTGTAAAACTTGCAGATTCTCAGTTTGCCATTTTAAAAGCAAAGATGCAGATCATTAGATGAAATTAATTTAATCCCAAGTTCGCTGTTACTGGAAAAATAACAGCAAAGGTCAAGCTTTAACAGAAAGTTGTTGGGTTTTCACTCAGTACTGAGATGCAAAAGCCTCTATCAGCACAATTTGATTTTTTTTCTTATTTTATTTTTTTATTATTATTATTATTATTTTTCTTTTTTTAGGGACTTCAGTGCAACTCGCGGTGATGAGCATCCCTCTGCAGCAAATCCATCCTGGGTTCCACCTTTGGAGATTGCCCTGTGCGGGGCAAACTGGGGAACGACTCTTAACTCTGCCACAGCTTTTGGGCAGGAAAACCCCTTTAGTCCTGGCTCAGCTCCTGGGCTGGGCTTTGTGAAGGATGAGCTGGTGAGAGCTAACAGATCTGTGTCTGCACCCCTTCTTCCATGGCTTTTTCCCAGAGAAATTGGGTTATTTTCACAGGCTTGCTTGCCTCCCTCCCTCCCCCTGTGCCAACCCATCGCACGTGGGCTGTCGCAACCATCTCACAAGGAGGAGAGAGCAAGAGGACAACTTGTTGTCGGAACACCCTGGGGGAACACCAGCAGCCTTGTGCAACTGCTGCCTCGCTCTAATTTTTTCCATGAGCTACCAAGACTTGTCTGTAGCTTTTTCTTTTTATTTTTTTTCCTTTTTTCTTTTTTTCTTTCTTTTTTTTTTTTTGGGTAGCTATTTTATAACAAAGGTCACGTGAGTCCAAAAAAAAAAAACAAAAACGCCAACAATAAAATATGTAGTTTCCCAGTATGTAGTTTCCCAGTAGTGATGACTTCTGGCAATGAGTTTCATATGTCCTAATCTGAAACAAAGGCAGCACAGGAAGAGACAGTGAGTCAGTCTCTGAGTCTCAGAAAGTAAACACTGTCTAACCAGTCTTATCTGGTTTTTAGGAGCTCGAACGAGGCATTTTGCTGGGCCTGGATTTCTTCTGCGTAGGGGTATGTGTTAGGGACGGACGCAGCTTGTCAACTTGGAAAATGGGTTGCCAAATGTTCTTTAGCTGAGGATTTGAGAGGTACCTACGTGTGTCCCCACGTGTGTCCCCTCAAGGGAACGGGCATATGTTTGGCAATGTCAGTGCTTTGTTTTCTCCTAAACACGTTCGCCAGCACTTTTTTTGAGCAGTTTGGGGAAGAGGGGGAATGGGATTTTTATCAAGAGGGAAACTTAGGGTGCTGCTCAGCCACTGTCCGAGTCAGTGCAAGTCATCTGCTGCGGCAAGGCACCTTACCTTCACAGCAGTCCTGTTTCTTCTGAGCCTAGGACAGGGAACTGCTGGAGAGAGTCCAGCGCAGCCACCAAGATGCTGAAGGGAGTGGAGCATCTCCCGTGTGAGGAAAGGCTGAGGGAGCTGGGGCTCTGGAGCTGGAGAAGAGGAGACTGAGGGGGGACTCATTCCTGGGGATCAATATGGAAAGGGGCAGTGTCAGGAGGATGGAGCCAGGCTCTTCTGGGTGACAACCAGTGATAGGACAAGGGGCAATGAGTGCAAACTGGAACACAGGAGGTTCCATTTGAAGATGAGAAGAAACTTGTTGGCGGTGAGGGTGTCAGAGCCTGGCCCAGGTTGCCCAGGGAGGTTGTGGAGTCTCCTTCTCTGCAGACATTCAAACCCGCCTGGACACCTTCCTGTGGAACCTCAGCTGGGTGTTCCTGCTCCATGGGGGGATTGCACTGGATGAGCTTTCCAGGGCCCTTCCAACCCCTCACGTTCTGGGATTCTGTGATACAATCCCCCATCCATCCAGCAGTTCTCCTTGCACATGCAGTGGAGACAGGTGCTGCTGTTTCCACCCATATTATGGTCTCTTCCTCACCAAAGGATCTCAGACATCTGGTTCATCCAGGTAGCTGTGGTCCTGCGCTGAACAAGAGGATGCTTCACACCTGCAGCTCTCTTGAAGGCAACTCTCATTGCCTTGCCATGTCAGTGTGATCTCCCTTCTCCTCCCTCCTGCAAACACAACCCAGAGTACAGAAATGTGTCCTCAGCAGACGAGCTGCTATCTGCACTTTATGTATCTGGAGGTCTGTGGAGCTGAGAGAACTGAAGACATATTCCAGCTTCTAATCATTGCTCCATCTGGGGTGTTGATCTCTTCTCCCAAGTAACGAGCGATAGGATGAGAGGAAATGGCCTCGTTGCACCCGGGGAGGTTCAGATATTACAAAAAATTTCTTCATGGAAAAGGTTGTCACGTATTGGGACAGGCTGCCCAGGGCAGTGGTGGAGTCACCATCCCTGGAGGCGTTTAAAAGATGTGTAGATACAGAACTTAGGCACATGGTTTACTGGTGGACTTGGCAGTGTTGGGTTTATGGTTGGACTCGATGATCCTAAGGGTCTTTTCCAACCTAAGCGATTCTGTGATTCTATGCTGGTAGAGGGACAACTGTGTAAAAACAAGTGCTGGTTTTGGTCCTCTTTGAAGATCCTTGGAAGCCCATGGGAAACCTGATGCACCTTCTTTGCCTGCCCAGCTCTTCTGTCCTTTCCTCCTCCTCCTTCATGGGTCCTTCAAACCTTCCTGGCAAAACAGGTGGAGTAAGAGCAAATGACACCCCTTCCAGCACTGAAACAATGACCCCGAAAGAATGTGGCTGCACGTACACAAACTAGCGCTGTGATTATATTTTAATAACACACTGACGTGACCTTTGAATGAGTTGTCCTTCCAGTCATCCCAGGAAGACGTTGGCAGTGTTTGCTACAGCACTGCTCGGCGCTTGTTGGAAAACACCGCAGCGTTAACTCCGTTTCACAGATGGAGAAATCGCCGGACGAGAAATCAAGGAACTTTTATCACTGTTAAAGTGCAGAGCCAGGAGCTGCGGGCAGTTTTATCTGTCCCAGAAATTCAGGCCAGCATTCTTCAGGCATCAGCATTTCCATAGCAGCTAAGCACTTAGCACCTGCGCTTGTGGATTTTCAACCATTCTTAAGGCAGTATTTTCCCAGATTAAGGAACTGAGCTACTAACAAACATCTTGTTAAATTCTATGCAAGTTATTTAAGTCTAAAAGTAACTTGCATGATCAGTGTTCCCTTATCATGTTCAGGGAAATGCTTAGAGGTATTCCAGAAATGAGAACACCAGAAATATTATCTACTTAGACAGCAGTCCGAAGTGAATAAATGTAGTTCACTTCTCAACCTACGATGTCCTTTGTTGTCTTATTTTGCCGCTTAGTGCCAGCAGCCCGTGCCAAGTGCCGACTTGTGTCGCCGCTATGGTGATTTTGCGTGGACGCTGATTTTGTGGTGATGTATAGCGATGATAGCCTTGTAACTCTGGGGCTTAACAGTGAGGCGAGAATGAAGAGAAGGGGGCAGGAGATACATATTTTTATCTCATTTATTTATTTTTGTATTATTTCTATTTTATTGATTTATTATTTTTGTTATTATTATTTATTTTATTATTTTATGGTATTTTATTTTTATTATTTCATAATTTTCTCTTATTTATTTTCATTTATTTTTATTACCTTATTTTAATTTTTATTATTTTCATTTCATCGTTCAATTTTATTATTTCCATTCATTTTCATGTTTTATTTTATCTATTTTTAATCATTTTTCAATCTCTTTAATGCGTTTTATTTTTTATCACCCTGTTTTATTTTTTACTATCTTACAATCTTCTTTTGTTTGTTAATTTAATTTTTGTTTATTTTTATCATCTCACTTTATTTCTTATTTATTTTATAATTTTCTTTTATGTATTTTATTTTTATTTATTGTTTACATATGCATATATAATTTATATATTATATATATAAAATATATTTTTATATCTTATAAATACATAAGATATATTAATATATATTTATTGTGCATTTATATGTATTTCTTATATATAGTTTTATATATTTTTATATATTATATATACATATTAATATATATCTGTGTATATATATGTGTGTGTATATATCTATCTATATAGATATACATGTATATCTCTATATATATCGATATATATCTATCTATAGATATCTAGATATCTATAGATAGATATATATCGATAGATATTGAGATAGATAGATAGATAGATAGATAGATAGATAGATAGATAGATAGATAGATAGATAGATATAGATGATAGATAGATAGACAGACAGACAGACACATATATATATATATATATATAGATTTTTTTCTGCAGCATGGATGGATGCAGACGCCGGCCTCCCCGCTCTCCCGGCGATGTCGTCCCCTGGGATGTCGCCCGCCGAGGAGTCCCCTGAGTCAGCGCTGAGTCACCGCCGTCCCCGATCGCCCCCGTCTCCCCTTCCCCGGGGAAGCAGCCGCGCGGAGCCTCCGCATCCCCCCGCGGCCGCAGCGCTGTTTCCCCGCAGGCGGGGGAGCTGGAGGACATTCGCCAAGCGACGTGTTTCCTCTGCTCCCAGCGCTGCGACGAAAGCAAACAAACAGGAAAACAAAACAAAACAAAACAATTATCATAATAATAAAAAAACCAAAACACTCAAAATAAGAATAAACCTCCTAACACCCCCTCCTCCCCCCCGTCCGCCTTTACAGACGCAGCTAAAATACCGGCGCTGCTCTGCTGGTTTTATCCCTTCTGGGTTTTAAATGGATTTTTGGGAGGATTTAATAGAAACTAGAAGTGCGTACTTAGAGGGAAAGACCTGTTGGACTCCTGCCTTTTCGTTTTTATGAACTGCAGAAACCTTCGGCCCAAACCTCCGCTCTTCATCCTCCCCTTCACGCAAGACTCCAAATTAAAGGCAGGATTTCTGGTTTTGATGGAAGCATACCCTGACAGTCAAAATATGCTAATTTGCAGTATAAGCTAAGTACCAAAAACCTTTTTGCTTAATTCAGGGAGGTTCCTGGTTTTGCCATCAATTTGGTCTATAATGGTGTTTTTGAGTCTGAGTCGCAGAACTCCCTTTGTCATTGTAAAACCAGCTGCAGCGGGTTATCTCTGAGTAAATTAGCACTATCAGAGATTGGGACTTGTTTGATGTCCTTGGGGAGAACCCACTTGTGTGTCGGGGCGGGGGGGGGGGGTGGAAACGTTTATGCAAACTCTTAAGGAATGCAACTGCTGAGTCTTTGCTTCGAGGCACTTTCTGAACTTCAGCTCCATATATTATAGAAAATCCTAGGTTAAAGCTGCTTAAGTGGTGTGCTTCCAGTTCTCCATGGGTAAAGCCAGATCATGAGCTGTGCTCTTTGGTGTATCTCTAATTTTCCTAATTGCTTGTGTCACCAAGCGGGATTTACCCTGTTTCCCCAAAAATAAGACAGCGTCTTATATTAATTTCGCTCCAAAACTTATTACTTTTTTACACGTATAGCTGCCTGGACACTATTTAAATCGACCTTTTTAATGAACTGTAAATAAAGCTTGTTTTTGGAGTAGGGCTTTTATTTCAAGCATCCTCAAAAATGCTGAAAAATCATGTTAGGGCCTATATTTGGGGTAGGTCTTATTTTCAGTGAAACAAGGTATTTCAATCTTCCACATGTGGAGTTTGTGCTGTGTCAGATATGCCTGTTGTTAATCTACACTGTGAGACACCTGAAAAGATGCATGCAAAATGAGTTTTGCACAGGCTTTTCTTATCACTTTTACCTAAACAGTCTGGGCTGGGGGGTTTTGTTAACAAAAAGAGGATTTTTTTTAAATAAAAGGTAGTTTTAAACTCCTGGATTTTTGGATGCCCAAACTAAAGCAACTTATTTCTCGAAAATAGATATCAATAGCTGAAACGAGGCACCTTTAAGGTAAGTAAATATAAACTAGATTTGGTTTGGTTTGGGTTTTTTTGGAAGGATGTTGTTAAGGACAATGAATGTTTCATTTTGAATTTGCATTGTGTGACTTTTTTGAGCTGGAAAACTGTTAGCTGATTTAGACTGATGGTGAAAAAAATAAATCTAAATTCAGGGTATTCAGTTTCTCTCCACCTTTTTAAAAATTAGGCCAGTTTTAATATTTCAAAAAGTAGATTGGAAATGACTATTTGACCATTTTATTTTTTGTTTTAATAAAACAATTGTGGGTGTGTTCCACTAAAACATCCCTTTCTCCAGTGAGTTTTGTCTGCAGATGAGCGTTAATCTGTCTCTTCAATAAATAAAACATTCTTTTATGTTCAAGGTTGGTGACTCCCAGTTCTGTCTTCTTAACTATTGGGCTTTTCTTTCTTTTTTTAGTAGCTTTTCTCTTATCTCCAACCAGGAATGTAGCCTCCCTTCAAGGTCTGCTCATCCTCTGAAGTCTAGATGACTCCACTCTGTCCTTGCCTTTGTCCTTCCATCTGTAATCACTTCCCATGGACTCCACCACCCAACTGCACACGCTGAGATCACAGATACGGTGGGTACCACTTCCAAGGTCTGAACACGTGAGAGATGGGGCAAGAGTTTCTCAACAGAAATGCGGATGAACTCGCCAGAGAGGTTTGAAATTGGCTTAAAGGGGAGGGGAAGGAAGGAGACAACAACTATTCTATGGACCAGCAAGGAGGCTGATAACACTATTCTACAGACCAGCAAGGAGGCTGATAGAAGCATCTTGCTCATCTGATGACGACTAGGAGAGAGAAGACTGCAGGCAGCGATTGCAGAGAGCTATTCAGGTCTAAACGAGGGGAAAAAAAGGTGTTACGGCCTGAATAACATTAACTTGCCACAGGCTCAGGTAGAAACAGGGAAACAAACAGTGTGAGGGAGCTCTTGGGTTATTCCATTTTATCCTTTGGCTTTCTTAAGGCCTTAAAAGCCCATCCAAGCTCCAAATAGGGCAGGCATTGAGAAAAAGTCATCTCAAGTTGGAACCACGCAGACTTTGTGACCTCTTCTTTATTTTTTTGCAGCCGCAGAACACCCATGCAGCACTAACACCAGCGGGCCCGGTTAGTTCAAGAGGAACAGAAAGACTCGATTCCTGCTTCTTCTTCTTTTCTTTCCCTTCGATTCAGCAGCTGGAAACAGGAGAGCCCGGCACAGTGTGACCTGGTTTTTGCACTGTCCTTCAGGAGCTTGACGGCGGTCCAAAAAGCATTCCTCGGATCACAGGCTGTTGACACAGTACCTCAATATGAACCGTGAGCAGGCTGGATTTGTTCTATATTTACTGCCGCTGGCAGCCGCCGGGAACGGGGCTGTGCATTTCTAGCATGCTCAAACCTCGTAAGCTCCAGAAAATGAATGTTACACAACAAATCGGGTCCGACGTAACGGGGCTCAGCGTATAGCCAGGCGATGCCCCTTGAGCTGACCTGCGGAATATTGGCCATGGTGCTGTGGTTCTCGCCTCTCCTGCCAATGGGTGAGCTATGCTGGCAGAAAACTACCTTTTTGTGCTTTTTTTTGGTTGTTGTTTTGGTTTGTTTTTGTGCCAGTTTAACTCTCTGAGCAGCCTTTACTGTAAGGCCAGCTCCGCACCAGTGCCAGCATGAGGGCAAACAGCAAGTTTATTGCTAAACAATATGAGACTCATCGCTCTCTTACCATCCCCATAGAAATAACTACAAGGAGGAAAAGTATATGAAAAACCCGGTATATGGAAGGTGAGAGGAAAACATGTTTAAATGGCTTTTGACAGCATACGCAGAATATCCCTTTTATGAAGAAAGAAAGCATATAATTAGGTTAAATGTTTTTTATTCTTTAAAAAGAAAAGTAAGCTTTCAGATGTCTGAAAACGAAAAAATAAAAGCTGACAGTTGCTCATTTTTTTCCCCTTATTTTTATACCATCCAATAGTCTGTGGTAACATTATGCTTACCTAAGAAGCTGAAGTCCCCAACTGTAAGCATTTTAAAATGGGCTCAAATTCAAAGAGTGTGTAAGCTTGCATGTGCACACAAGCTATACAGCTGTACATTCATACGTGCAATTTTCTTATCACATCTTCATCAGTGAACTCCATGTACAGAAGACAGAGGGTGGTTTCTCTTCTCCTCTGACTTCCCTCTGGTTAGCTGAGAAAGAAACAAAAAATAATCTGACTCATGCTGTAATATATTTTTGTACGGGCTGCAACGGTTTTAACTTCCAGCCTTGGTTTCCAAGCTAAACTGGGCTAAAACAAAGGGAGACAGAACAATAGCCTGAACGTGAACGGAGCCTTCAGTTGTGCTCTGTACTCCTGGAAAGGAGAGGGGGACAAGTCCTATTCAAGTTTTCCAGCGCATGTCAAGTGGAAAGTAGAGCCCAGAAAAGAAGCATTCAAATCAAGATTTCTGCAAGTGATTCAACTATTTTTCTCTCTTTTCTCCAGTAAGCTAACTTTATTATTGTTCCAACGTGGAGACCTCAGGCTGTTTCAAACCAACAATCTCAACTGCTTCAGGATCCTTGAGGGTTCACCTTCCAGCTCTTCAGAACTGGATATGAAAGGAGATATATATATATATATATAAAATATATAAAATATATATTTTTTTAAGGTGTTGATTAAATTTTAAGTCTGTGGAGTCGCTCTTGAATTTAAAGGCAGCAATTCAGCTGTTGCACATTTGCTGGCAGGGACTTGCACGGGAAGGGAGTGCTTGGAGAGAGTAAATCACCCTCTCACTCACACGGTAAACGAGCTAAGAATATCACGGAGGTGCTGCGCTGCATTGCTGTGGTTACACATCTGTACCATGCGAGGCCCGTTGCCCGCTTTCACCATAATGCTTTAAAACCGTAAAAAACCACTGCTTCTTGAAGGAAGAGGAACGCTCTGCAGAAATACAAACTTATCTTGCGCAAATCCCCCCCGCCCCGAGCTGATTTTCGAGCGGCGCTGGTGGGTCAGCACTTCGAGGTCGGCTGTAGTTGCATAAAAGCAAAACTCATAAACAAGCCGGTGAGTCAAACTCATTTCCTTGACTAACAGGAATAGGATTTCATAAACATAGCAATCACTTTGTGCTCTCCAAAGCGACTGTGAGCTGTGTTGGCCAGTTTACGTAGCACAGAAACAAGGAGCCGGAGGGGGCGGGGGGGGAAGGCAGCTGTTTCCCACAGCTTTTTGGGAAAGACCATTAAAAAAGAGCGTCTTTCAGAAAACGTCATTGGGCTTTGGCTAACGGGGGAGTCATTTTAGCAGGACTTGTACAACTTGATAATACTGCCTTATTTCTGATCTGCTCTGTGCTGAAGTGCATGTTTACTCTATGCATTATGGAGTGGTGGCTTTGTATTCTTTCTTAATGTATTTGTGTAATTAACTTGTGTTTAAAAAAATATTCAGTGGGCAAGACAAATCCTATTAAGACCCCAATCTCACAAAATTCTGTGTCTTTCTAGTGAGGCAGCAAGGACCTTCGAATCCTCTTTACTTCAGTGGCAATTCAGACAGATCAGGTTGGTAAGGGATTTAAGATCTCACTAACACAAGTAATCTACATTTTAAATTCAGAACACTGTTTTCCTTTGCCTTTTTTTTTTTCTTCCCAGCCTTTTAGAAATGTTGTGTTTCAGCTGATCAAATAGAAAATATATTCTGTATTCAGTTACAACTTTACTCCAGAAGATATATTTTAAAATACTTTAGTACAGAAAAAGCTGACAATCTCTTTAGTCCTATTAAAAAATACCCTGCCCTTGGTCCTCAGTGCAGCTGCAGAACTGCACGCCACGAATATGTTTCCATGGGTGTCTCATGCCTTCAGTCATGCAAGAAGCTCAGGTTTGGGTCAGGGAGTGCGAATAGCATGCTGAGGCCCAAACTCTGGTCCACAGTTATTGTGGATGATCAATGTACCTTCCACACACCTTCCTTCATGTCTCAGGCTGCGTCTGCAAAGAAGCTCCTCCATTGTTCTGCAGCCTTCACAGCATCCCTCTTTGTCATCAGTGATGCCATCTTCAATCTTTCATGGTGTTGACACTGAAAAGGCATTGAAACATCAGAATGTACTATTTTAATCCTAAAGAGTTGGTGGATAAACCATAAACTCTGGAGGAGGGAGGTGTGTTTGTCTCCGTATTTCCCTAACCTTACCTTCCTCTTGTTTCTTAGAGAGATTAAGCCTTGCTGGAAGACCGGGACCCCATGCAGGTGGTTTGGTGGTTTTTGTTTGCTTGTGTTTTGAAATCATCAGCCTGGCATTCCCCCTTTCTCTGTCATCATGTCTCCTACCCTTTCCACCACTCTGCTTTGTGCTGGCAAAAGGAGAAGGTGAGGACATCCCTCCTGCTGGATCCTCCGCATCTCCACCGCTGGAGCAGAGCAATGGCGGCCTTCCTCCTCCTCCATTTCAGGGAGCTGGTGGCAAGGCCTGATGGAGAAGTTCTTGAATCATCACAGTACGGTGAAATGTGTCCATAAACACCTCTCACACTACTCTGCTGTCCCACTGTCGGGACAGCGCTAATGCTGTCAAGACTTTGGAGCATACACTAGACTTCAGAAATTAGAGTGGTTGGCTGACACTGATTTTGTCCACTGTAAGTAGACACTGGCAGTCTCCAACATTATCAGTGTGGAGTAGAAAAATTTCTTCTGCCAGATTTTTATTGTAATTTACCAAAATGTACAGCAAATGGCAAATAAGCAGTTTTTCAATGTATGCTGGCAGAATAAAGTCCAACTTGTATGCACCGAAGGGCTAAGTGGTGCAACTTCCACGTGATCTACTCATCATGCATAGCAAGTGTGTTCCTCTGTTTTCCCCCTCCCAGACTTCCCATGTGTCACTTGCTACTTACTCTCAATTCCAGGGACAAATCTGACATTTCTTGTCAAACATTTAATCCACGTTTTTTACTTGTTTGATGACAAGGCTCTCTCTGTGTACCTCCTCTCCACCACTCCAGGATTTTTCTATATTTCTCTAGTTGTTTGTGCCTTTTATCCTGCTCCCTTGTGCCTTTATATCTCTGCTCTTTACCATGCCCACTCTTCTTCCTCTTTCTCCTCCCCCTCGTTCAGGATGTGAGTGCTTTCAGAAGTGTATTAAAGAGTTGACAGAGCTGAAATGGAGCAACTTCTTTGGAAAAAAGTCAAAGATTGCTGGAGTTTGAAGTTCTGATGATCGCATTCCAGTAGACTCACGTCTCCACCCTGCTGCGTTTCTGCTTTTCCCAGCGACAGCAGTAGAGTTTTGCCCTTTTATTTTCCCTGGAACTTCAGGATTGATTGGGCACACATGACATTCGTAAGCCGTTGTGTAACATCCAAATGGAGCAATATCTTCAAGTTGAGTACAAGACCTTGCAAGCGCAGTCAACAATACCAGAAAGTTGACCTGGATAAGATAATTTGTCGGTTGAGAGTAGATCCTGAAGACCTGGCAGCATCTTCATCCATGGGATTGAGGGGGCTGAGTGGAACAGGACAGAGAGTCCTTGGAGAGAACAAGCTGTCTACGGACACAAAACTTGGATAAGCCTAAAAAGGACAAAACACAAAACCCCCAAACTCTGAAATTTTGGAAAACAGATGAATTCTGACCAGTTGCCATTTTTTTAGTCATGCTTCTGTCTAAGTGAACATACACTGTGGAAGCGAAAGTTAACAAAAATAAAAATCGATTGGCTGGCAAACTGCTATGAATATTCATACAGTACATTGCTATATTGCAATTATTTCAGCTAGAAAATATATTGTCTGCAATTATTTTGGAAACCCAGAAGCGTGAAATAGAAAGACAATAAAGTAAATATTCCTTTCAATGCACAGTTATTCTGAAGTTCTAGGTAAAACCTCATTTTACCTGATACGTGTCACCCCATGTTATCATTAGGATAAATGCGAGAAACATTCAGACTCCTCTGTGGAAGCAGGGAATAAAAGAGTGTTCCCCACTGCTGAAAACAGACACACAGTGAGATAAAAATTTAACCTTACAGGCCAAGAGATTTCCTTGGCATCAGGTAGTAAATGCAAGGACTGGAGCAATAACTGGTGGTGTTTTTGGAGGCAGGAACATTGGAAACTGCTGCTGACAAGCAACTGGCAATAAATCTCCGAAGCCACACGAGAAACCCTGATCAGACCTGAAGGAAATACTTGAAAATAATTGTAATTGAAGTGCTAGTTTAGCTTTACGGGATTGGGCAGAAGTGAGTGACATATACTACCTTATACTAAAGTTAATATATGGATGGTTCCTATATGTTCCTTGGGCAGAAATTCATAATAGTGTTGGGAACGTAAGAGGAAAACTTTGCTGCTAAAGGATACCTCCTACAGTAAATATTAACTCTATTTCAGGCAACCCAGTATTCACATTCACATTAGGCTTCCCACATATGTTTCATATCCAATTTATGTCAACAGTCATTGAAAGCTGTTACCATCTGGCTTTTGGGTGGGCTACATGGAATGAGTTATCATGAAATAAGTAACTTCTCATATGAATCATTCCAAGTCCTCTGGTGGCCTGTGGGAGCTGAGAAGAGAAGCCAAAGATCCTCGACTTGTGGAGAGTTTGAAATTAAAGAACCAAATTTTACTGGAATTAAGCAAAAATATCACCTTCAAGTCTAGAGAATGATGGGTTAGGGTATAGGACCTTCTATAAGGTGATATTTGGTTATTTCACAGAAACTTTTAATAAGCACCCACATGTCCTCAAGTCTTGTACTATGCAAAATCTGTCATCTATTGTTTTTGTTCTGTATCTGGTGCAAAATCTACTTCAGCTCTAACAGTTCTACATTTATGATGAAGAATTAGGTAAACAAATAAAAGAGCTGGAACAGATGTTAACCTCTTCACTCTGGGGAAGCCAGATGTAAATTCACTGTAGGGGCCCAAATTCAGTAATTGGACTGCCTAACAAATTAGATACCTAGTATGTGCAAGTTCATTCTTTTTGCACAATTTCTTGTTTGTCATTGAAAACTCTGTATTGCAAAACAAAGGTATTTCTTTAGATATTCATGGTTTCTATTCAGAAAAAAACATAAAACACAAAACACAAAATCTTTATATTCTGTTTCTGGTTTATATATATATTTACTAGTAGTGTGTTGTTGTTTTATTATTTTATTAAACTGTGTTTGTCTCAGTCCAAGTTTCTGCCTTCCCTTTCAATTCTCTCCCCTATTCAGGGGCTGGAGAGGGGGGTGAACAAGTGGTTATCGTGGTTGTATTGGTAGCTTGGGTTAAACCATGACACGCAGCTTGGGTTAAACCATGACACCCCCCTCCTAGTCTTGGGGACAAGAAGGGATCTTTCCTTCACCTGTGAGTGCTACATAATAGTTGACTACTTGGTCATAAGTCTAACGTGCTCTCCAGCTATTTCGGCTTCCAAATGAATTACGGAAGAATCACAAATAGGAGAAACCTACTGAGAAAACAGGATGAAAGCACGATGAAAGCCACATTACAGGGTGTTTAATGCCATGCTGTTGCATGGCTAACATCCCATCTTTCTCTTTGTGTATCTGCATGGATTGGGAGCTGCAGAAAGATGAGCTGCTTCCTTGGCTGTAAATGCTCCTTTCTTCACTCTTTCCCCAGTGCTTATTGGGTTCATCATCCTCAATAAGACAGGGGAGGAATGACTTCAGACTCAGTGGGCTTTTCTGCTGGTTAGAAACGATGGTACTGGTTGTTTGGATGTTGGAGTTAATGCCTCTACCAAGGATAAACACAGGATGAAAGAAAACGGAGAGCAGCTGGCAGAGACTCAACAGACTCCTCCACCCTATCCCTTCAGAGAATATTTTCTTAGGCTTTGTAGCTCAGCTCTCAGTAATGTTAAGTTCCATTTAAGATGGATGTAGAAATACATAGTATATATTTTTTTGAAGTCAAAGCAAACATTGAAGAACAAATTGTGAAATTTCATTTGGCAGAGGGAGGTTGCATCACCGTCTTTCCTCTCGGCCCCGGGAGGTTTCATAACATCTGAAGACATCATCATGACTGTGAGAAAGTTGACATTTAAAAAGAGTCTAAGAACGGGAAAAGTTATTAACCCTTAAATGTCAAGGACGGGAAGGGATTGCACCAGTAATCACAGGCTAATTGAGGAAGTAAATGATCACGTACAAGTTGAAATATGTATTCTACATTCTTATGTCCTGCAAAACGACACCCTCTATATGCTCCCCGTGTGGGGGATCCCCATATGCTCCCCCATTTCAAGACTTCAGGACCTTATGCTGCCTGGACTCTTATCTGGTGCCTTTGGAGTGTTACCCACAAGCAGAAGAGGGTCGACCCATCGATGACTTAGTGTGTGCAATTAGGATAATGTTCTTCCCGGGTGTCAAAGGTGCATTTATCACATTAAATTTCATCCGCCATTTCATTACTCAGAGGTGTGATACCAAGAGATCCTCCTGTAGAACTTTAGAATTGGCTTCATTCTGACTCTCCCAAACAGTTTTGTGTTGTCAGAGGCTGCTGTCATGTCACTATTATTCCTTTATCTAAATTGCCTGTGAATGTGTTGAACAACAGAGATCTTGCTGATAACTTTCTCCTATCATGTAAAACTAATTTATTCCCTAGGTGTAAACCCCATTCGCCAATGTTTCTGATATGAAATTGAATGTTGCGTAGAACACACTTTTCCAGTGTTATGCAGGTGTGAGTGAATATTTGCATGTGCAGTATGCATTTGTATTTCTATGTATCTACTACGTGTAGGTATGTGCTTATCTATATATTTGTATATATATATTATATATATATATATGCATGTATATATGTGTGTGCATGTATACTATTTCTTAAAAAATTCTGATTTTTATTAATTGACAATTTTATACCAAGTTGCTGTTTGAAAGACCTGCAATAAAGTCTATACGCCCAGAAAATTATATATTAATGCTGATGACACAGAAAAACATGATATTGCTTTATTTGGCTCTGAAAATGTATACTTCTGGATCACCAGTACTGTAACATGAGCCTTGTTTATCTTAGTTTGTGTGATGTTTGGCAGGGGGGGGGCCATATTTTTGCAAACGTTTTCTCTTTTATTGTCTTTAGAAAATTCACATAGCTTGTGTATTATTGAACCCAGGAACCAGCAGATCTTCCCTTCATGAGACTGTGACATGTTTTGAAAAGGCTAATTGAGGTTAAATGCTGCAAAAATACTGCTTAATTTTTTCTGCAACAAGAATTCAAGGAGAAAATAATTGAATAGAATATTGACATGACTAAATTGAGCACCTACTATCCAACTATCCAGACATGAAGCCTTTCATGTCCTTCCCCACACACATGTTTTTTTTACCAATAGAAGTTTTATCTGAGGTGAGGAAATCAAAATCAGAAAAGTTGGTCTCTTTTCTATGACTTTCAGTCATAAATCTCATATGAAAAATGAGGCAACCTTGCACACTTTAGACTCAGCAGATGAGCTTCAATTTGACAGTTTCAGAAATAATTATAAATAATAATTTAGAAAGCATCCATTCAAGATAGCCCTTGTAAAATGCTTTGCTTAGATAGACAATACACTTGAAGTGACTACAATTTGACTGAAGTTCCAGTGTTTTTTATTCCATATAATTATGGTCAGCTGCTTTAAGACTGTGCATTGTTAGTGAAAAGTTAACTGAATAACTGAAAGATAATAGAAATCTTCTACATGAGTCACCCATTTTGCCAACATATTTCTTTGTTTTTTAGAGGATGCCCTTCACCAAGCGTTCTGTTTTCTGACAACTTAAACAAAAGTTACTTTATCTCCATGAATAACCTAATTGACCGCAGTGTAACTACCGACATACGCTGTATGAAGGCGTATGTTTACGCCTAGTCAAGGCTGAGGAATGTAAATGGTGTCATGTATGGCCTTGTCCTTTTCATCCATTTACTCATTTGCTTCTGGTGGTGTTGATCCCAGCTGGATCATCCGACTTGCAGAGGTTGGGACTCATAATTTCTTCTGTGGAAGACCTCTAGAGAAAATAAAATTGCTGGAGGATGTAGAGTCCGGATGATTCATTCACTAGACGCTCTCTCCCTTCTGAGTAACGACTGAATCACAGCCGATGCCGAGGGTGGAAAAGCCTGCTTGTCATAAAGAGCTGTGCCTATTTTTAGTCCTACCCTTATATCCTGGTCGATATTCCCTCTTTATAAGACTTTCTAAAGTATGTCATGCCCTCAAACCACATTAGTAGGGCTGCAGGTGGAGTCAGTGTGTTTTGCCACTTGAGTCAGTTACTACCGAAAGGCAATCACAGATTGACTTTGGAGTTCATTCCAACTGAAATGAAGCGGCCTCTCGGGTTTTACAGATGTATATATAAATCCTTAAAATCAAGAGCGTGTTTTTTGGGAAAAAACTTGGTGTCCTTGCGAGCGTGAGTCAGAGACGATAAGGGAATTGTTGTTGAGTTTGTTTGGAGAACACTGATATACTGTTCCAGAGATAACCGTACCCTGTTATACATCCCATATATAAGATATAGGATATTTGAGAGTTTTTTTGAAAGTTTTGGAATTTCAGATAATTCCCCTCGTTTATGTCTTGCACATTTCTTAATGCTGTGAGGGCCTGGGATAGTAACGAAAGTGAGGGGTAATGAAGTACGAATTACTTCATACTGATGTGGGAATCGTTGTTCAGCTGAGACAGCTGATGACTGAGGATTTTCAGTGGTGCGAGTTGGCACATTTTCCTAAAGTAAATATGTGCTAGCTAGTATTTAATGAAATGTGGTTTCAGTTTTTTTATTAACTGTAGCATATAGTTCAGTAAATAATAAATCACGGTCTTCCTGGCTTATTTCTGGGTTTCTCTGGTTGTGTTCATATATGTATTTTGGGGTCGAATGATGCATATTGTGTAGATTTTACATGCCATGCTTTTGTTCGCTTGTAGGAGACTTTGCTCTCAAGAAAGCTGTTTGTTAGACATCAAGTGTCTGTTTTTAAATATAAACCAAATAGTTGTGGGGTTTTTTTGTTTGTTTGGTCGGGTTTTTCTCCATTTATTTTGTATACCCTGACTTTGTTAAGCATGGTGTAAGGTATACCATAAAATTTTTAACTAATATTGCTGGTACTGTATGGGGCAAATGGGAAGTCCCAGTACTGTGGCATAGGGACAGGGAAGTCAATAAGTTATGGTCATTAAGATAAACTTGATATGTGAAGCTTTTTACAAACTAATAAGCAACAGGTTATTATATTACCTATATTTTTCCAAGTTAAAAAAAACTTTCTCCAACACTTTTCCCTATATTGTTTCTACTATTTTCTTCAATGACCAAATTTTTCCCATTTGCTGAGTAGGACAGAAGTGAACTAGATTGTGGTTAATTTACTTCCTCGTTGCTGTATTGGGATAATTAATGGTATAGTTCGTAATCCCGAGAATGGCACTGACTAATTCATTAGGCGCTAATGACGTGTTCATTTAAGTTGGCAGTTTAAGAGGCAGGGCCAAATCCTGATGCTGTGTGGCTGAGATTTTATTCTGCCCTGTAATTATGCAGAATCGTCTCATTAATTGAGATGAGATGAAAACTGAAAGCGGATTGTCTGGTCTTACAGTAATACCCAGGAAAAAGGAGGAAAAAAGGCTGACACTTCCTTTCTATCCCACCAGGTCCTTCCTTCTCTGAGTCTTCTAGTCTTCAGTGTTTCCCACAGAGCTCAATCTCCTTACCTGTTCTTCGCCCTTTACCGTGGGAGCAGATCCAAAATAAATTAATCCTCATGTTTGCCCACACCGTTCCTTTGTTCAGCGGTCGTGCATTGATGTCTCATTGCAAATAGGTTTCCCCCCCTCCATATGGCTCAGAATATGATAAAGAGATATGAGCAGAGCAGCAAAAGCCAACGTGCACAACGTCAGGAGCCACGGTGGAGCTGTTGACGGAGAACGCCCTGGACTCTTTTGGCTTGCTTCACAACAGGAGGAGTTTTTGAAATTGTGAATCCCACAGAGACTTTTACGAAAATCAGTGTCTGCTTTTGCATTTAGTTTTCCCTTTGAAAGAAAAATCCTCCTGTGGAGGTTATAGAATGGGCTAATCTTTATTTACCTAAGAGATAAGGAATTTTATTGTTTGCAAGGTTATTTATGACATAAGCAAAGACAAACAGAAGGATGAAAGGGAAGATAACATTTGTTGTGAGTACTCAAGGGAATATATTAATCAACAGGGAGTTTAGTAAGTGCCAAGCTGATTATTTTTCCCATTTCCCACCACGGGAGTATAGTTAGAAGTTCATTAGCATGTGGAGGCATGGCCAGCATGTATTAGACTCTATTTTTGTCCATCATCTGTGAAAATCAGTGGCAACTGACACATCTATTAAATATTTTGGCCAAGGTGCACAGCCTTAATGATAAATGCATTATGGGGTAGAACTCTGGTTTCTCTTCTCCCAGTTGCATCCTCTGAATTAAAACAGGAACACGGTCTTGCTGGGCTGGGACAGGGCAGAGACTTGTTGGGGACACGAAGGTCAAAAAACAGACCAGTGCTGACTCTGTGTAGGGTATGAGTTTATTGAAGAGCAATGAGCTAAATGCACTTTAAGATTACTTTTGTAAGATGATTCCATAAGTAATTCAGGGCATAGCTATTGATATTTTTTTTGGGTTTTTTTATCCTCTTTTAAGGGTTGAATTTGTTTAACCTTCCATGTTTCGAGTTTTTCTCCTGAAACAAGGTGTTTAGAAACTTGCTACAGACAAAACCCCAAGGGTCCTGTGGATGTCATGTAGCCTCACTCCATGGACTGGGGCTCTTGTGGAAGCAGCAGAAGGCACATGATGAAATCACGCTAGTGGGGACCTCTTGGTTGAGAAAGAGGAATAAACTCCCAGCAGGAGTCCCTGCAGCTGCGTTAACCCCACAGTTGGCTCCACCATCACAGAGGTGAAGACTTGACCAGGGTATCCCGGTGATCTTCATCCCTTTATTCTCCTTCCCACCTTTCTTCACTGAACCGTTTGTTCAAGGGTGGGAGGCACAGACCCCATCTCACAACCAGGGTTTGATAACAGATGCCTCTGGAAATGTACTCCATATCTAAGAGAGGTTTTGGAAATAATCCTGATCTTGAATGCAAAACATCTGCTGCCTGCGAAACTAAGACGAGCTTAAAAATGAGCAGGTAGAGGACTGAGGAAAGAGTGATGTGCCGTGTTGGCTTTTACCACCACGCAGTGATGCAACATGAGGGTTTGAGAAGCATTTGAAGGAAAGGTGAACTTGCTGCACAGCACCAGGTAATGAGCGGTATGAGTGCTAGATGGGGGAAACAACCTTGTTACTGAAAGTTGAGCTTTTCATAGGTAGGAAGACTTCTCTCGGGAATAATTTGGGCCACATCTGGAGGAGACAGCTGGTGGATGACCCAGCTCTGTGCAGCTACGGTGCTGTTGTCCCCAGGTGTTTGCGAATCATCTGGCTTGAAGGATGCTTGATGGCCCATCAAGCCGATTCAGAATGAAGACTGACAGAACTTCGTACACTAATTAAAACTCAGTTGGTATTGCTGAGGGCTCCAGCTGAAGCTGCCAGATGCTTCACTTCCCAGCGCTCAGCACCTCTGCTGTTCTATGTGTCTCTTGCACAGGACCAGCTTTGAGGGCAGCTGAAAGACAAAGCTGCCTGAGGTACCTGAAGGTTAGGGAAAGCAAAATAAGTAAATGTGAAATATCCCCTGCTTGCCAGCAGTGATTTCCAGAGAAAACAAACAAGGGTGAGGACCGTCACTCCTTTTGTATTTCAGTAGGAAATGAAGTTAGCAGCAAAAAGGTGACAAAATGTAATGTGAGAAAATAAGTTCGGTTCAGCTACTTTCATCTTTGCCTTTTCCACTTCTTTATTGCTGTTCTTCCATGCAGCTGTTGCTGAGTATTTGTCCCAAGCAGCATGCTGCCATTGTTGCTTGTGCAGAAACTCACACTTTCCTTCTCTTTGTACTCAAAAGTTCTTGTGTGTGACACAAAATACTCGGTATTATCAACTCCAGCCATTGAAAAGTAATGACAAGAAGAGGATTTTCTTAACAGTAAATTTGAAGGTGACAAGTATGTAAATGTGTAGCATTGTGAATGTCAGGTTTTTGATGTCAGAGCTCACTCTGGTTGTGTCTTCAAACATTCCTCAATGATGTATTTGTGATTTACTATTCTATTCTATTCTATTCTATTCTATTCTATTCTATTCTATTCTATTCTATTCTATTCTATTCTATTCTATTCTATTCTATTCTATTCTATTCTATTCTATTCTATTCTATTCTATTCTATTCCTTTCCATTCCTTTCCATTCCATTCCATTCCTTTCCATTCCTTTCCATTCCATTCCATTCCTTTCCATTCCTTTCCATTCCATTCCTTTCCATTCTAATTATTTTATTTTACTTTATTTTATTTTATTTTATTTTACTTTATTTTATTTTATTTTATTTTATTTTATTTTATTTTATTTTATTTTATTTGTTTTGTTTTGTTTTGTTTTGTTTTGTTTTGTTTTGTTTTATTTTATTTGTTTTATTTTATTTTTAACGGAAATTCTTCTGCTATCAGCTGACTTGAGGCACAAGGTCTTTAAAGCTCAGATAAGACCGAAACCAAACAGCAAAACTCGGAATGGTGTTCTGCACTCTGATAACAACACAGAAATTAAAACTTTTGCATCTTACTTTTCTTGGGTTTGGGGTACTTTTTGTTGTTTTTCTGGGATGTTTTTAAGCAAAGTATGCATAATATTTTGTGTATCTGGCTCACATCATTACCTTGGAGACAAAAAAATAACGTTGCCTCCTAGCTTTAAGTTGTTTATTTTGCAGCACGCATTGTTCTAGGCTTAACAACAGCAAAGTGAGCAAAGCGCGCTCTTGCAATGGGTTTTCTATTTTCCTGTTGCTTCCCCCTTAAGAAAAATAACACAGTCTATGAAAGGCGAGATTTTGCTTGACGAAAACGATGCTGCCGAGGTTTTCAGATGCTGTGGGTCTGCGCCCCCCTTTCCTTTCCTGCCAGCACTTCTGAGAAGTTGCGAGAAGCTTTGCGTGCGACCAAGGCGATGCCTTCAAACAGCTGCTCCCCATCACCCCGGCTTTGTCAGGGCTGATGGAGATGACTCAGAAATAACAAAAAAAAAAGGGAGCCCGAGAAAGCAGGGATTGGCTTGCAAAAACATGACTCAGCTCCTGTTAAGTAAGCCCTGTGTTCGAGCACGTCTCGCAAACTCGTTGCGCAGCACGTTTAGCGGGGTGTTTCGCGTTTCTTTCCTGGCTCGTCCGCTTTGATTTCCTGTTTACGGGAGGCTGGAGCGGAACAGCGCTGGCTGGACCGCGGCTGCAGGGGCACGTTCTGCAGGGCTTAACTTCAGAGCCCTCCCGGTGTCGTCCTAATCTTGAACAAAAAACACGGGGATTTCGTGCAGGCAGCGGTTGTGTGTTCTGGTGTGCACACACCGGCTGTCACACAGAGTCACAGAGTGCCAGGGGTTGAAGGGACCTGGAAAGCTTATCCAGTGCAATCCCCCCATGGAGCAGGAACACCCAGCTGAGGTTCCACAGGAAGGGGTCCAGGCGGGTTTGAATGTCTGCAGAGAAGGAGACTCCACAACCTCCCTGGGCAGCCTGGGCCAGGCTCTGACACCCTCAGCCCCAACAAGTTGCTTCTCATCTTCAAGTGGAACCTCCTGTGTTCCAGTTTGTACCCATTGCCCCTTGTCCTGTCACTGGTTGTCACCGAGAAGAGCCTGGCTCCATCCTCCTGACACTGCCCCTTTCCATATTGATCCCCAGGAATGAGTCCCCCCTCAGTCTCCTCTTCTCCAGCTCCAGAGCCCCAGCTCCCTCAGCCTTTCCTCACACGGGAGATGCTCCACTCCCTTCAGCATCTTGGTGGCTGCGCTGGACTCTCTCCAGCAGTTCCCTGTCCTTCTGGAGCTGAGGGGCCACAACTGGACACAATATTCCAGGTGTGGTCTCCCCAGGGCAGAGCAGAGGGGCAGGAGAACCTCTCTGACCTACTGACCACCCCCTTCTAACCCACCCCAGGTACCATTGGCTTCCTGGCCACAAGGGCCCAGTGCTGGCTCATGCTCACCCTGCTGTCCCCAGGTCCCCCAGCTCCCTTTCCCCTGCACTGCTCTCGGGCAAGTTGTTCCCCAACTCATTCAGGAACCTGGGGTTGTTCCTGCCCATATCCAGCCTTTCCTCACACGGGAGATTCTGTCCTCCTGCTCTTCCCTCCAAATTATTCCCCAAGCCTGAACACTTTGTAAATCCTAAATAAGCATGTGTCATTTACAAGGCTTTTCACTTTTAACACACTTTTTTTTTTTTTTTAAACGTATTCCCTTATTTCCAAACTTAACCTAGAAAAAAATATATTCATTTAATAACTGTGGCATTTAAAAGCCTTTCAGTCAAATGGATTCAATGCATATGAAGAAAACACAAATGAAAAAATGAACGCATTTCATGTGCAGGGTTTCTTAAAGATTTATGGCACAAAAGTTACTAAATACACACTGTACTTTTGGAGAGTAGATAATAAAATAAAGTGATGTCAGAATCTGTCGAGTTTACTTCCAAAATCACCTTCCATTTCTTTTAGACATACAAAATAATTTGAAATGTTTAATGACTATAAGAAGCTCTTTGACAATAGATTAGGCCCTCAATTCAGTTTTCAGTGTCTATCCAAAAGACATGCACACATATAAAGACAGGAAACTAGGAAATTTCATATGCAGTCATGTAACCTGAGCTCTAAATCTTATGTTCTACTAGACTTGCTTCAATGGACATGTAAAAAATGTAGCCCTATATAAAATAAAGCATGAAACAACTACTTTTGTAAGGAAACCAGCGTGGTCAGCTGGACAAGGGCAGTGATCCTTCCCCTGTGCTCTGCATTGGGGAGGCCACACCTGGAGTGTTGTGTTCAGTTCTGGGCCCCTCAGGTCAGGAAAGAGATTGAAGTGCTGGAGCGGGTCCAGAGAAGAGCAACAAGACTGGGGAAGGGACTTGAACACAAGCCCTATGGGGAGAGGCTGAGGGAGCTGGGCTTGTTCAGTCTGGAGCAGAGGAGGCTTAGAGCTGAGCTCAGCACTCTCTAGAACGACCTGAAGGGCAGTTCTAGCCAGGGGGGATTGGGCTCTTCTCCCAGGCAGTCAGCAATAGGACAAGGGGGCATGGGCTTCAACTCTGCCAGGGGAAATTGAGGCTGGAGATGAGAAAGCAATTCTGTGCAGAGAGAGTGGTCAGCATTGGAATGGCTGCCCAGGGAGGTGCTGGACTCACCGGCCCTGGAGGTTTGTAAACTGAGATTGGACATGGCACTGAGTGCCATGATCTGGTCAATGGACTGGAGTTGCACCAAGGGTTGGACTGGATGATCTCTGAGGGCTTTTCCAACCCAGTCCATTCTGTGATTCTGTGAAATAAATTTAAAGCCTTCAGAGGGCTGTTTATTATATTGATTAATGGAGAAAGAAGGAAAAGCGTTTTGAATATGGAAAGTAAATTGCTGGTATATTTTTTATTTGTTGCCTTGAAAAACATTTTTTTTAACCTTAACATGAAATACACCTTAGATTTATTTTTTTTCCAGTCAAGTTATTTGATGTAGTATTTTAGACTGGAATGCGTTGCTGATTATAGCAATTGCCTGGTCTTCCTTTACTTGAAAAGGAGCACACGGGCTTGAAAAACCATAATGAAGGAAACCATTTGGGTAGCTCTCCCTGGCAAAGAATCCCTTCCCTTCCCTCTACAGAAACTGCTGCTTGTGAGTTTTATGATTCATTCACATGAAACCTCATTCAAATCCAAAATTATCCAAGGCTTCACTTAACACTTTATGATCGTACTGTAAGATGTGGATGATGGAAAGTATGTGGAATATATAGTTATTTAAAGTTTCTAAGCCTGCTAAGCTTTGAAAGTCTGAAGACTCTACTGAGACCATACTGGAAAAAGTATATGAAGGTGGGAAAGTGGTCTTTGAAATACTTAATATGTTAATACGAAGGCTGTAAAATGAGATGACTAAGATGTATTTCAAATACTGTGTTTCCTGCATATTAAGGCTTTTGTGCCATAAGAATTTCTCTGGATTCACACACACAAAAAAGTGTGCTTAGGTGCTGTACTCAGTAAAAACAATCAAGGCTAAACTTTTGGTAGGTGTTTGCCCTGGTATATAGCTGCAGCAGTTAGATTAGACAATGCCATTATCACCATATATGTGGTGATAAAGGTTGCTTATAAATCCCCTCTTCAAAGCCAAAGGTCATCAGGAGCAAATGAAAGATTTTGGTTTATATCTCATCCCTATTTGTACATATTTATTAACTCCAGTGCATACCAAATATTCCTAGTAATCAAAGAAAAAATGCTTTCTAAATCAAATATTTTTGTTGCTGCTGGAAAACATGAACGTTGCGTAGATGTCAGAGCCTTGACCCCAAGAATGAATGAAAGGACAAGACAGGCTCCAATACGATTATATCAAATGGAAAACCACAACTGTAGTTCATACCAGGTTAAAAAGGTGAGGTTATATTATAAGAGTTATATTATTAGGTTCTAAGAGTTAGATTAGAGTGTTAGGTCATAGTATCTTATATGAGTTATACTAGGTTATAAGAGTTAACCATGGTTAACCTTTCATTTTGGTGTTGTTAGGAGTTATTAGGACAGTCACCTTGTGCTTTGGAACATCTCTCTCTCTCATAGTCACAATCAACATGATGAGAAAGGCAGCAAAATATTGTATTACAAACATAGCAGCGTCATTGTAAGCTGTAAGATTTAGTTGTAATTTCATCTATGGCTGCTGTGTTATGTAACTCATCAGATATTCACAGCACTTAAGAGTTTCATGAGCATGGGCCATGCAGGACACTTGCTTTCCTTCCTTTGGCACATCTTTGGGCAGCCTCTTATTAGGCAATTTCTGTGTGCAGTACTGTCAGAACGACGCTAGTAAATGTAATTTCACATAATGAGCCTCCAAAGTGTTGATCCTCCGTGCTGCCTATGGCTTAGCTGCATTAAACAACATACTTTTCTTTATCCAAATACTCTGCCGGGAGCAGTGGACACCACGGCTGCCCTTCCAGAGTGACAGGACACATAATTCCCCGGTGAGAGCATCGGTGGCTTTAGAGAGCACTGGAAATTGGAGCAGTGTCTATTAGGAGATGACATGGGTATCGGAAAACTGAGGACAGGCTGGCTGGCAAGACTTCCAGCTTCCTGAAACGCGCAGTGACTTAAGGCAAAAATCTGCAATGTGGTGTATTTTTCAGTAATTGCTTAGTTTGTTTTGCTATAAAAACAAAACAAAACAAAACAAAACCTCTTGCTGTTACCTAGCGAGTTACTAATGAATTATAGCAGTTCGTCCGAACCTGGTAGGATGAATCGTGTGGCCAAGCCAATGACATAATCAATGTGCCCTCAGCCTGGGGGATATTGGATGTGCCGCGGAGAGCACTGTGCTGGGTGCACCGCCATGGATCCGTGCCACTAGCAGGTCTGGTGGAGCATTCTGCAGCTTTGGTGGCAGAACTCTCAGGTTTGGGCCAAAGAAATAATGAAGTGAAACACAAGGGCACACGCAGTAAATTTGCTAGACGGCCAGTTTTACAGTACACCTACCCTGTAGGATGCTGAGTTCCTTTCAGTTAAAAAGTAATAGTTTAAATTTCACTGCCTTCATTCATACACATCTTTAAACCATCTCCTGCTTGTCATTCCATGAAGTTGATGTTTTGAAGGCCGATACCACACTTTTGATTGATCGTTCTCTGTCATTTGGGAGTGGTCCCCTCTTAGAACATTTCCTTAAAAAAAAAACCTCTGAAATATGGGTTTGATGAACTTAAAGAAATACATGTCATTTTTCCTTTAAATAAAACAGCTGCCTGAAACAACACCCCTGATTAAAAAACAAAATATTTATGCTTCTCTGTGTCCTACTCACTTGCTTACGGGTTGAAAGTCACTAGCAGAATGTCATCATTGCCAGATTCTGCATCTGGATCTTTGATTTATTTGACAGATATGCAACATCCAAAATATCTAGGCGTATCGCCAGTGACTGTTTAGATGATGGTGCAGGGGAACGCACAATGCTCTTAATAGATCAGCGCCCAGTCATTCCCCCAGAACTGACTTCTTGTGATTGTCTTGGTTTGTGTTGATCTTCTGTGGTTTGAGTGAAGCACTTCTCCACCAGTTTTCTTCCACAGAAATAAACATTACTGGGGAAGATGACATTTTTTAATTTATATTTTTTCCTGCAGGTATAGTAATATAGTACTCATGAATCAAAGCTAAAAGAAACTGAGTTAAAGAGCCAAAACTAAATTATGTCAGTGGACTACAAGGAAATCAACACAATGGAAGAAACTTCAGCTTTTTAACTCGGTAAACAAAGTCAGTGAGCCACAAGTCCTACTCTTGATGATCATTTTTGCCTCATCCATATACCGTGTTTACAGAATATGAAGACAAAGAAGAAAAAAGAAAAGCTACCTTAGCTATATGCACCTTTACAACACGTAGAAGTAAAATGTGCACTCATAATTGTGCAGAACTGGGCTTGTCATAACCCATATAAGCGCACAAGATGTGAAAAAGCTGACCCTATTACTTTTGTTTCTTTAATAAGACCAGTTGCTTACACGCTATTTATTCAAATAATTGCAACCATCTCCTTCCCCCGCCCTTTCTTTTTCCTTTTGGAAAGAACAAACTCCTAGAAATAACTAGTGTCAGCTGTGAATTCTGCAGGCGAAGCCAAGAATATAAAGCCCGTGCAAGTGTGGACGGATCTGACCCCCGCGGGGGACACGGTGACACTGTCCCTTTCCCCCAGTCCAGTCAGGGCGGGCAGGCTGGTGTCAGCAGCACCTTTTACAGAATCGGTGCGCGGAGCCAAGAGCCCGATTTTCCCCTGCAGCTGCTGCTGAGAGCCCGCCAGCCCTTGCCATGGATGAGGCTGCACTTTCGCTATCCCCGCTGCCAGGGGACGGTGTCTGGATCCTGCTGACGAGACGCAGTGTCCCTATAGTTAACGTGGGCGTCCGTGCTTATGTTGCTCGGTGTAGGGTGTTCTGTGCTTGCTCACGGCTGGCGCGGCACGCTCGGCATCGTCCCCGGTTTGCAAAGTCTACTTGGTTTGCTGCGTTGCGCTCAGCGTCGCGGGGACTGAGACAAAAGCAAATAGATGGCACCCATTACCTTGACGCAAATTAAGCAGACGAGGTTTCGCGTTATGTCACACCAACTGCGTCCACGGCGCACGCTGCTGCCACTGACGAATCCCAGTTGTTTTTATTTTTCAGCGAGCAACATCACTCTTAAGTTTTGGTATTTTTGTATTTCGCTCTCTGTCTTTTTGTAACAACGCTAGCCCTAAGGCTTCTTGGGAGCCTGGGTTAAAATTTACGAATGTAAAACTTTTCAAAGGTCACCAGAGCGCTTGATCCTCCTGTCAACAAGTTGCCTCGCACAAGGGCTGGAGAAAAGCATTTGGTTCGGTTCCTGGGTACAATTCAGAGCAGTCTGGAATAATCCTACAACAGCGTTTTGAAACCCCTTATTAAAACTGTCACCATATTTAGAAAGATCTACGGGCTGCAGAAACAGAACATCTTCTTATAAGGTTGGAAAACACAACAGCACGTCCAAGTCCAAAATGTCCTTGTCTGAACTCGCAAGATCTCTGTTTTGTGTAACCAGTCAACAGCCTTCTGCGTGACGTAAATCAAAGCTGCTCCTCACCCCTCGCCCGCTCGGCGTGTGTTTGGGACGCCTGCATGTGTTACCTGAGGACCCGCGCAGGTGATGGAGGTGGAGGTGATGCAGGTGATGGAGGTGATGCAGGTGGTGCAGGTGATGGAGGTGACACAGGTGATGGAGGTGATGCACGTGGGGCAGGTGATGGAGGTGATACAGGTGATGCAGGTGGTGCAGGTGGTGCAGGTGGTGCAGGTCCACGGGCAATTTGCTCAATCAGGTTCCTGGATGGCTCTCACTGCGTTCAGCAAAGGGCTCTTCCTGCCGCAGCGCACTTACAAGCTGCAGATTGCACTGCTGAGCTGAAGATACCAGAGTGTTCATCAAGGGCGAGGTGTCTGGCTTCGCTCTTGGTGGCTGATGCGATGCTCTGGGCAGAGGGGCCAGTTGCCAGCGCGAAATTTGGGTTTTCTCCATTTTCCCCGTGCTGTGCTTCCTTTGCAATAATAGCAACTTCTCTTCTCCCCCTCCAGATCAGCTCACAGCGAGCCAAGGAGAAATAAATGACGTGTTGGGAGCATTTTGTATTTGTCAACCGGTTGCCAAGAGGGTAAGGTTTAGCACAGCGGAGCTTGCCTTTTGCAGCAGCAAATAAATGGAAGCAACGTGCTGCTCACACTGTTTAAACCCCCAGCGTGATCTCAAACATATTTGTTCCTGTTTCTCCTGGTGGTGCCAGAAGCCTAGTTAGGATTAGGGCATGCAAAATCATGGAAAAGTACCAAATACATGCCAATGAACGCATTATAAAATTACTTTCTAATTGCATATGGTAAGCAAAAAGGATTAGCAGGAGTGCAAAGTGATGTGGCCTTTTCCATATGTCAGCTACATGAAAATGATGTTTATAAACCATTTAAAGCTTCATTTGAGGGTGTTTTTTTGGGGTGGAGGGGTAGCTGTGAGACAGTGGTAGGATGCGTTAACTCAGAGGTAATGAAGATACGAGTTCACTGCATTGTACTCCAACATCAGTCATTCCTGTGTATGTTTTAAACTGTGACAAAATCACCGTCAGGATAAGTCAATTTGTGTTAATTGCGAGAAACTTCAGGGTAACGGTGCTGAAATACCTTAAAATAGTTCCTGCATTGCAACTGCTTACTTATTAGGTCACACCAAGAACAAAAAGTGACTTCTATATTGGGAATTCGCAAGTCTTCCATCTAATTGCTACTCCTAGTGTTTTATCTATTAAAAAAGATGCTTTTGGGGAGAAAATTTATCGTTTCTTTTCATATGCATTCTGGGAAGGCGTTTCAGGTCAAAAAGATGGATGGAAGTGATTTTTTTTTTTGAGGAAATCCAGATTTATATGAGGCTTTAGTGGTGGCACAGGACGTAAGAGCAAATACAAGTAATAACAGAAGCAGGATATTTTTGAGCATTAAAAAGTTTGAATTAAATACAGGAAGGGGAAGACAGTGAAGGGATTAAGAGAAGATTGTTACTACCTTTGAATTGTAAGAGGAAAAAGAGGGGAAAATTGGAAAGAAAAGCACAGTCTTGAGGTTTGAAAATTAATCTAAACTGCATTGTTTTACTTCTGCATAGGCCAGGTATTGTTTTCTTCATTTGTTTTCTTTGGGAGGATAGCTTTATGTGGTACAATTGATGAATCGCTTTATTGCTTTGGAGGTGTGTAACTCTGTCACAATAAATGGTGTTTGATGCACTAAAAAAAATAATGGGCAGCAGTAAAACTGTCTTTCCTGTTTTACCCTGTAAAAAAGATAGGTAAGAGGACTGTTCAGTTTAATTTATGGGAGATAATTAAATAGCCGTAAAACACTGATGCAGGTTTCTGTTTGTTCCTACCACATATTTAATACTGAAATAATTTTTGAAATCGGAGCTGGAGACATTACAGTGATCTATTCTCTTAGCAATCCTAACCAGGAGAAATTGGCTGCTTAGAAAGAAACGGACCTGTGTTGTCAGACTTCAACTGATTTAGGGTGTGCCCCCAAACGAGGGTGTAAATAATGAAAACACAATTTGTTAACCAGAAGTCATTACCCTGTGAGTACTCGACACCTTTTACAGAGCTACTGAACAAAGGGATTTATTAAATTCTGTTTCTCAACTGAGGGGCATCACAGATTTGCTTGGAATGTTGCTATGACCATCTTCAGTGAGAGGTTTCGTTCTGATACTAGGCAGTCCAATGACAGCAAAGCCTTGCTCACATCTGGGCAATTGCATTAATTTCCAGATAAAAACAAATAATATTATGTTTTGCAATTGTTTTTCCCCTCCTCCTATGTTCCCTCCATGTTTTCAGCTGGAAAAAGGATATCTACTTGGAGAAATTATGAGAGGATGAAATCACAATCATCAGTTCACTTTAGAAATAACAGCTATTAAACCAATAAACAGCTACCAGGTCCTGGTTTCCTCTTCCCCAAATACATGGCGGAGAGCTGGCAAGTTGAAGGCAAGCTTTAGCCCGGCAAGACTTGAGATTAACGAACAGTACCAGGCTTTGCACTTTAATATTAGATACTGGATGTGGGGTTTTTTTTTGTTTGTGGGCTATTTTGTGTTTTTATTTTAATGGCATACTTCTGCCTCCCTAAAAATACATCACGGCAAACATTTATTATAGGAAGGTGCCTGGAGCACGCTGAAAATGCAGCATCCTTCTGAACCCTGAATCTTCCCCGTTAATGAGCTGGATGAGCTGAAAGGCACCACTGTTCAACTCGGATTTCACAGGCTCTGCTCTGAAGCCACCGCTCTGTCCAAACGTCCCCTAGGTCAGGGGAAAGGGAAGTCCAGCTCTAAAAATAGCATGCTGTAGCTAGGTGGGGGAGTTCCAGGAGTGAATGAGTGCTGGGAGAATAAATAGGTTGCTTTTCTCCTATTTCCAGGATATGGTCTGGAGGGCAGGTGGAACGTGCCTGACGACGTGCCTTTGCAAGTGGATTTCACTAAAAAAAACCCCACAAATATCTAGGAGATGAAAGCCACGATCAAGCCCTGGTACCTTCTTAGATCTCTGCAGATCTCAGAGAGGGATCTGCTCAAAATCCACAATATGTGGGAATCACAGATATTGGAAGGGACCTGGAAAGCTCATCCAGTGCAATCCCCCCATGGAGCAGGAACACCCAGCTGAGGTTCCACAGGAAGGGGTCCAGGCGGGTTTGAATGTCTGCAGAGAAGGAGACTCCACAACCTCCCTGGGCAGCCTGGGCCAGGCTCTGACACCCTCACCCCCAACAAGTTTCTTCTCATCTTCAAGTGGAGCCTCCTGTGTTCCAGTTTGCACCCATTGGCCCTTGTCCTACCATTGGTTGTCACCGAGAAGAGCCTGGCTCCATCCTCCTGACACTCACCCTTTATATATCTGTAAACATTAATGAGGTCACCCCTCAGTCTCCTCTTCTGCAAGCTCAAGAGCCCCAGCTCCCTCAGCCTGAGCTCTACACACCAGTTGTCCTGCAACACCAGCCCACTGAAAATCTGCATTGAGTACTCGTCTCTCCATAGAGTCGCCCACAGTCACGTACCTTGGAGTCACAGGGGTTGGTCCAAATCAGCAGCATTCACCTGGGCAAGGACATTTTCCTGCAAAAAGCCTGGTTTTGGGTGGGTGCCCATCTTCACGTGCTGCTTCTGGAGACTCTTCAGTTTTGCAGCTGGGCTTTGTGATTCTCACCATGCCGTGAAAAGCTGAGATGGCTGGAACTTATGGAGAGTCATTGCTTCATTTCTGTAAAACACAAAAAGACTTAAATCTAGAAAGGGATTAAAAAATCCTAATAAATGTTTCGGCTAGATAATTGCTGGAAAAGGTGTTGATCAATTTTGCAGCATCGCCTGGTGGCTCCCAGAAGCTCAAGCTTTTCAAGTTTTCACCCTTCTGTACATTTTTATGGACAGCTGATGGAAAAGAGCCATAAGTGCCACATCTTGGTGTAGCACAGATTTGTACGTGTACACAGGTAATTTAACATCCAGAAATAAGAAAAATTTGCACAGAAAATCAGGTATTAAAAAATAAAACTTTTGATAATTCCCAATTTAGTGATAACATTCACAGCAACGCCAAGCTTAAATTAATTGTTAACTAGAGGTGCTGGTCTAAAAATGTGAGATTTCAAGAAAGTTTTGCAGAAGATTGCGAAAGCGTGTCCCTTAAATGACACTGATCCTAATTTGAATTCCAACACCGCCACTTAGCATTAAATACTTGGTTACTAAGAAGGGTTGTGCTAGTATTAGAAAAAAATACATATATATTGTCACCCAGCTATGAAGGAGTTCCAAGATGAACAAAATGGAAGATCTTTTTTATTTCTTACTGGTTTGAACCAGAACTCAGGCAAAAATGATTGAGTTAGTAGAAAAAAACAAAATAAAACAAAAATAGAAAGCCCCGCAAAAAATGCCTTCCTGGTTTCTCCATTGTGAAGTGACAAACTCAAAATTAAACTGAAACTGTTTCATGGAGGAAGTCCTACTGTTGGTGTTATGTATGGAGTTACATCAAATGTTGGGCTGTCCCATCAGCAGCTGCACCATGAAACTGAGGGTACAACAGGAACACAGTGGTCCCACCACCTCAAATGCCAATGCGGGGGCCAGGGTCACACTGGTTGCCCAAGGCCCTGGCTGCTCACCCGCTGAACCGTCTCTGAGGTCAAACGACATGGTGATACCGCAGGATGACGACAATCACGCCTGCTGGAGGCTCAGCTGCGCCTGGCATGCGGAAGCCAGGAGCCTTGGGGACACCTCGCACAGCTCTGCCGAGCTGGGACACATCCAGCATCTTGTCACCTCGAACCTTCCAAGGGAACCTTCTCGAGCCCCGACATGGACAAATTGCACTTCCATAGTCCCACCTGTGAACCAGACTTCTGAAATCATTCCCCTTCTCCAGTTTGCTCAAAGCCCAACTCAAAAATGCCAGCTCAACAGCATGTTGTCCCCTTCCCATTCCCCCAGCTGTACCTCATGGGAAGGACCAAGCGCCTGGAGCGATGGTCATCACAGCTGCAGTGACACACGCATTGTGGTTATTTTTTTCATACAGACATATTTTGGAAATAAAATATTTAAGCCATGTATTAAAAGTTATGTCATACTGAAAACACTTAAAAGTTTTTTTAAAAAAAAAAAAAGTTTATTTTCCACAAGGAAGAGCAATAGGAAAAATTAAATTGTTTTCCACATATTGTTTTCTTGAAACAGAGTCTACAAGGACATATTCAGCACCAAAACTAAAAAAAAAAAAAAAAAAAGAAAAAAAAAGAAAAAAGTACAAACAGCCATAGAATATAATCTATAAAGCAAACATTTAATATTGCACTTTGTTTCTCTAACGTTTGGATTTTACTTACTTTTCCCTAATTCAGATCAGAATCCTATATCAAATACTGGGCTACAACCATGAACCTCATGTCCTATAACGCTGAGAATTGACCAATACTTGTGGAAGAGTAATGCCTCTGAATAACTAACAATGTAACTCAAAGTCTGTATTTGATAAGGTTATACAATTTCTCAGCCTAATCACAAAGGCTGTGATGCCTTGTCAATTCCTATGATATTGGTCAATCCTGCTTCATATGCAACTCCCCATTATATTGTGATAAGTACTTTAATGCTATGTATATCAGCAATTGTTCCCTAGTCTGTTAAAGTAACAAAAAAAAAGGAAAAAAAAGTAAAACCACCAAATGCCCTTTTATGCCAACGATCCCATCAGCTTTTAGAATTGTCTGGTTGGAGAGGGTAGAGGGAAGGGACATTCACAAAACTGGCCTAGTAGCGTAAGACATCACCCAATTTCCTTCTCCTCTGATATTCTTGCCCAAAGCCCAAGCCTTTTTAACTGAATCACTTAAAACGCGACTCATTTTATCACCCTGTTGTCATTTTTGAAACATGAATTATCGTTCATGTTCTCATAAAGGGCACTTACGGAAAAGCCTATTTTGTTGCATTTATGAAGCCTTAAAAACATGGCAGAGGTTTGTTTTCTTTTTAAGAACAAGCACCAGGCAGAATCACCAGCCGCCTCTATCCCCACTCCCTTCTGAGCTGTTATATTGCACGAAGAGATAAATATGTGATTAATTGCATCTTGGTTTAGGCAGTCAACACCAGAAGCATGTCCCTTTGTCAGTGGTCTGTGTTACACAATTTCTGAAAGGAAAAGTTGACTTCTGTTGTAAATCTCTAACATGTAAGTGCTGGCATTTGTGTTAGCACATCTGAAACACTCCATTGCGCTGCTCTTCTTTGTGGTACACTCAAGGACGAGTGCTCTTTCCATATATAACATACATATAATGCCTTGCATTCTCAATATATGGTGAGATTCACTGTCCTGCTTGTTTCAAAGCTCTTGAGAGTACCACAGAAGACACAACCACTGAAGCAACTCCAGCTAGTACTAACGCATAGCTTGTAACACTGATCTTGCTCAGTTTAGTTATACTTCTAGTCTTACCTATTATTACAGTATCATAAACCCTGAAGATAATACAAAGTGCACAAACTGAGCTCTTAGCATAGTCCAAGCGTTTCCTTTCTACTAGAGACTCATTACATATAGAATTTTTGGTGATTAGGTAACTACATATAAAAATAATGTGCTTTCCCTTCCCATCCCTAGTACGTGAGATATCCATCTGCCTATGAATGCTAGACAGCATATGACTTTTTCCTTTAAAAAATTATTTTGAGGGTGAGCTGGTGTCTGCTGGTGCTGCTTTCATTTGTGCCTTATCTTTTTTTTAAAGCTTCACAACTTGAACATTTTTTTTAATAATGTAGAAAGAGAAATGGGAATGAAGGTGGGTTTTGTAACTTTTGTGTATGTCCCTAGTCCAGATCCCCCTCTCAAGAACAAAAAAAAACAAAACACAAACACAAAACGAAAAAGAAGTAACTCAACAGTGCAACATAAAACAAATAGCATTCCAACAGTTTGGCAAGTGATGAGTTCACCTGAGATTAAGTGATTTTTAGGCAGTCTGTAACAAAATGCTGCTTTGCGATAATAGTAGAAAGGCAACAAATTCTTAAAAGAAATCAAGAAGGTATACAATCTTGATGAAGTCTATTTAGTTTCTTTCTATTAACTCACCACCCCCCACCCTATCCCCGTATCTGTTGCTTATCTACTACAGTAGGCTGAAAAACATACAGCAAGAAGGATTGGCTTGAAGGCATTTGATGTTTGTAAATAAATCCACAATAGGATCCAAGCTGAAGAGGTGATACATGATCAGCCTACTAGGACAATTCTGAGCATGTGCATATGCAGGTAAAGTCCAGGCTACATTAAATTAAAAAAAAAAAAGTCAGTGCATTTGTCAAAGTCTGTTGCTGTTGTTTTTTTCCTTGTCAAAGCTTTCTTTTGCTCCTTATTGTGCGGACCACAAACAAATAAGGGGTGGGGGGTAACAACAGTCCGGCATAAATGAGAAAAAGCTGTAGTGACACTGAACCGCACAACGTAAGCAATGAGCATGTGCAAATTTCCAAATCATAAGAGGGAGTCATCCCTCTCTTACAATGTGGTTTGAGTGTTTTGACACACAACTGTAGGTTAGTAAGGCTGCTCCTAGTATGTGCCAGTATTTAAGGGGAGGAAAAACAAACAAAAAAAAAGAGCTCAGGTCTTCAAGCATGTGGAGCAGTCCTACAACATTACTGTAGGCTTCAAAGAATGATCACAGGTTGTTTTCGTGTATTCACCATACAGGCAAGAGCAAAACCACCTCCTCCGAAAGTGTGTCTCCACCATGACGCCTTGACCTTCAACACGGCAGGTACGATTCAAAACCCTAGTCAGCTTGTTACGGATCTTTTTCAACGAGATGGGCAAGATGGTCTATCATCTGTGGGCTGATCTGGGTTTGGATCAATCTATTCAAAGGAGGAGGAAAAAAATTAAAAATAGGAACACAAAAAACCCCCCACAAAAGCATTTTTAGGGTCAATTGCCACAACTAAATCAATTAGAACAAAATCTCACCAACATTCACAAGTTTAACACAATCATAACGATACATAGCATTCTCAGTCTAAAGGCTATTCAAATAACTGAAAAACCTGTAGTCCACTAAACAAAGCTTTGAATGAAAGGCTTATAACTAAGTATAGCGGAAAATTTTAAACTGCAGGTTGATGGTAACTAAAGCACAAAAAACTAACAAAAGTTCAGTAACAAATCTCCACAATTTACTGTACACTAAAAATATAACTTCATCACTAAAAACATGAAACTTAAAATATTTAATTCATTTGAGAAAACTTTCTGCTCCAAAAGCCACAAAATTATCAGTAAAAGGTCATCCTGCTGTTAATTTACAAATAATTAGTCTTTAAACAACCCATAAAACGTATTAGAAATGTGTTCCACACATTTCCTCCCTTCCTTTCTACAAAAGAAAGACAGGGAACAACCTTCTAACCCCAGTCTCCAACTCTGGACAGTGAAACCAGTGTACAATATATAGTTCTGTCAAAATTTTCAAATAATTTTATACAATCATGTTTTGTGAAAAGAGAAGGCTTATTTTAAAATCTTTAATGAAAAGGAGTTGTATTCCAGGGTTAAACTATAGAAGGGTCCTCAAAAAACATCCAGCACACAAAACTATGCCGCTCTCTACGAACTCAATAGCAGATTAGTGTTTCAACAGGAAAAAATAGTGGATTTAATCAGGCAAGATTTAGCCAGAAGACACTATTTTACATCTGTCCTATATCACTGCTTTTTCCTGATAAAAGGTTAAGTTACATTCTAGTTATTGAGTGGCTTGCACAGAACAAAAATGCAGCCAGAAATGTTGGAGAACTGTGAATTTACAGAAACCTAAGTCAGGAAAACACACCTTTGTAACTCTTCTACCTGGAACTTCTGAAAGGACTGCATACACAGAACCAAAACCACACAGAGTAGTTTCAGAAAGAAGCAGAGCTGAAAAGCATTAGCATGTTGTGCACCTATAGATCCAAAATGTTGGTGTTAACCAAAAGAAATGAATTATATATTTAATTCAAAGTTTTAGTGAAGTTGCTAAGAGGGCACACAAGTTTGGAAATTTCTACAAAGCATTAGAATCATGAAGAAACCTGGAAACTCTTGATGCGATTCACCTGCAGTTGTCCAAACCAGTCACCTTTAAGCCCTGGTCATAATTTTAATTATTTCTACTTATTTTAGGAAGGAGAAACAACCTCCTACGTTTACTCCACAGGACAGAATCCAGGAAAACAGCAAATTAATAATCATATTCTGAGGTACCTACTTCAGAATAGAGGGGTGGAGGCAGAAAACGGAACTCCTGGATGTATGCAAACAATGGTCCTGGAAGCGCTCTCTCGAAGTCATCACAAGCACCCATGGGTGCAAGGCTGGACTGTCTCTGTTCTTCTGTGACCACTTCTGCATAGCTGGGAGGTGCTGCAGGGAGATGGCACAGACAGTTTGGACAAGTTGCCAGCATACGTAACACAAAAAACGTTAAACTTCTACTGTCGTAAAATGCGCTAACAGGTAGGTAAATGACTTGGGTTGAACATGAAAGGTAGAGTAGGTTTTTTATTTTAAGATTATGTTCGAATTCAAGAGCTGGCCACTGCTTATTGTAGCTTAATTATGTCCTTAAAATGTAAAGCCTACTCAGAATATTGAGACTTATGTACAGGTGGGAATGATAGAACATTGCCTACCTCTGGACTCCAGAAATCTCAGTCTAGGATTTGTACATAAAGAAGGGATGTTTATCAGATGTGTCAAAACAGATGGAAGGAGACAGTTTCTCCTTTGTCCAGAGAAGTTTCCCATTGAAATGAATTACATTATCTTCTCACAAAGCTTTGGCTACTAAGGTGGGCGAAGTACACCATGAACTATGATGACAGGTTACAACACCTTGTAACCAAGGATGAAAGTGGGATACTGAAGGCAGAATTAATTCTGCAGAGTGATAATGGTACACTGTGCTTTCACTCCTGCCACCTTCTAAGCAGCTGAATTTCACTGCTTCACCTTCAAAAAGGCAGGGAGGAAATTCTGTTTTTCTACAGAGGACAAGCAAGTGGCAAAAAAACACCCACAAGGGACTTCCTGCGGGCTTTATGACAAAGGATGTAATTTGGGTCTGTCTGCACAACAGTCATGAATAAACCAGCCGAAAGTCAAAACAGACAAGCAAATTCACTGGGATTCTAATTGTTAAGTTACCTTCTGGTCTTTCAGGCAGTGTCAGACCAAGCCAATTCATGTTCATGCTACACTGGCTGCTGACACTTGATGTTCTGCTACCAAATGGGTGTAGAGGAATGGTACCAATGACCAGTGGTAAGTTAAGGAATAAATCCATGGCACCTGGAATATCAACGTATACCTGAAGAACAAGAGAGATATATGATTAAAATGTAGGTCCATATGAGCACTTCATAATTATAAGACTAAGTTCTCCATCCATGCAATTTTCCCCAAGGAACTTAAGCATCTTATTTTAGGGCCGATGTCCCTATAGAGACAAAAAGCTCCTCCAGTCAAAAGCACCTCAGGGTTCTTAACATGAGACCTCACATGGAAGTGTCACCTACTCATAACACATTTGCTTTGCTGGCACACCACAACTCTTTTAAGAACGTGTGTGATTTAAGCACCTTATTTACAGACCTCCTGTCAGGACAAGAACACTAGGCTATGTATTTCTTCTGTAACTACTTAGCACAGAGTGCTTCATTAGCACTTTGCAAGGAATGACAGAAACTACTCATGCGCAAGAGAAACAGACCATACAACATACCATCAGTGAGTACTCCACACGGATTATACTACAGTCGAGGATTGAAGGGGAAACAGGTGGAATTTTCAACTGTTTGCCATTCCAGGTTTCTGTTTTGCCAGATGACAAGGATTCCCCACGCAGGCTGGCCACAAGCTGCTTGACTTCCTTCATTTTCCCTTTGGCATAAAATGCCTGCGTTTGGTAAATGGCTGCCTTTGGCACCACCACACGGGAAGAGCAGTTCTCAATCTCAGCAAAGATCTGAATTGATTCACCTGAAACAAAACAGAATTTTATGTTCTCAGCTTAAACAAATTGCCACATTCTGCATATTGTTATAACGCACTGCATGCTGCTAGCAATGTTCTACCTTCAAAAACATCCACTGATGCTAATAGGAACAGGATCACCATGAGTAAATCTAACAGAGAAATGCACAGGTCTAACAGAAGCAAACGTGCTCCAACAATCTGGAGACACAGCCAGAATTAGTTAACAAAATTAGTTATAGTTAAGAAAATATCAAGAATATTGCTGAAAGCAGACTGAAGGGGTGAGAATAGTTTAAATATTTCATTTATATAAAAGCAGTTAAGTACAAACTGTTGTTTTAAAAGGGAAGGAAAAACATTTCCTATAATTACTTCTGTTACGTACCTGGGGTGTAGCCCTTCCTTTCAATTTTGGCACTTAAGGATATTGGGCCTGAGGTACAAAACCAACAACAGAGAGTCTTTTCTTTTGTGCCTGCTTGGGGTGACTGCAAGAAAAATAACAACATTGTCCATTTAATTAGAGTTTCATCAATCTCTTAATCTATTTTAATCAACACAAAAATCACTTGCACAATGTGTTCATTATTATGTATTTTGATAAACATAGCTAGTTTTATTTATAGCAAAAAAACACTCGAGCAATTTAAATGGCACTATGCAGACATAAGGTTTATTCTAATTACATTACTCAGTAACACTGCTTTTTCTGCTACACTTCATACTACAGTCACACTTAAGTTTTTATATATAAATACTGTGTAATTTAAGAAAAGGCTTTACAGCTTACATATCCCAACATATTGTTGGCAGAGCTTCTCATTTAGCAGTAAGCTAGAACATCTTTCCAGTACGCTATATTTCAGAAACAATAAGCAAGCCAAAGTACTGAACCTTGACTCCTGCTATTTCCTGTTTCAGAATGATCCCATGTCATCTATATTAAACAGACATTGTTATTTTGCACAGTATCAGGATTTAGGACTTGAACCAAACCCCATTAAAGTCAAACGGTAGTCCTTTGATTTTAATGGAATTTGTGCGAGGCTAATGTCCCATTGCAAGTCTGATTTTTTCATCCATACACACAAGAAACCTATTTCAATGGACTTCTGAGGGTTTTTTCCCCTCTCCATAGATTAGAATTTGAGAAAGAGGAATTTCATGCCAGATTGAAATCAAATCCTCATTGAAATCAGTTGTGATACTGAAATTATTTTAATGAAATAACATTTCAGAAAATACTGAAATTACTTTAATGAAATGACATTTCAGAAAAAGGTTATGCGGAATTGTGATAATTTCTCCCCATTGGTAGAAAACGATCCACATGGACATTATCAGTTATGCACGCCAGTACATTTTTAACTTTGCATTTTTAAGTTAGCAGTCTCTCCCTACAATATTCTTTCAAGTTTCACTGTTCCTTTTAAAGATTATTAAAAATCAGATAGGAACAGTTCTCAATTTTCCTTCTTAGCGACATCTTACAATTTAGTATTATCAATTTACGTCGACAAAGCCATTTTACATATATTAAAAGTGAAGCAACTTTAAACACAGAAAAACATAGCTTTCAAAATACCAGTAGTTACAGCGTTGCTGAACTGAGGTAATGCTTACAAGATCAGCTGTAACTAAACTAGCAAATAAATATTAAGTAAAATTAGAGGTGGATATTGTTTCAGTTATTATACTTATTTTTATGCCAGAAACAAAAAATGAGTAATTCTGTCAATTCTTACCAGTAATGAAGGAGTGTTGATATCTATATGTTCAAAGACTGTAAATTCCTTCTTTAATTTTACTGGTAGAAACCAAGGCCTATGCAATTCGGCTTTCACCCAATAGCGCACACTGCCATGTCTGCCTTCGAATGAGGTAGCAAGTGGTCTGTGCAGGACACAAAGGTCAAAATTGAGCAAAGTCTTTCTGTCTAATAGTGATACAACTGGTAGGTCAAGTATTAGTATGCAGAATTGCATTTTTTAATGCACTGTAGTATTTAATGCAGCATAACTTATTTGCAAAGTTTCCGTATCTCAGGAAAAAAAAAAAAAAAATCAAGATTAAAGATGGGAGAAAAAAATCATCTCCAATTCATCCTACAATGGTTTTGCGTAGATTTTAAGAATCAAATAAAGAATTGTACTAGAAAATGCCAGGAGAGTACATAGTTCCTTTAAACTTCCGAGGCCACTTTCATGCCTAGAATAAAGCATGGCCTTTTAAGGCCAAATTAAGACTACCAACTTAAAATTAGCATTAGTCTCAACCAACAATGGTTTTGGATATTGTATTTTGTAAATCATTGTCTATTTTTCACTTGGCTGGTATCTCAGTATCAGCTTAATTTTAGCCGTAACTCAGGCCTTTTATAGCTTGTTTTGCCTTAAGCAGAGTAAATATTTTAATTTAGAGTTCTGAAGAGAGACTATTTTGAGTACCTTCTAATTTTCCTTTACCCTGAGACAAGACCAGCTTAAACCATTTAAATTGTAAAGGGATGTACCTATGTAAGTATATATATCCCTGTGTACATATCATCAAGACTATTCTGCTCTGAACTTTGACAGACAAAATCATTTTCAGGAGCTGGAGGAAAAACAATAGGAAAGGATCTCCAGACCCTTCAGCATCACCTTTTTTTCCTGTAACATCGTAACATGGAAGACAAAAGATCTTTATATCCCAGTGATCTCCAACTAACAGCAGTTTCCCATAACTTATTTTCCCTTATTTTTTATGCAGGTAATATTTTCTATTATACCATGTTTTGAATATACCATACTATATAAATTAAACAAATTATTTGCAAAGTTTCCTCATCTTCCATAAGGCATAATATTAGCCACACTAGTACTTCACTAGAATGATGTATTCAGTTACAGGTTTGACTTTGGTTCTTTGCACATCTGAAATGTTTACTGTCCTAATAATCCAAATGAAATAATTTTCTAATCAGTCTTCAATGTTTCAACTCATCCCCTATTCTTTAGGGCAAAGCCCAGTAAGGTCAGTGTGTGTCTTCCCTCTTCCTTCTCTTGCTCTGCAGTTAAAGCAAATATTGGACATAGATTATATGGATACAAAACTACAAATAAGTAGGCAGAGTCAAAGTCAGGCTTCTAATATCAGCCTTTTTTTTCCCACTAGTTTCAATAGCTGGTTTCACAGTTATTCCTTCAGGTCACTTGAGAAGAACCTGTGTTTTGACCAATGCTTGTGCTATTTTGCTGGCTATCTGCTTCACTATAACCTAAGTGTTTCATGTTTGTGTAAAGTTTAAGGTTTTTTTCATATTTAAATGCCCCTTCCAACTCAAAGAGAAGATCAGTTATTAGCCTTATTTCTTTTTATAGTTGAGATTTTTCACAGAACGCTAAATTGTCTTTAAAAATCTCCATGTATACAGGTCTTCTCCACTGTTCTAGTTAGATCTACTGTGATGTCCTGTGCTGTTCACTTTGAAACCAACCCATAAAACTGTTTATCATCTGCAGGTTCTGCTAAAACCAGCACCTCTAAAACAGATGGTTTATTAGCTTTAGTATGAGGTACTGAGCTATTTCACATAAGAGCCCATTTTGTCAACCTTAACAGCTCTGCTGTTTGCCTTGTATAGCAAAACGCTCCTTTTCCATCTATGTCGAGATTCCCTCTGTTCCTCTGTATTTAACTTTCTTGCAGTATTTTTAACTAATTTACACACTGGTAACTCCTCTGTGTATAAATCTTCCATTCACAATGTGCACATCACACATTTCAGAGTTGGGGGGTGGGAGAAAAACTGTAACACTTCTACTCTCACTCTTGTTTCACCTTTGCTTTCTGAGACAAATGGGATAAAGTACAGGATTTCTTCTTGCTTCATTCACTCATCTTTCCACTTACTGCCATTCAGGCTTTCGCATAAAAACCAGCCTGGGTACATTTTACTTGACAGAAAATCCTCCCATTTCGCTCAAATATAGTAAAGTTGTCATATCTGTTCCAGACTGAGCCCAAACAATTCAGCCGTGATCTCTCATTCTGCTGGTCTGCTTGGCTCCAGTAAGCTGCTGCATGGGTTAGAAGGTATCTCAGCCACTCTGCAGGACTCCAGTGACAGCTCAAATTCTGCCCCCACCTCCTCCTGGGAAGGTGTAAAATATTGCAAGACCTAGTAAGTCAGAAAGACTAGGTCAAAGGAAAAAGTGAGCAACTGGGCAGCAACAAGCGCCCGTTTTTGTGGAAATACAAAAAAAATATCAGTTCGAAAGCAACCTCTTCAGTTTAATGAGATTATACTCTCCACCGCATGTCAGAGCACAATTCCTACTACCATTGAAAAGGTTTCCCCTCCACCCACAGCAGGAGTTTTGCTCAGGAGGGCGGGCAGCAAGGCCCAAGGACTGCGTGTGGGCACTTACGTCTGTGGAAGCTCGAAGCTGAATGCATATTCATGCCTTCCTGAATGGATGGTGTGAAGGCCTTCTTCTGAATTGTCATCATCTAGGAAGGAAAGACAAAAAAAAAAAAACACGCTACTCCACCTGAGCACATTTTTATACATTGTATGGGTTCCTCTTCCAGAACAAGAGGGATTTACACACTTGTTACAGCACTTAAGAACATGGGGTCACAGAAACAAGGGTCTCTGGTCCCTTCGCAGTAACTGCCTAATGCGGCAACAAACCTCACCTACAGAAGTGGGAGGAAGATCGCCAGATTCACATGACAGAGTAGCAGAGGTTAATTGATAATCCCACCTCTTAACACTGCCACAGTTCCAACTGCTGCCATTTCAAGGCCTGCCAGCAAGGTCTGTAATGGAAATCATGCTTTCCACTTTGATTCAAGAGTTGAAATGACATAGAGATGGCTCTTTAACAGCATTAAGTGATCTACACCAAGTCTGCTGCGTAAGATTAAATTTAGTCATTTGGCTTCCTTTTATCTCCTGCCTGGCAACAGTGTCCAGAAATTAATCACAAAAAAATACAACGGGAAGAACAAAAAAAGGGTGTACAAGCACCACCTGGAAGGTACCAGACAAATTCAGGAGCACGGAATATAGTAAACTGCCCAATTAGCATTGTCTAGAGCTAAACTTTTTTTATTTTTTGGTACATTAACTTGATCTTGCTTGGACAGCAAGATCCAGATATTTGCTGGTTCCACCGAGAAAGCTAACCTTTGTTTATGGTCCGATTTCTTGCGTTGCTTTAAATGCTGTAACAAATTTGCGGTTTACTCTAGTATAATTACCATAAAACCAGAAAAGCACTGACTCCATAAAATAGAAAATTAAAAGGAAATAAATAACCGAGCATCTCGCGCATAAAAAGGGCTGGAGTAATAAACGGGAATATAGGGAGACAATGTGAAAGGTAACTGCTTATATTTAATTGGTTGAAGCATTAATGTGGGCACATAGAAGGATGTAAGTTCACACTGTCCTAAGGAAATGTCGAAAATAAAAAAAAAAAAATTAAACAAACAAAAAGAGCCCCTAGCAGCAAGCTGTAGACACAAATGCTCCTTCAGTGCGCAGCGCCACGAAATAAATGTCAGGGAAAATGCGCCGAAAAACGGCCAGAGGGTGGGTTATTTAAAAATAATTTTTATTTTAATGGCGGGGGTGGTGGGGGGAGCGCTGCGTTTCGGCTCCCAGCACGGCGATCCGCTCCTCACAGACAAGTTCCCCGTCCCTCCTCCCTCCCTTCCTCCCCCTTTCTGCCAGCTCAGCAAGTCCCGCCGAGCGGGGCGGCCGAGCTGTGGTAAACAAGTGCTGAGCTGTCAATCAGGGGCCAGGCTGGAGCAGGAACCGACCGGCCTAAACCGGCGCCAGCGGATCCCCAGCCAGCCGGCTCATATACATACGGTATACGTTACACCCGCCGCATTCGCTCAGCAGCTCCGCCGCCTGAGGGAGGGAGGGAGCGAGGGGAGGCGGGGCGCCGCTCGCCTTCCGCTCTCCGAGACCCTCTCGCAATGGGGTGGACGGCACCGGGGAGGACGATGGGGACGTGACGGCCCTTCAGTGAGGGGGTTTCCGCCGCTCCTCAGGGGAGCGACCCCTTCCCCACCTCGAGTGTCCGGGGAACCTGCTCCCTCAGCCCCCGCCAATCAGCGGCTGGCATCGCCTTAGCAACAGGGCAACAAACCCCCAGCCGACCAATCAGGAGGGAGGTGGGGGGCGTGGCCTTGGGCCGCCAGCTCGAGGGGTGAAGGAGCCCCCGCGGCGGTCATTGAAACTCGGCCGTGGTTCGAGGGGCAGAGCCACTTGCTCTGACCCCCCACATCCACCGCTCCACGGACACGCGTGGCCATGTCCTCCTCGCCACGGGGCGGGGTCGGCTGTGTCTGCACGTTGTCACCCGAGCTGCGTGAAGTTTCGCTGGGGCGAGAGATTTCTGAGACGGCGGCGGTCTAAAGGGGGTGTTGGGGACTAAGCTATAGGTCACCTCAGGTATTAATTAAATACAAATAAATTAAAAAAAAAAGCAAAATAGAGCTCCCCTGCGTTAATTTCAGAAATGCTTGGTAATGGGTTCTGCAGCCAGAGTTAAAAACAATTATTATTTTTTTTTTAACAAAGGAATATCCCTTCAGCAAATATGCTGCGTATTTAAAAATATGAAAAAAAGCAAGCAGTAAAAAAAAAAATAAATTACATAACCGGTTTTTAACACTTTATATTTTCCTGTGCTAGGGGAATTAAGTCATCGCCACCACCTGACGCGTGCGGCCAATCTGCGCGAGGCAGGAGCGCCCCCCCACCCCCCCCCGCCCCGACCGGTCCCAAACAGGATTGAACCGCTTCGAACAAAGGCTGCAAACTTCGGAAAAAAACAACCCCCCGGCCCTGCCGCTCGCACCCCGCCGCACAGGGGGGGTCGCCAGGCTGGGGGGGGGTACACCCTGCAGTATGGGACCCCCTCCCAAAATGTGGGGTGCGGGGCAGGAGGTTTTGCCTCCCCAGTTTTGGGAGGATGCTCCCATTACCCTTCCCCCCGCCTCCCCCGCCTTGCACCCCATGGTGGATTTTTAGACGCATTTTTACATCGGGGTGTCCCCCTCTCTCTCCCCCCACCCCGAAGGGAGAGGGAAATAGAAACGATTTACCGGGAGGAGGTTAAATTAAAAAAATATTAATTAAAATATATTACACGTGGGGTGGTGATAGCATATGTCAAACTAAGCCACGGGGGATCTTTTATCTGGCAATAGCGAGCCACCCTTAAACAAATATATATATAAAATAATCATCACATTATCGGACCAAAAAGCAGAACACCCATGTGTCAAAAAGTCTGGTTTTAATGCTTTCATTTTATTTACAGGATTTGATAGGATGCTGCAAGAAAAGTCATTCACCGCCTATCTGGCTTGGATTTTTTTTTTCTCACGAAGGCAAAAAGCCTGCTAATGTTTTTCAAACAAACAAACAAAAAAAGAAATAAACAGGGCATTTTATAAAATAAGATATTAATCAATGGCTGTGTTGAAGGGCAGGTAGTTTAACTCCTGCCCGGAGCACTTTGCAGATGCATCTTCTGCAGCTTTACCATCAGGGTCCATCAGCCCGGTGCAAAAACCGTGGAAAAATAAAGGGGGGAGGGGGGCGAAGCGATAAAGGGAGATGCATTTGCCTAAAATAAAATAAAATTGCATGATGAAAAATAGGCTTTACCTCTCTCGTGGCCGATCAGGACGTCCTTATGGTTGAAATACTCCACTTCTTCCGTGTAGTTCTGTGTGTAGGCAGTGTTGGATCCAGCATTTCTCGACTCAGTCCAGCGCACTTTGGCGTGTCCCCTCGCGTGGATTTTGAGGGATTTCACTCTGATTTCCCCGGTCACTTCTAAACTGACCCTTCCTGAGACCGTGTCCCCGCTGGAGTAGACGGGGACATTGCTGTCATTCAGACAGTCAAAGCTTATTGTCAAACTCTTCACCTTCCCCAGCACCATTTTTTAATAGCAAAGCGTAGAAAAATATATTGTAAGAAAAAAAACAAAACAAAACAACAAGATCCCCTTAAGGAAAGGGCAACGGTGGCAGCGCTGCCCCTACAGCCGGCTCATGGGGACGGCGGGGAAGCCCCGGCCGCAGCCCCGGCGCGGAGGCCGCTGCTCCGCCGCTGCGCTCTCTCCACAAAGGCGCTGCCGGTCAGGCCGCCGCCGCCCCTTATAACGGGGGTGACAAACAAGGCACCGCGCATGCGCCGCCCCTCCCTCCGCCCCGCCCACAGCCGCGGCCACAACCCCGCCCCTCAGTCCGGGCTGCGCTCCGGGGACGCGTGTTTGGGGAGTCGCGGCCCGCTTAGGGCGACGCTGTAAAACAAACTGCCACCCGCACACCCTGTTGTGGGTGTTCTTTTCCGCTGATTTTTTTTTTCCTTTCCCTAGTTTGCTGGTGTCATTTATGGGGTAGACTTGGTTATTTATTAGAAGGGGGTGATCAGTAGGTCAGAGAGGTTCTCCTGCCCCTCTACTCTGCCCTGGGGAGACCACACCTGGAATATTGTGTCCAGTTGTGGCCCCTCAGCTCCAGAAGGACAGGGAACTGCTGGAGAGAGTCCAGCGCAGCCACCAAGATGCTGAAGGGAGTGGAGCATCTCCCGTGTGAGGGAAGGCTGAGGGAGCTGGGGCTCTGGAGCTGGAGAAGAGGAGACTGAGGGGTGACCTCATTAATGGGGATCAATATGGTGAGTGTCAGCAGGATGGAGCCAGGCTCTTCTGGGTGACGACCAATGACAGCATAAGGGGCAGTGGGTTCAAACTGGAACACAAAAGGTTCCACTTAAATTTGAGAAGAAACTTCTTCATGGTGAGGGTGTCAGAGCCTGGCCCAGGCTGCCCAGGGAGGTTGTGGAGTCTCCTTCTTTGCAGACATTCAAACCCGCCTGGACACCTTCCTGTGGAAGCTCAGCTGGGTGTTCCTGCTCCATGGGGGGATTGCACTGGATGAGCTTTACAGGGCCCTTCCAACCCCTCACATTCTGGGATTCTGTGATTTAACGCTGGCTTTGTTAATCCTTGTCAGCCCCCCACAAGGTTTTCAATGGGGTGCGTGATGTTTGATGGGTGAGCTTCCACACTTTTGGGGGTTTGCACTGGAGCGCGCTGCTAAAAAGTTCAGACTTAATGTTTTCAAAGCATATTCCTGTATTTACAAGTAAAAAGTCATTCGTGTTTTCCTTGACCCGACACCTGGTGGAGGTTCTCCTGCTTTTTTATGACCGGAGATGTTCTCTGTGTCCTGAGAGCGTGTTAGGACTTTTTATGCTTTTGCACCATCTTGTGGTAAACCTTCAAACTTCCTTAGGGCGGGGAAACATAGAATCATTTAGGTAGGAAAAAACCTTTAAGATCACCGAATCCAGCTGTAAAAATGTGACTTGCGAAGGAAGCAAAAGTGTTTTATTCCTCCCCTGTTAATGCTTTTCTGGTTGCTCTTGTGTCTTCATATGTAGATGGCCTCGTGCATATGTTGATTTGCACGTTTTCCCTCTTTTCTGACATGTAGAAGATAATCATGTCCCCCACGAGTCACAGGAACCACAACTCCGTGCTCTGCGGCTGCTGTAGACGTGTCAAAGGAGGCAGCCAGATGGGGTGCAGCTTCCATCCACAGAGCTTGGGCACAGCTCCTGCCTTTTTGTTTTGTTTCATTCTCACCTTTTCCAGAGCAAATCTGCAGAGATCACAGAATCCCAGAATGTGAGGGGTTGAAGGGCCCTGTAAAGCTCATCCAGTCCAATCCCCCCATGGAGCAGGAACACCCAGCTGAGGTTCCACAGGAAGGGGTCCAGGCGGGTTTGAATGTCTGCAGAGAAGGAGACTCCACAACCTCCCTGGGCAGCCTGGGCCAGGCTCTGACACCCTCACCCCGAACAAGTTTCTTCTCATCTTCAAGTGGAACCTCCTGTGTTCCAGTTTGCACCCATTGGCCCTTGTCCTACCACTGGTTGTCACCGAGAAGAGCCTGGCTCCATCCTCCTGACACTGCCCCTTTCCATATTGATCCCCATGAATGAGTCACCCCCTCAGTCTCCTCTTCTCCAGCTCCAGAGCCCCAGCTCCCTCAGCCTTTCCTCACACGGGAGATGCTCCACTCCCTTCAGCATCTTGGTGGCTGCGCTGGACTCTCTCCAGCAGTAATTAAGATTATGAAGTGATTGAGATTATGAAGAGCACAGCAGTTAACGTTTTCTGGGAAACTGAAGGCTCAAATCCTGCTAGCCCAGTGCCTACCTTCCTTCATAACTGGATTACGGTGTGTGCTCATTTATATTCTGATACGTGTGATGTCTTTTGTATATTGATTGCATTTGCCCATTTCAGGCTCACTGACAAAGCATAAAATACGTTGCTAAGCTGCTGTAAATCTTACCCTATATATTATCTGCAGACGTTGTTGCTCTAACTTGCCACCTTTCTTGCTAGGATTGCTGTATGTTGTCGGTCCATTTTTGACACACAACTCGAAAATACCACGGGATATGGGACCAGCTCCAAGAATTTCATGTAAGCAGCCTGTTTGGAAGGTCACACCATTGGTGAGCTTTTGGGTGATCTCCTAGGCCTTCAGGTTTTGCCAGTTTGCAGACAGTTATGAGTCCTGACCATGTGTCGTGCTGGGCAGCAGGCAGCTCTTTCCTGTTTCTGGATTGTTGTCTGGAGGAAAATGCACTGGATGGTCGCCCTACCTCTTGAGGCATGTGATGAAAACCACCAATGAACCTAATTTTTGCTGCAATAAGGAACAATTTTTGACAGCTACAGGCATGATCGAGCCTTCTTGAATGTTCTTCCAAACATGTAGAACCAATTCCATTGAATTTAGCAGGACGTTTGGATGCCCATGCGATGCAAAATCTCACAATCTTTGAAGGTCTCTAATTTCCTTATATTGCTATGCTGCTGTTGTGAGTTAATTAAAAAATATCCTGAGCGATCAGATGTGCACATTTACATGAAAGGTGACCCAATTTTCTAGACCAATTCTGAATTCCTGTTAAAGCTTGGTGAAAGAAAAAAGTATACATCAATTTCATATTTACTCTGTGCCATGTATATATATATATATATGTATATATATATGGACCCAAAGCATTTGAGCTTTGTTCCTGTTTGAAATAATGACCCTTCTTCTGCCAGTGCTCCAAGCAGGAAATTTTCCTGTGTTCTTTAATATATTTTTAATTTTTTTTTTTTTAAATTCATCTGTGCTATCTCTTCCCTAAAACATGAGTCTCCTTCCTGCAGCTTTTCACCCTCTGTGTCTTTTGAGTAAGGAGGATGAATTTGGAACAGTATTTCCTGTGTCACATCCTGCTGGTTACCGTGGGCACAACTATAAACTCCCAAATCTCAAGATTTTTGGCGGTATTTGGTATGTTTTAAAGTCTCAGATTCAGGCGAGGTAAGAAGCTCATCTCTAGCAGACACTTTTAGACCTGATGAGTTCAGAAAAGAGCCGTCAGTTCACTGGAACATCCCAGAAATCATCACACAATTGAAACAATCCAGATCATGGCCTCTTGCATGTAATTTAAATCTGGAGCACTGAACAGGCCGACACGATTTACTTAAGCGTGTGTTATGAATAATAAACTTTAGATTGATTGTTTTGTGGAATGGTGGTGTATTTGCGTGTATTCAGGCATTTCCCACATCCTGACAGAAGTCACACACACATCCAGCCGCTGCAGCTTTTTTCTTTTTAATATTTCTGGTGCTGTGCTATTCATTTTATTTTTGTCCTCGTAATTTATACCTTTTGAGCCATCTTGTGGCAAACGTGGTGAATTGCCTTTTACCAGCCTTTTGCCTATGAATTCCTGTAAACCTTCATTCCCGAAGACTTTCTGTCAAAATAAAATCTTTTAAAAATATAATTCTGCTTTTATTTAAATGGAGAACATGCTATGAAGTGTGACTAAAAGAGGTACTTAGCAGTTATCATAGGATTTTTAGTTAACTGTAAATACTAGCTAATTTTCAGGAGTCAAGTTTTTATTTCTTTCAAATGAATTACCCTTTAGTTATTAAGAGTTATATAGATCCTGAAACAGGATTTTAAGAACTGAATGCAAAGATGATCAGGTCTTATCATCTTAGGTTAACGATAAGCAGCAGAGACTTAGTTTGAACATACTTGGAGTGGTCACTATTTGTCAGAAGCCTCCAATAACCTTTGTCAGGCCTTGTACACAACTGACCATGAAGGTGATGCTTAGTAGCTCCAATGAAGATGGCAATATTCCAGATATTCCATCCTCTGTAAAGAGATAAAGGTTGGACCTCACTTAAAGAACCGTGTTGCGAGCAAGCTCTCCGTTATATGTTTTGTTGGGTTTTTTTGGTGGAAAGAGGAAAAAGAGGAGAGAAAAGCTTTTTAGAGGATTATGGAAAATTAGGGAAAGAAAATAAAGAAATCCTGGCCTGCTGGGTAGTACAGATTGTATTACCTGAGAATCTTCGCTGGAAACTGTTGAGAATTAGTGGTAATTCATCTGAATACATAATACTGATTAATCTGAACTTAGCTATTCCAGTACCGATGACTGCATGGTGTCTGTACATGCTGCCCTGTTTCTGAGAGGCTGTCACAGGATGCTAATTGACTGAATAAAGTCAGGTAATGCCTTCAAGCAGGATTTATTAATATATTCAATTATAGTGCCATTAATATTAACTGACTGCAGGTTCAAGATGGCAAGTGGGATATGTTACTGCACAGCTGACTTAGCTACGTTTTGAAGGCTAACCCAAAATGAGCGATCACTCAGCCAACAAGGTGAGGGTTCCCAACCTCAAGGAGTTACCTTGGATGGTGTTCTGACCGAAGGGGAGAGTCCCCAACTGCAGACTCCAGGCTCCAAGAGGGTTTAGGCAACCTGGAGAGATTAATCCTTTATGTGGCAGACTGCTGTGCAGGCTGAGATCCAGCAGATGGATGTGGATGTAGAAATAGCCAGATTTTAGGTCACCCAGCTCCAAATAAATATTCCAAAACTTCTTTTTGATGTTTCACTCAACCTGGGGTGGGGTTTGTTGTTTTAAGTTTGTTGGATGCCTACGTTTGCACTTTTCTGTGTGCCTAGAACTTTCCCAGCCTTGACATGACCTTTGTGTTCATGCTGAAGATCACTAAAAATCCAGAGATAAGGAGAGATTCTGCTTCATTACCGCTAATGTCTTTATCTAATCTCATGTCTCATCATACACTTGATAAATCTACAAGGATGGGTGTGATGCACAGTGATCCTGAGAACAGTCATTATATTTTAAACAAGCAAAGCCAGGAGAGCTTTCAATGCTCTCTTGACTCACTGATCAAGAAAATAGCTTTGACAGGAATATCCAGATTCTTCTCCCATGTCCTTAGAGACCATCCTCACATATTATCTGGGGTGGAAGACATTGTTTGCCCCACTTTTTGAAGCTGTTTCAGTATGCAGCAAACATGGTCTAGAGAGAGTGTTGTCTAGTGGTTCAGGGGTTCGTATTGAAGGGAGAGTCCTGGGTTAAAACACCAAACAGTACTCAAGGATGATTTTTATATTTCATGCAGTGAATGAATGGAAAATGCAAAATGTACTTAGAAAGTGTCGGGGAGGAGGGGGTGATTTAGGGTCCTGCTCGTCACAGAATGATGTTTAGATCACTAAAAGAAAAACGTGACTTAACAATAGCAGTGTTTGAGTCTGGGGTCTTCATGCTTCTCACTGGATCTTTTTCACTGTTCTCAGATGGGCCTTTGTTCTGTTTAACTGTAGATATTGTTTACAGTTCACAGCACTGAATGTGATGTTTTGTCTGAATTAATCCTTTTCTTCCCAGCAAACCACAGAACAGGCCTGATCTCACAAATGTCTGTAATGCCTTCACGGTAGCCTTAAATTCATCCTTTTTCCCCCTGTCAATTCTGTTCTTCCCAGCAAAGTGCAAACCAGACCTTATCTCGCACATGTTCAGTGCACTCTGTGGCCCCTTTTTGTAAACACAAGCAGAACTTTACAGCAAATTCAGATAACTAAGTAAAATGAAGCAGAGAGAGTATTAAAAATCATGCCAATTATATTCCTAGGTGATTCATTGTATGTTGTGTGCATTTACTTAAGCTAAATGACTGATGTGAAACTTAAATTGGACTCGTTCACTGGTCTGTGATCAGTAAAATCCATCACCACACAGCCAGTTATTTAGCAGAGAGAGCTCAAAGTAGGCTGACCCAAGCTGTTGTATTTGTAGAATAAAGTGTTTGACCCATAGTCACATTGCACACAGTGGGAAAGGTCTGCATGAGACCCCCTGCACCCACAGCTTATCAGTTATTTTAGTAAGCAGGCTTATTTTGGGTTTGGTTTTATAACAGGGAGTGCTGTCCTTAGTCACATAAGGAAACTTGGAGTTTGTGAAACTGGTTCCTGAATTTAAAGGAATCAGGAGCTAGGAGCAGCTTTGCCTGGTTCTCATCTATACCCTTGCAGAATAGTGTTTATTAGTGGAAAATAATGTGTACCACATAGAGCTTTATTTCTGGTCATTCTGTTTTCAGAAGGTACATATTATCAGTAAGGGAAGTATCCAAGTTGAAATAAATGGAAAGTTTTATTTGCAATTTCTAGTTAGGTTTGTCTGTTTGTTTCGGGGTTTTTTGTTGTTTTCTTTTTTTGTTAGTCTATTTCTAAAGCTTTGCTAAAGTAATGATTTAGAGTAACTTGAGTTCTGAGGCGTATTTGCTATTAGAAACAGAACTTGAGTTATGTATTAATAGCATTAAACTGAATACTTGCAAGTTTTGGTTTCAGAAAATAGTTGCTAGTGCTGTTAAAATGAGAAAAACAAACAGTTAAACGCATATTTAAACTAATGTCTCCTGGAAAGTGCAAGGGAAGTACAAGCTTAGAGTTGCAGTCAGTACTGTATTAATATAACCACGTGCTTGAAATTGCTGCTCCAGAGATGATGATGGACAATCAAACAGGGGCCCGAGCTAGAATGCTAGATTTATTTTTTTTGGTTGTTGTTCTTTTTGCTGTTACCATTTTTTGGTAAGCAAGGATTGCAGGGGAGGTAATATCTCATATTAGACTAATTTACAGTCTGGAAAAAGACCAGACCAGCTTTCAGCACACCACCTCAGTTTCAAACCTTAAGTAAGGCAGTATTTTTAGAAAGAAAGCGACCCCGAGGCAAGCTGAGTTCTGCCTTAGACCATCTATTATACTTCAGCTTCCTGAGCTAAACTAATAAGCACATCCAACCTGCCGTTATTAGCAAGATAATTATTCCCGCAACAAGAGTGATGGTTATCACTGCTGTGGAAGCCACGCTACTCTATTTCTGGCCCCTTAAGAGACATGGAAGCCATTCCTCTCTTGTTTTTCCTGTTAAAAATTGGAGATATGGGCACTGTGAAACCCCTTGTTGGCTCAGAAGCGCTGTGGGGAGAGTTTCTGAGGTTTGCAGAAATACTCGGAGTGCTCAGCACTAGAAATCAACCTTCATGCCCACAGCAAAACCGAAATGGCAGGAGGGTGATGGCTGTGGGGGTGGAAACCACACGTGGCTTTGGGCTGGAACTTTGAGGTGGGAAGATGCTCAGCCAGAAAAGAACCATGCAAGAGCGTAATGATGTGGGATAGCCTACTAAGCATGGGCATTTTGAGGATTTTTGGTAACTTTTAGTGTTAGTGAGTGAAGTGGTTGCAGCAAAGAGCTTGTGAAGTGGGGAAGAGTAAAGAGGGAATTACAGGAGCTGTGGGCAGAAGTGAACAGGAGGTACGTCTCACAATCAGCTCCTTCCACAGGGCGGGCCAAGTTTGAAGGATTTAGGCAGAAGGAGCTCAGTCAGAACTGTGATAAGTGGGAAAATCCCTGCCTGTCTTTTGAGACACTCCATTTCAGACACATCTCAAAGGTTTACTAGAAAGTTTTGCTCGTTTCGGCCGGAGTTGAGCACCTTGTTTTTTTTCTTATTCCAGCTGATCAGGACCTAGAAACTTGGCTACCAACCTTAAGGGACACAGCCTGAAAAAGTATCACAGATAAGCCATGATGGCATTCTGGTTGTTTGACAGGTATGTCCATGTGCACACGCCTGTCAATTCTGTTAGAGACAGTTTGCAAGATGGGGCTCCTCCTCTTCTCTGCTCTGCTCGTAGCATCTGCCTGGCAGATGAGACCCCTTTACCATGGGAGGCAGCCCCTGGCACTGTGACACATGCTGGTAGGGTCCTAAAAAACAGAGCGTTGGCCTTTATAGTTCTCTATTTATTTTTTTTTTCATATACAGGCCATATAAAAGCAGAAGGGAGTCTAGGCAGTTAAGTAAAATTCCATGGAATGATCTGCAAATGCACCGAAATGCTTCCTGAACTGCTTGTAATTTACCTCATGTATTTCACTGTGCCAGTCATCCTGGGCAGTTGTTGGACATGAAGTTGAAGGGATATTCTCAGCTGGATTGAGAGGGACCCATATGCCTCCAGAGGTGGGTCCAAGTCCTCACCATGGAGCAGCCAGTGCTGTTGGGGAGGGTCCATCACCCCAAACCTTCCTCTCTGGCCAGGCAGGGAGAGCAGCAGCTCCTCAGCCCCACCACCTTTGCCAGGATGAGGATGAGAGAGGTTCTCCTGCCCCTCTGCTCTGCCCTGGGGAGACCACACCTGGAATATTGTGTCCAGTTGTGGCCCCTCAGCTCCAGAAGGACAGGGAACTGCTGCAGAGAGTCCAGCGCAGCCACCAAGATGCTGAAGGGAGCGGAGCATCTCCCGTGTGAGGAAAGGCTGAGGGAGCTGGGGCTCTGGAGCTGGACAAGAGGAGACTGAGGGGTGACCTCATTAATGTTTACAGATATATAAAGAGCGAGTGTCAGGAGGATGGAGCCAGGCTCTTCTCGATGACAACCAATGCCCCAACAAGGGGCAGTGGGTGCAAACTGGAACACAGGAGGTTCCACTTGAAGATGAGAAGAAACTTGTTGGGGGTGAGGGTGTCAGAGCCTGGCCCAGGCTGCCCAGGGGGGTTGTGGAGTCTCCTTCTCTGCAGACATTCAAACCCGCCTGGACACCTTCCTGTGGAACCTCAGCTGGGTGTTCCTGCTCCATGGGGGGATTGCACTGGATGAGCTTTACAGGGCCCTTCCAACCCCTCACATTCTGGGATCCTGTGAAGATTCCCTCTCTCCAGGCTGTGGATCCCAAGCAAGCAGATTCGTTTCCTTCCCACCTCAACAGCTGCACAGCAGCGAGATAACACTGACCTCTGTCCTCGGGAGATATTTGGGGGCTACCACAGATAGCTGTGGATCCAGCATAACATTGTTTGTGAGTCTCGTTCTCAGATGCTTAACTCTCCATAAATACTGTGTTTGAACCTAGCAGAAGTGCCTGGATTCAATTCTGGAGATAGGCATTTGAGTGAAATGTGTAGTTGTGTTTTTCTCTCTGGTTTTCCATGAACCACCAACTTTGGCAAAGGCATTTTCCGTTTTTCTGGCTGCGAGTTCATTGCTCACTTGTAGTGACTCATACTTTTTCACTGCCATGCTGAGTGAATTATTAAAGTGAGTGATAATCTGTGGATTTTTTTCTTTCTTTAAGCTGAGGAATGCCTTCATTAAATGAACAATATTTTTATGGAGACCGAAGATGATCTGCACAATGCAGATCTAGATAAACTTATACACTGAAGCTAGCAGCATCACTCTTTTCTCCTTCACTCCCATTTTTGTTTGTGGTGATGACATGGTTACCAAGTAATGGAAGAAATGCTTCAGGCTTTCCTCTTACTCCAACAGGTTAGAACTCTCTTCCAGATGTAGTTGCCTAAATTTCACTGAAATCGCCAGCACAGTAGGATACAGAACATGGGAAATTATGAAGAAGTGAAATATTAGGTCGCGAGACGTGTAATGGCATTCTTATGTTCAGATCAAGGTAAGTGATGCAGCTTAAGACTGTTTTTTTCCCTGAGATTTCTGTAAAAATGGGCAACCTCATGGTGAATTGTTAACACGTGTTTTGAGTGTCTTCCAGCAGTTAACCTGCACCCTGGTAGACAGCAGAAGAAGAGTCCTTTTCAGCAGGATGGCAAAGTTTTATTGAGAAAATAAAGTAATTTAGCTGGGCAGATTTGAAGATGGTGCTTTGCTGAGACTCTTAATTGTTATTTCATTGGCCTGCTGGGGATGCTTAATATCAGCTTCACACTGAAGACGGAAACTGGACCATCAAGTGTAGCATCCTGTTAAGCTAAATTTCTGTTGTTTGGTGTTGTTAAATCTGAATCACACATCTGCTGCCTTCTGCCTTTTCACCCCATGTGGGAAAGCATTAAAAATGGCCACTGAAGAAGGAAAATAGATGTTAAGTTTTAAACACCCATGGTCCTTTCTGAGAACTTGACCAAGAAAAATTCTCTGTGCTCTGGTGGAGGGACACACAGACGTATTTCTTGGATTGACTGTGACTGGTGCACAGAAGCAGTCCCAGAAGATGCGATGCTTCACGGATAGAGGTGTTGATTTATCCTTCAACAACAGCTTAGGAAATTTTGCAACTTCTATACTCAAATAAATCAGTCAAGGAAGAGCTTGCTGCTGCATAACATATGGAGTTGTCAGTTGTTTTTATCTTTGAAACTGCTATTAATTTATTTTGGGAAAAGAGTCACACGAAGGCAGCAGAGCAGTTACATTAAGTAGGGGCTGATTAAGGGTACATTAAGGGCCTTATTAAGTGCTGCAGAGCAGGGAAGGGTAATGCTGAGCATCTAAATTATAGAAAATATGACGAATGTATTTTCATTCATTAAGGCCAAACAAGTCTCAGACCTTCAAGCCCAAGCTGCCCCTCAGGGTCTGTCAGTGAGCCTCCTGTGGCTTCAATAAAGTGGTTTAACAAATTAATTGTTGCGGCAACCTCAGCAGCGATTCTCATGAAGGGCTGCAAAGGGAGAAAGTCCCCTTTTCCTGCTGAGGGAGTGGGGGAACACAGAGAATCCCAAATCACCCAACAGTTTAATGTCTCCTACTGTTAGAGGTGACAAGATATATCAGCATTTTTTCTACCTTTTTCTTACTTTTTTGTTTAAATTACAGAAGGAGCAACCCTCCCCCTGCCCAGCATTCTACTATTACATGAGGAGATGAGGAATTAGCTGAGCAGAAGATCCAAGTGGCCCAAATTAATGCAACATTAGAAAAGTGAGCAAACTTGATCCATGTAATAACGCAGTTTTGTAGTTCAGCATAACGCCCTTTGCAGCAGATGATGTAATTGTTATGAAACTAACCCTGAGTGATAAAATGCTTAAGAATACTGTTTGGAGAAGCTGCTACAGAACAAGAAGTCCCAGAACAAAGTCTTTGGTTGATAATCACTGGCAAAGTTCATCCATGTCACCTCTCGGTTTCAGAGCTAGTCAATGACATTCACCCCGACTGTTTTGTTTTTATGCATAACTGTGTGCAGTTCTGTCTGAAAATAAAGCTTATATAGCAGTTTTAGCTTATCTGAGTGAGCCTGAAAAAGTCCTGGAGTTTTTCTTATCTACAAGTGTAGGTTTTGTGGTTTTTTTAATGTAGATGGATTTTTATTTCTTTTTAAACTGAAGTCAATTTCTTCTGTGCACAATATACTCCCCAAGAATAGGTCCTTGCCTATGCACCAAAATAACTAAAATGAGATATTTTTGATGATATTGCAAGTAATTGGAAAAAAAAAAAACGCACAATTGTTTATAAGGAGAAAAAGAAATGGTCATATGTCATTGACAATACATATTAAAATAGTGAAGTTCTTGTCAATAGAGCAGCTAAAACAGATGATCATGTGTTTTGTGGATTCCAGTGTTAGCACTTACACTGAGAGCATCTAGAATTACAGTATAGTGGAAAAACAGGGGTGTAAACTGGTAGTGACCTCAATCACTGTGATTAGTATTATTAGTTTAAATTTGAGCAAATACTGAGAGAAAAACTGAAGAAGAAGAAAAAGAATGAGGATACAGTAGAAACTGGGAATATTGTGAACATTTTTAATGGCAATTCAGGGGAGCTATGCTGAATGCTTTGTATTTCTGGGCCATATTTATCTACGGTGGGCAGTTACACTGCTGTTTTCACTGAACTTATATAGGTGAAATACGTAACTACTGCCAGTTTTCATTTCAGATGTTTATGAGTTGTGAATAGCAGTTGAATTGGGGGAGTGGATTTTTTTTCTGCATGTCCACTAGTGGTAAGAAAGGAAGACAAGCATTGAAAGTGTTTTTTAACAATGCATAAAGCCAGAACTTTGCTCATTAGCTGACCTTTATTGCCATCTGGTGGCTGCTTGTCTATATTTCAGGGGGAGAAACAGCAATATGTTCACATTTTGTGTGCTAGTATTCAGTATTCATATAATTTCAAAAAGAAAACATAAAACCATCAGTTATGTAAAAGATACTGAGTATTTAGGAAATGTTCTGGTATGCCATCCAGAGACCTGGACAGGCTGGAGGGTTGGGCAGGGAAAAATTTAATGAAATATAACAAGGGCAAGTGTAGAGTCTTGAATTTGGACAGGAACAACCCCACGTTCCAGTATAAGCTGAGGAATGACCTATTAGAGAGCAGTGTAGGGGAAAGGGACCTGGGGGTCCTGGGGACAGCAGGGTGAGCATGAGCCAGCACTGGGCCCTTGTGGCCAGGAAGGCCAATGGTACCTGGGGTGGGTTAGAAGGGGGTGGTCAGTAGGTCAGAGAGGTTCTGCTGCCCCTCTGCTCTGCCCTGGGGAGACCACACCTGGAATATTGTGTCCAGTTGTGGCCCCTCAGCTCCAGAAGGACAGGGAACTGCTGGAGAGAGTCCAGCGCAGCCACCAAGATGCTGAAGGGAGTGGAGCATCTCCCGTGTGAGGAAAGGCTGAGGGAGCTGGGGCTCTGGAGCTGGAGGAGAGGAGACTGAGGGGGGACTCATTCATGGGGATCAATATATAAAGGGTGAGTGTCAGGAGGATGGAGCCAGGCTCTTCTCGGTGACAACCAGTGAGAGAAGGGCCAGTGGGTGCAAACTGGAACACAGGAGGCTCCACTTAAAGATGGGAAGAAACTTGTTCAGGGTGAGGGTGGCAGAGCCTGGCCCAGGCTGCCCAGGGAGGCTGTGGAGTCTCCTTCTCTGCAGACATTCAAACCCGCCTGGACCCCTTCCTGTGGAACCTCAGCTGGGTGTTCCTGCTGCATGGGGGGATTGCACTGGATGAGCTTTACAGGGCCCTTCCAACCCCTCGCATTCTGGGATTCTGTGATTCTGTGATATACTATAATTCTTAGGGACACGGTTTGGAGGTGAACTTGGCAGTGCTAGGTTTACAGTTAGACTCGATCTTTAAGTTCTTTTCCAACCTAAATGATTCTATGGTTCTATTATTATCTATATAATATTAGATATAATACTTTATACTAATACATAGGATGTAAAAAGTATGAGATAAGGATACATGTAACCAAATGCAGCCTAAAAGCCCTGTTGACTTCAGTAGTAATAAAAATACAGTGTGCCATGCTGCATCAGATATTTGTATCCCTCTGGAATTGTAACACAGAGGCCAAACTAAAATTTCAGATGTAAGCCAGAACAAGATAATTAAGATCCTGACCTGCTCTTTGAATTAGCTCTTTTTTCTATGAGGATATATATGGCACAGTATTCCTTAAACCCATCTTATATTTCTACTTTGGCATCTTTGTTTGCTATCCTGTCTGGTCTGCTGAATTTTTAATAATAGATGCAATTTCTTAATCTCATTGATGTATTTGTATGTGTTACTTTGTCATTTATTTTCATCCATGGTACTACTTTTATCAGAAATGTAAGTTCCAGTGTAAAGTCCTCACCTTGAGATTTCAATTTCATTGTGCATAAGCAGCAATAAGTACCATACTTGTGTAAAGTTTGTGATTATTTTTTTTAGTGACTTGTGAAAAGCAGCGACTAACAGCTTTGCTGTCGTCCACCTTCTTTGCTCCATGTGTTGGTAAGAGAAGATAGTTCAGGAAAATGTTTAGATCAACATCCTAATCAGGTTTTGTGTAAGTATATTTTAGGGAGAGGAAAAGTTGTTTGTTTCAATGTGAACCCCCCAAAATTTGTGTCCATTCCTATGGACACAAACTTTTGCGTGGAGGATTAATGAGATTTAACCCCAGTCTAACAACAGGGTAAGCATGCTGACAATAGGAAGATAAATAAGGGGGAAGCACCGTTTGAAAGTGGCAAATATAAATGTATGCTTCAAGTATAATTTGTGTGGTTTGTAGTTCCCTCTGCCTGCCTCATGATGTGTGTCTGTGTTTGGACCATATGAACTGAACAGATAATTCAACATAACGCTTGTCTGGTGTCTAGAGTTGGCGAACACAAGGGCTACAAGGACTTCCCCTTGCGTCAGCTGGATTTGGCCAGAAGATAGAGCACTGGTGACACCATTTGAGCTGCATCTGGGATGCAGGAGGTAGTTGTGTGCTACCCGAAATGCATCAAAGCAGCTGAGAAAGCCTTGACTATCCACAAGAGTAATTTCCTCTTAATTTATATTGCTGATGCCATGTCCACCATCCTCGCTGTGCTCTTTCTTCGGCTTGTGATAGTATTTTTACCAAGCTGTTCTTTCCCATTGCTGACACTGGAGTTATTTTCTGCCAGATTTTCCTTCATGCAAACTCTTATTTCTACTGCTCTCCACACTGTTTTGTACTTTAAGCCTCATTTGCTACAGTCTTTGCACCTTGCCACAGGACAAGGTGCTGTGGACCTTGGTCACCGTTATGCTAAACCTCCTTGTATTGCCTAATGGAACACTTTTGGGCTCATATTGGTTTTACTTTTAGAGAAGACTGCAGGGTGCTGATGGTCCTTTTGCATTTGTACTAAAGATGGTCCCTTTTTAAAATGAAAAATACAGAAATCTGCAAAGTGCCCTTGCATTTCAGCTCTTACCTGTGTCCTGACCAAAATCCGGAGAGGTATTGAGTACCTGCCATGTCAGATTTGAGAATTAGGCTTTACATTTCTGTTTCCAGATCCTGCCCCAAGGGAGGAGGGAATAATTGTAATGAGTCATTAGTGGAGGGAATAAAAGGGAGTGGTATGAGATGGAAAACTATCAGAGTAGATAGGACAAAGCAAACTTTATATAACACATTATATAAAATTTGGAGATGATACCTTAAGTGACACAGATAATTAGTTTATTGCAGTACAAGTTGTGCGTAAAGCATTAATGTGATAATTTGCATGTTGGTCCTTAATAAGAGGGTAGACATGCACCAGCACAACCAGCACCAACCAGGTGGTAGAGCTTTTGCAGGAGCATTGATGCCAGCAGACACACTTTGTGCAAAATACATAAGACCTGGCTTGCCATTTTTAATCTAGCTTCTCTTAAGCTTTCGGCTGGGGGAAAGAAATATGTTGATTTGCTCGTTTTGTTCTGTGTCCGTTTGCACTCCCGGTGACTATGGGAGCGTTATCTCAGCAAAGGTGTCAGAAGCTCTGAACTTTAAAGAGGTTGCAAAACAGCGTTGTGGTGAGATGCAATGGCCCTGCTTGGCCCTGGCCACCAGGAGAAACTTCCTGATTCCATCATTGTGTTTTTTCCAGGGATTAGAAAACATGGGTGTGGAGCAAAAACCTGAATAGGAATTGTATTATAACTGCTGCTCGAGGAAGCATTCCTACCCTCGCAGGAGCAGGTGGTAGCCTAAGGCTAAGTGGGAAGGAGGAGTTTGAGTATTGCTTTATGTAAAACACTTAAACTGTGGTTCTTATAGCCTAAGATTGAAGGAAGAAAAAATCCATAAGTAATAGAAGGTGCTATGAAAGTCTTTTCCAGTAGCACTCCTGTTCAAGGAACAGTTTTGCAGTGAACAGACATCACAGCATGATTAAAATGGCTTATATAATAATTTAGTAGCAATTGAGCTCTGTTTTTAAGGTCAGAAATGATTAAAATACTTATAGACTGAAATTCTATCAAGAACAAAGAAGTTTCTAGCGCTTGAATTTCCAAAATAGACAAGGATCCAGTATGCTGTGGCGTTAAGGAAATCTCATTCACAGAGAAGCATGAAATAAAAGCCTTAACAACAAGTCATCTCCCAATGAACACATACAATTTAGAAGTAAATTGCTTTGTAGTCTTCGTATTCCATGAATTTCCCCCCTACTTTTCTCCCAAAGCACATTTTGTCCACTTTGCCTGCAGAAACACATACTGAGCAAGAGGCATCTTGTCCTTTCTGTGCTACTTAGATTTATTCTCTTTGTTACATCAGGTGCTCCAGTAGCTTTGTCACATTGATTTGGTTTTCTAGAGGCATTTGATATTGACATGATTTAGAGAATAAAGTTAAACTTCTGATTTCTTTTGTGAATGAAAATAGGTGGTTGCCTTTGCGGACACCTCAAAGCACCTAAGGTAGATTTCTCAATAAGACACTGTAGTGAAAAATACATGAATACAGAACAGGAGGCTACAACGTATAGTATTAAAAACCAAAATTGAATCAGCTTTCCTACCCTTCTAGATATTTGAAATGGGTGAGAAATTATCTCACCACAAAACCTGACAGATTTTTCCGGGTCATCACACTGCTGGTCAACAATACCCTTGTCAAGGAAGAGAGAACAAAAACCTTGACTGAAACGTCAAGCTTTATTTTCGGTGCTTCTTGTACCTTTTATTTTATGAGCTCTAAATGCTGACAGCCAGTGGTGGGACCTCTGACTCTAATGAAACAAGTTTGTGAGGAACACCATGTTCCTTGCATGGAAGCCACAATAGAAATGTGAAAGCAAATACCTGCGGTGGGACCTGTAATTCGAGTGAAAAACATGCTTGTAAAACTCATTGTTTGCTTTGAATGGAAGTTGCAATATAAAGGTGAAATCAGACACTTGTTTTTTTGAGCAAACAGTTTGAGATTGCATCGAAGCACGAAACATGCAACGACTTTTAGTTGCCCTTCTAGCCAGATGCTGGCAGGGTTCCGTCCAAAGAGTTTGTGCCTGTACATTGTACCATTAAGAATCAGCAACTACAAAAGCCAAAGATATTTTTATCTTCTCCAGGGACCTGTTTTTCTGCTTGGTTTTTCTGTAACCCTTTCAGGAGCTGATTTCCCTCCCGGTGTGCAAATGGCTTTTCCTTGGCCCTTCCTTATTGACTTGTCTGGCCAGTTCTGTTTCCTTCTGCTGAACCTTCAGCCAAACTCTTCAGTGTACATTATTTGCGTTCTTTTGGTTGTGTACTCATTCCTATTGTGATGGTTTGGGATAACTGCCCAGTGTTCCTTATGCAGACTCAAAGTATCACAACAGGAAAAAATACCATACCAAAGCAAACTACATTCTGCCTCACTCAGCCTCGCTTCATTATAAGGGCGATTTTTTTATTATCTAATGTAAATGGACTCGAACAAGTTTTAATTTTTTGACAGCTTTATTCATTGGAATACGTCTTTACTAAAAATTCCGACTGTATTTTTACTACAATTAAGAAAGTGTGTGCCCAGCTTATTTAAAGCTAGTATCAGCCTGCTCTGAAGCTGATGGTATAAGCTGCTGATTTTCAAATGCTCTGCCCCAAAAAAGTTGGCTTAAGCCTCAATGGCAGCTTAGTTTGTATTAATATTTACGTACCAACAATGCTAATCTCAGAGCATGGATCATTTGGTTGGGACTCAAGTATTTCATATTCCTTCCTATTCATGCTGTTCTCATTTGTTTCATTAGCTGGTATGGCCCAGGGATTATTTTATATATAGCTACCTTTTCTGTTTTGTGATTTTGGTGCGTTTATTTGGCTCTATGTACTGGTTTTGTTAAAAAACAAGTTTCTCTTTTAGTGAATTTTGCCTGTCAGCTAAAGCTTTCATATTAGCTGCATTTTGCTGGAGAACCAGATACATGTTATGGTAAAGCTAGCAGTGGAATGCAAACTTATAGATGAGCACGAATGGACATCTCGTGAGAGGGGCAACGAGAAATTGGTGACCGAGAAACTGACCAACTGTGTATAACATCCCATTCACGTGAATACTTCATATAAAAGTGGGAGATCATGAGGATCTCGTCCCTTTTTTCCCTTTTTCCTCATGGTGACATTAGGAGAGGACCTTGCGAGTCGTCCCTGTGAACTGAGGCCCAGTGAGAGACTGAATCCAGCTCCGGTTGGCTGCAGAGTCCAGTCCAGGACTTCGGGTGTCGGCTCTGCAATTGCTGGGACTTTGAAGATTGGTTTTGTATATTTTGCATTATTTTCTCTATTCTTATTGGTAGCATTAGTAAAACATTTTTAATTTTTCCAACTCTCTTCTCTCTGTCCCTCTTTCGCTCTCGATCACCTGTCCTGAGTGGGAAGGGGGAAGAAGGAGGGGCAAAAGGGGGAAGTGGGGGGGAGAGGAGGTTAACAATACATCTGCCAGGGTTTATTGTCACCCCACAATCGAAACCCTCAATATTATAGTTCCAGAGATCATACCTGCTGTAGTTACTTTGGTTTGCATGTGTTTCCAAACTGTGCTGTTATTGAGCCTGATTTGAAGGCAATCTCTGAAGCCCCACTCCTGCAAGGTACAGGAGCGGGTTGATTGCTTTCCCAAGCAAACTCTTTCTGAACAAGTTCTCCTGTTGTTTTTTATTTGCTACAACTGTTTATAGCACACATGTTGCAATGATAACTGTCCTTTAGGGGTTCAGTTGCTTGTATTGTGATCTCTCCGTAGTTTTTAAACTAGATATCAGCTTAAATATCAAGTTATATTAAGCACAGACAATTTTTTTTTGTCTCTATTTAGGTTCAATAAAATACCATGTTTATAACAGAAGTTGCTACCGGTGAGCCAGATGAAAGATAAAGGCAGGGAGCATATTTCAAGAAGGCCCTTGGTTTGGGTTTGGACTGATCTTCTCCATTTTGCACGGAAGAACAACAACAAAACAAGCCTTCTAAAGGCATGTAAGAGGTACCACAGAGACAACGCCAAGATAGGCGCTGTGATAGAAGCAGCAGCATAAGAGAAATTACAGCATCGGGTTGCTGCTTGACCTCTTTAAGGTTTTGGATGCCACTTGCACAGGTGGGATGTTTTTTTGCATCTCAGAAAATTCTGACTTCGAATGGTAGTTTTTAGGTGGAAAGAACAAAAACGTTCTTCCTCATCAGCAAGACCTCGGTAAGCAGTTCCTTGCACAAAAACTACAGCTGAGTTTGTACGTACTTGGAAAGAGGGGGGAAAGGTGCAAGAAATCCCTCGCTGAGAGGCTGAAGCTGCAGTATCATTAAATATGCAGATAGGCACTGATGGAAGTGCGTGTTTGCTGGAGAAGAAGGCAGGAAAGCAGACCCCGTTTAGTTTCTAACCACGGCTCTCCTTTTCTCAAGTTATGCTTCTTTCATGTTAATGAGACCAAAAGCTCATCAGGGGAAGAGAGTGCGAATCGTCCTGTATGTATGTGGCTTAGGGCTGCAAGTCTCGCTCGAGATGTGGGAATGGAAGAAGGTTACGACGTGTCTTGGTGTGTGTTTTTTCTTTTTTAATTTTATAGCTGACGAAGTTCAATAATTCATTCACCTGCCAGCCGGATTTTCCCTTCAATGAATGCTGACATTATTTTTCTTCCCTGATTTCATTCTTTTGGATGTGGTGTTTTCTGTCTAGATTGTCGCCTGGGACACATTTCTGTCTCTATGTATCTTTCCTGCTAAAGTATTGTTTTCTGCTTTTCCCATTCACTTTTTTCCTCTGTCCTAGTGCAGCTTTTCATAGAATCATAGAATGTCCTGAGTCAGAAGGGATCCACGAGGATCATCGAGTCCAGCTCCTGTGCCATTACTGTATCTCTGTATTTTATTTACCTTTACTTTGTGTCTTCATCTTTGCCCTTTCCTTCTGTCTCAACACTATAATCTGTCTCTCTCTCTGTCATGCATCGGCTGCCATTCTTCATCTTCCCACTTGTTGTTCCTGGACTAAATAATAAAACGTTACTTTTGTGCCCCAGCAGCAAGAGCTACGATGCTTAACTTTGGTATGGCTGCTATAGGACAGGGGGATGGACCCTTGGCTAAGCCCAGGAGAGTAAATAACTTCCCAGGAAGGACCCAGAACCCTGGACTTGGACACAAGCCCTATGGGGAGAGGCTGAGGGAGCTGGGCTTGTTCAGTCTGGAGAAGAGGAGGCTTAGAGGTGAGCTCAGCACTCTCTAGAACGACCTGAAGGGCAGTTCTAGCCAGGGGGGATTGGGCTCTTCTCCCAGGCAGTCAGCAATAGGACAAGGGGGCAGGGGCTTCAACTCTGCCAGGGGAAATTGAGGCTGGAGATGAGAAAGCAATTCTGTGCAGAGAGAGTGGTCAGCATTGGAATGGCTGCCCAGGGAGGTGCTGGACTCACCGGCCATGGAGGGTTTTAAACTGAGATTGGCCATGGCACTTAGTGCCATGATCTGGTCAATGGACTGGAGTTGGACCGAGGGTTGGACTGGATGATCTCTGAGGGCTTTTCCAACCCAGTCCATTCTGTGATTCGGTAAATGTTAAGCTACCTGCAGCAAGTTAGTAAGGAAGGACTGGCATAGGAAGGGGTATGATTTCAAACACTCTATACATGCTAAAATGTATGTTTTCTCTTTCCTTTTACTCATCATGAGCGGTTTTTCCACCTATTTAATTGCTTTTTTTACAGCACACTTCACTTGGCTTGACAGCCCCCTCCTTGCCATAAGATGATAAAACTTTCAACTCCCTTTCACAGAAATAAGGCTCCTATTTCCAGTTTCTGTTGAAATGGGGGTGCTTATTGCTTCTTTTTTTTTTTTTTTCCCACCTGTGGATAAAGTAATTCAAGATTTGTTGAGCCAGAGGAGTTAGTACAAACTAATAATGTATGGAAGGAGGTCTGATTCCCACGCCAGGAACTGCTGAGGTAGCGTATGGATAAATGATCATCGCATTCAATTGGGAGGGAGGATGGTTTCTGACACGAGCAGGCAGCAATGACCATGTGTCAGGCTGCATTTACATGCGTCACTGTTTCCCTTCCCCTAGCCACCAGACCTTGTGTCAGAACAGCAGAAGTTTCGAAATATAAACCCTCAATTTACACGTCATGCTTGTGCACGGGCTGTGGTGTTTACAGTCACTCCTGTGCTGAAATCTGGATCTGAATGTGATGCATTAAGCTTGCATAAAAAAGCTTTCTGTGCTGTTTTGTTTCATTGTTTGTTTGTTTGTTTGTGTTTGTTTATTTGTTTGGTTTTTGTTTGCTTGGTGTTCTTTTCTTCTTCTTTTTTTTCCTTTTCCTTGGCAAGAACCAGTCAGCAGTCCGGAGCCCCTTCATCCGCTCGAATACAGTCAGGTATGTCATTCTCCACCAACAACAAAGCGTGTGATGGGCATTGGTATTCAGGAACCATCTGTGCTGCCAGCGAAGGTTCAGCAGAGGGCATCCAAATTACTACGAGTTGGAGTCTTGGTTTCTTTTATGTAGAGCACGGTAGGTCGTATGGATACCAAGCACACACACACATGGTTCCCCGCAGAACCAGACAAAGAGACAAAGTTTTAAATTATTTACAAAATCAGCAATTCTTTATTCTCGCCTTAAAGATTTGAGGGGATGCAGGGATGCACTAGCCGACTGCGCCACAGTGATGCCTCCTATGTTTCTGAGATAGGTCCTGCTCAGACCCTCGAAGCAAACTCCCATCGCTTATGCTGAAGGTAAGAGGTGTCAAACATGTCAACACAGTCGCTCTTGAAAAGTTCTGCTGCAAGGCAGTTAATTTCTATTTAGCTTTGTAAAAATTTGGTACTCATTGTGACAAAATGTACCGTCAGTCTCTTTTTCTTTTTTATGAGTTGAAAGTAACATTTTAAATGTATGGCATTTAAAGGTTTGGGTACGGCGTAAGCAGGATTTCAATACAGCAGTATATCCACCTAAGAATTATTGTAATTGAAAACATTTTAAATATTACTACACTGCACTATAAATGATTTTTAAATATTTATGTTATTAAAATGAGCAATTCTATGTCTGTTTACTGCAGAGTTATGCTGCTGTGTTTCTAGTTGGAGTTTAGAAACAAAACTGTTACCGACTATCCAACTTCTACCACTAACTCTTCGAAGTGCCAGAGTGCATAGGGTTTTATTTCCTAACACTGTGGGTTAAAATGCAGCCTCTTTGACAGGAATCAAAAATACATCTAGTGTACAACAAAAATTTCAGTGCAATGTTATTTCACAGCCAGTATTTCTAAAGGTAAGATAGTATATACATAAGATCCATCATCTCCTTAAGTGGCTTGCGTTGCAGTGTGGTAACCCCTGGAGAGTCTGAGTCAATCAGTTTTAATTATCGGTTGTCAATTAGTCAGCCTTGCAGAGAAACTTAAATCGCCACTCATCAACTTTTTCCTCTAACATTATCATTAGTGTCTAACAGTCCTCGTGGTCCTCGTGAAATGGTAGTTCGATCCTAACCTCATTAACCTATGGTATATGACACCAGAAATGAAAGTAGAACCAGGAGGTGGTAGCTAAAAATTGCAGAGGAAGTAAAAACTCCAAAAAAGCCCAAATTGTGTAGGTATCGTGCAGATCATTTAATTAAATATAGATAAGAAGACAATTTTTTTATGAAGTCAAGTGGTGTTAAAAAGAAGATTAGGGACAAAAGGTACATAATTTTTTGAAAAGTCCTGGGTATATGATCCGTGTTTTCTTAGCAGCCATATGAATACTATAATGGAAAGTAGGCCAGTTAACAGGCCTAGCTTAAGAAGCCAAAGCAATTTTGAAACGGTACAACTGCCCTCAACACACTTCTTTTGAGTTCTGGTGTCTATCTCTCTAAAGAGGGTAAGACTTTTAAGGCATTTAAAGCATATGTAAAGCTGCTAAGCCAATTTGTAAAGCTCATATATCCTTATTTTAAGCAAGGTTGTAATTACAATCACATCTCCAAGAAAAAGAAAGAATATTAAGAATACTGAAAGTTCCCAATTAAATTTGTGGGAGGTGGAGAAAGGCTAGAGGAAAGTGTGAACAAATAGACAGACTTTCGTAAGAGTAATATATTCGTAAGAATAAAACCAGACTAAATTTGGAAAGGAAATAAGACAGTGCCGCGATGGACTGCAAATGTCAAAGCCATAGGAATATGCCAGACAAAGAAAAATCTGAGACGTTAGAGCAGTCTGGAGAAAGCAGATGAAATGTTCTTTCAAGAAGCAGCATGAAGAACTGCACCCAGAGCAAAGAGCGTGTTTGTGCAGAGCCACGAGATCAACAGAAAACAGGAGCATTTCACAAAAGCGTGTAGAAGAGTATTTTAGGTGCCTGAAAATAAACTATCAATACCTGAAGAAATACACACCCAGCGAAAAAGACAGGAACTACACAGATAAAGGAACGTTTTTTTTTGTGGGAATTGTCCAAAGATCAGCTAGGAGTGTTAACCTGAATGTGAATATCACCCTTATTATTCATAGGTTGGGTGTTGATGTGGAACTTAATTTCCTAATTGAATATTCAATAAAAGGTTGTTGAAGAAGAAACATGTAGAGTGCAAATAAATGAAGTTAAAAAAGCTGAGGAGGAAAATGCCTTCAAAATGCATCAAAACTGTACATAAAAATTTTAAAATACTTCAAAGGATAATTTTGCGCTGTTTCATGGAACAAGAGTACTTGAATATGAGGAAGCTGAACACTAGATTTTACTGGGAGTCAGTAAACTCTTACTGCAGAGCTTGGGAAGCTGATCGTGTGTCAAAGAGAAAGAAAGTGTAGGAATAGGAAAGGGTAAGCTAATCCTGCAGCAGAAAATCTATTTCAATATTACCAGGAGTCTTTATCTTATTTTCTTGATTGCATGACATAGAAGAGGTAAAAAAATAACTAGCACTTGATTTATATTAAATGTATGTAGATAGTTTAACACTAAGCCTGAAATTCTGATAGCTTTATATATATGTTTAGATCATTGGATGTAGGTTCTGGAATGCAGTTAATGAAATTTTAAAATAAGTCACTAGAGAATTAAGGTGCTAAATATGTTTTCATAGGTATCAAACTGATATTAGCTAGTCTTGTATACCACCTACAGTATTAACAGATATTAAGCCACAGTTTTTGATTTATTGGGATTTCGAGTATTTTGTAAGAAGGTATTTACTTCAAACATGTTATTTGGAGTTCAGAAAATCCATTGCCGACTTGTGCTGTGGAAAATGATGATACAGGCACTTGCAAAGGTCTGACACAGCCAGATTTGGTTTTCTTCTTAGTGAATATTGGGGCAGCACCATTTAAAAAGGACCTTCAACTACTCAAATTTGCATAAGTGAAGGGCTTTGAACATAACATTTTGACTAATTTTAAAAAATAACACTATTTTAAAGCATTTTGCTGGTAAAAATTTATGGCTCTTGTTCTCAGTAGACAAGACCTAGAGTCTTTGCAGCTGTGAATTGTGGAACAGCATACAAAGGAGGAGAAAAAAGTTAGGTTATCTCATAAAGTTGCTGCTTCTTCCTCAAAAGGGATAGTAAAATAAAAAACTATCTGAAAGTGAAATAGCTGGTATAAACAGCTTCTTTCCCAAAAAAAGCAAAAAAGGAGAAAAGAGTTGGATACTGGACCTGGTGAGTTCTAGAGATACACCCGGTCAAGAAAGGGTCATTAATTGTTACAGCATTAATTATAAGGACTAAGGTGGAGAAGGGAGAAATCCTAAAAAAAATCCCATAATTCTGTCCTACAAAACAAAGGACATGAGCTCCAAGGGCTTCATGGGAGTTCCTGAAATATTCATACTTTACTTTTCTTCTCCTCTCACAGAATCACAGGATCCCAGAATGTGAGGGGTTGGAAGGGCCCTGTAAAGCTCATCCAGTGCAATCCCCCCATGGAGCAGGAACACCCAGCTGAGGTTCCACAGGAAGGGGTCCAGGCGGGTTTGAATGTCTGCAGAGAAGGAGACTCCACAACCCCCCTGGGCAGCCTGGGCCAGGCTCTGACACCCTCACCCCCAACAAGTTGCTTCTCCTCTTTCAGTGGAACCTCCTGTGTTCCAGGTTGCACCCATTGCCCCTTGTCCTGTCACTGGTTGTCACCGAGAAGAGCCTGGCTCCATCCTCCTGACACTGCCCCTTTCCATATTGATCCCCAGGAATGAGTCACCCCTCAGTCTCCTCTTCTCCAGCTCCAGAGCCCCAGCTCCCTCAGCCTTTCCTCACACGGGAGATGCTCCACTCCCTTAATCAATCTGAGGAAGAATGACGTATTCTTTAGAAGGATTTGGCTTAAATGTTGCATTCTTGGGCTCATTCTTCCTCCAAGCAATAGTTATTTGAAATGGTGTTTGGGAACTGACTGGTAAATCTACAGGTACCTTTCTTTTCCTTTCTCCTTGCGTATTTGGTAAAGCCTTTCACCTGCCTGCCTGCTCAGTAGTGATTGTTACCATGGACAAGAGAGTTAAAGAATAGAATTAACTGGGAGATACAGACCTACCTACTTTATCCATCTGTGCAACTTACCTATGGGTTAAGCCGTAAGTGGGCCTAGATGTAACCTTTCTTCAGAGCTATATGATGTGACTACAGCTGATACAAATTAACTGAGACAAAATGGTATGTAAGCATACAGACATTACTATATGTCTTACGCTTTTCACCTCTGCTTCAGAAGGTTGCTGGCAATGTTTTATGCGGCAAGGGAAGTGTCTAAAACTGAGTATAAAGATGTACGTTTAAACTAATAGGTCTTAGCGGAAAATGGAAAGAGAAAAAAAAAACATTAAAAAATGTATAAACTATACAGATGATCTTTTTCAGAGGAAGTATTAAGAATAGTTTGTGATGCAAAAGTAAAATTCGCTGAAAAATACTAGTAATCAACAAGAGATAAAATGTTGAGATTGCTTTCAAGATTTGAAAGAAAAATGTGAGTTACAGGGCAGAGAGATAACACGTCTTTTCCCTGTGATAAGAGCCGCAGCATAAAGTTTTCACATGGTAGGAGTAAGAAGGAATTAAAATGATGATAATGCAGCGCTTCTTGGTGGTTTGTAATCTCACACTGTTCCCATCAGATAGAATGAGTCCAACAGCTCTGAAAACAAATGAAGAAGAACTTGAGGTCCATGAAACTGGAGGCTTTGTGGTCGTGGTATTGTAATCGGAAGAAAAACTAAGCAGCAGTAATATTTGTTTTCAGTTATGATTTTCTTTTAAAGGAGTTCAGTATTTCAGGGGGACATTGGAGAAACAACACTATTCCAGAAGAAGTGGAGTTTGTAGTGATTTTATGGGCACATATTTCTGCACAAATCCATGGCAGGAAAGTGGTATTATGAAGATGACAGAGCATCAGAATCCAGTGCAGTACGAAGAATAACATTTATTTTAGTGAAAGTGATACATCAGATGGATTTCATTATTTGTAATTAAAATGCCATTTTTAAGTGAAGGGAAAATATCTGGAAAAAAAAGGTTAAAATTGTGAAAAATATATTTTCAGAAATGCTATAGCAATTTTTTAAAGAGATAATTGAGTTTTTCATTTATTGAAAACCAGCTTGTTTTGTTATAGGTATGCACGTATGTATTAGTTGCCTTTTGTACAGGGAAAAAAATGAAATAAAAATTTTATGGGCTGGGAGAACTTCTGGCCTATCTGTTGAAACAAAAGACCCAGACTGAAAAATATGCTCATGTTCCCAACTTAAGAGCCAAAAAGAGTTATGGAAGTTTACGAAACTTTAAAATGTATTCTTACCATTTCATAATTAATCTGATGAGGAAGAGAATTAAATTCTCATCTCACATGCGGTTGCAGTGAAAGTTAGAAATACTCTACAAACCCTCTCCTCCTTTACTACTTCTGTTAAAATTACTCGAGATTACTCAAAAATGATTCAGAAATCCTGTATTGGATGCTATTAATTGTTACGTAGCCTGGGGATGACATTGAGAAGAGTATTAGTCATGGGCAGCTGTGAAACCGAAGGAATATCATCTGCTCCTCCAGATGAGGCTTCTGGTGGATTGAGGGTTATTGGCAGGATGGTGTATTCAGGAAGCAGATTTTTCCTCCCACAGCCTGAATTCTGTGTCCTTCGTCCCAGAACTGGAGGCCTGTTGAAACCACATGGGAAGCAAAGTTTGTGGAACACAGGAAGGCGTCTTGCATTTGAGTCAGACCTGCTTAGCAATGGAAAAATATGTGAAACAGAACTGAAAAGAGATACGAACAAGTGCTAACTTGATGAAATAAAGACAACGTAAATAAATAATAAAGAAAAGATTTCGCTTGGAAGGGACCACTGGCAGCTGTTCAGTCCAACCTCCTTTTCTGCTTCAATGTTAAATCAAGTTGCTCAGGGTGTTGTCCAGTTTTGAGTATGTCCAGGGAAGAGGATGTTGCAACCACCCTGGGCAACCTGTTCCAGTGCTTAACTGCTCATGTGGGGAAGAATATTTTTCCTGATGTACAGTTGATGTACAATTTGAATTCCTTCTGCTGTAACTTGTGCTTGTTGCCTCTTGTCCTTTTTTTTTTTTTTTCTTGTACATTTCTGAGAAGTATTTGCCTCCATATTCTCTGTAATTCCACTTCTGTTTGCAGAAACCTGCAGTGGGACACCCCTCAAGCCTTTTTGTCTCCAGGCTGAGCAATTCTGATTGCTTTAGCCTTTACTCATGGTCATTGTGCTCCAGAACTCTGTCTTAATGGCTCTCCTTTCTCTAGACTTCCTCCAATATGTCCTCTGTCTTGTACTTGGAGGTGCAGAAGGTGATGCAACCCTTCAGATGCAACCTCATCAACCCTTCTCTCCACCTTGGTAATCCAGCCCAGCACGCGGTCTTGTTTGCCAGAACAGCAGATTGATGGAATGGTTCAACTTGTTCACCCAGTCCTCAGTTTTATTTTCAAATCACTTTGTGTCTAACAGTTCAAATTTTCCGTTGCTTAAAAAATGTAGAATGAAGCTCTTTGAGCTCATCAAAATTAAGTTCTTCAATTAAAGTCACTGTTCTTTCCAACATTGGGTATTTGAAAACAGCTCAGAGGACATTTATTTTTACATGACTTGTCACAAAGGTCATGTAAAATCAAAGAATGTGTAGTGAAGAGGTACAGAAGCAAATTTTGTGAGACACACAGGGCCTTCTGTATGAATATTGCGGGTACCATATTTAGCTTTGTTAGTGGTTTGTACTTCTGACAGTGTGGATCAGGTAAAATATGCTTCTTTCATAACAGGAAATCTGAATTAGATAACTTCTGCAAGTATCAACTTTCTCAATGCAGAGAAATAACATCTGAGAAAATTCTGTTTAGTTCAGTGGTTACTAACAGAATAAAAGTGTGCAGAGTTGTGCAAGGCATAGCTCTTACTGGACTTAGGAACTGATTTGGGGCCACAACCAGGAGGAGAGCTTGTGAGATGGGAATTTACAGCATTAAAGCCTTTGATCTGCACTTGCAATGGACATTATCTGGACCATCCCGGAAATGACGCAGTCTAAGATTCACAGAATCACAAAGTATCTCAAGCTGGGGGTGACCTATAAGGATCATCTAGTCCAAATCCCTGCTCCTTGCAGGACTACCTAAAAATAAACCTTATGACTAAGAGCATCATACAGACGCTCCATGAAGGTTCAATGGTATTGATGAAAGGATAAGTAGTGGCAGCTGAAGAAATTGTGTTTCTTTAGTGGGTTTTGGTCAGCAGAGCTCTGGAAATTTCACACTGGTTATTTCCACAGTCCTGTGCCTGATCAAGGGGTTTTTTTCTTGCAACATGGAGACAGAACATATTTGGACTTGTCATGACTTGTCATGGCCTTGTCACTTCTGTTTTGAGTACAGTGTGGATCTAGCCTTAAACTACTCTCATCTCCAAGCAGAAATCTGGCAAGTGTAAGCTGATATGTAATGGGTACGTTTATTCTAAACAAAAAATATCCTGCTTTTTGAAAGCTGGATTGTCTTGCCTCCATCGTGGAAGCATGATTGTTCTTTGGATCCATCTCACCTAATTTGGATCCATCTCGCCTAGCTTCAGATCAGTTAACCAACTACAAATCAGGTGATTAACAGCCAAGCTATCGATTTGCTTTTGTAATTAATGGAGAAAGACGTATTTTAATTTGATCTTAAGATCAGGAGCTGCAGGGCATCACTTTCTGCTTATAATTGCCTCCAACCACTGATGGTGCTGGGTGACTACAACCTTGTTGTAGATGATTGATTTAGGGTCCTGCTTGCACAGAGCAGTATTTAGATCACTTAAAGAAAAGTACAACTTAACAGAGTTCGATGGTAAGGTTCAATCACTTACTGCATGGAGTAAATACACCAAGGAGAATCAGGTGAGAGTTGTTTAGAGTGATTTCTATGGAGACAAGAGACGGGAAAGGGTGGACACGAGCCCTCCTGTTGCGTCAGGAGGTTCAGAATGGACCCCTTGCTTTCTAAGCTCCTTATCAGAATGGAATCTGGGTGCAGCTGGGTCTAAAAACAGTCCTAGACCATGTCTAAGAGATATACGGGATAAGGGAAAGCGGGTAAGAGATTATATGTATTTATGGCCAAAAAATTATAAGTGCACGCCCAATTCTGTAAATTGCTAGGATTTCAAAGGGTCATCAGGTAAGCATCTGAACCTTCTCACCTCCCCTCTAAAGGTCTGGTGCCAGGTTGCTCTGAAGTCTGGAATGCAGGTCTCTTGAAGAGAGTTCTCAGACATGGAAGTTCATTGGCGATGAGGATGGGATCCTAGGTTTCTTGAAGAAAGCTCTCAGGTATCAAAGTTCATAGAATAAAATAATTCAATGCAGTAGTACAGCAGAAGGGTCGGATCAAGCTGGGTACCTGTGCAGAGGTGCTGACCCAAGCAAAGAAGTTCCTGGGTGATTATACCCTTACAGACTAATAACCTGCCTCTCACACTATGATTTAGTCCAATAGTAATATCTGAGTCTGGGGTCTTCTTGCTTCTCATTGGATTCTTTCACTATCTTCATACAGGCCCTCGTCTTGTTTAGCGGCAGATGGTGGTGGTGGCTTGAAGCTGAAGGCGTTATTTCGCTTGGGTGGATCCTGTTTGGCTCAACAAGGTACAAAACAAGCTTTATCTTGCAGGTGCTTGTAGCTGCTTTGTTTTGCTCAAGTAAACACAATTTTGTTAAATATGAGCAGAACTTTTGTGGTAGATGCACTCGGCTCCCCCAGCCAAACCAGCAGCAGATTGGTCCAGGCTCCAATGGAGGCAAAGGCCTGAGCTGCAGCCAGGCCAAGGGCTCCCTATAGGAAACAAAAGTGACTACAGACTTCTGTGAACATCTGCGAGATAAGGCCTGTTTTGCACTTTGCTGGGAAGAAAGGAAGTGACTGGGGAGAAAATAACATCTTTGATGCCAACACAAAGGGATTGTGGGCATCTGCAAGATGTGGCCTGTTCTGTGGTTCGCTGGGGAGAAAAGGATTCATTCAGACCAACATCACCTTCAGTGCTATCGACTATAAACAATATCTACAGTTAAACAGAACAAAGACCCATCTGAGATCGATGAAAAAGATCCAGTGAGAACCAAGAAGACCCCAGACTCAAATACTGCCTTTGGACTGAATCGTGGGGTGAATGGTCTGTAACCATATAAAAACCCTGGGATTCCTGTGCTTGGCTGGGTCCTCTGCACATGCGCCCAGCTCCAGCCAGCCCTGCTGCTGCACTGCTCCATTACATGATTTATTTCTATGAACTTTGGTGTCTTGGAGTGTGCTTTGGGAGACCTGGGATCCAGACTTTGGCGTGACCAGAGCCCTGTATGGAATGTGAGACAGTTGAGATGCAGAATAATAAAACTTTGAAATCCTAACCAAATTGTGTAAAGAATCAGGTGTGCCCATACTATTCTTTGGCCACAAACACATATAATCCCTTTGTGTTTTATCTTAAACTTCGATATCTCTTAGACATGGACCATTGATCAAGTGTGGGGCTAAGTTTGGTTCCAGTCACACCTAGGCTCCTCTCTGAGAAGGGGCTTAGAAAGCAAGGGGGTCCATTCTGAACCTCCTGACTCAACAGGAGGGCTTCCCTCTGTCCTTTTGCATCTCCTGTCCCCGTAGAAATCACTCTAAACAACTCTAAAGTGACTCTGCTTGACATAATTCCTCCATGCAGTAAGGGAATGAACCTTACCATCCAGCTCTGTTAAGTCGCACCTTGCTTTCAGTGGTCTAAACCCTGATCTGTGGCAAGCAGACCCCTAGGTCAGTCATCCGAGACAACTTCACGGCATAGAGTGTAAGATTTCAGCAAAGTTAGCTACTAAGTAATGCAGAGTGAACAGTATACTAAAAATCACATCACTTTATAATCCTGAGTGATTCATTCTGTTTAAGATGCACTTCTTTAAGCTAAATCATTAACGCAAAGCTTAAATTGGGCTTATCCAGTGATCTGTGAGTAGTAAAAGATCATCACGGTACAGCCACGCTTGTCTGGCAGAGAGAGCTCAAAGTAAGCTGACCTGAGCTCTCGTGTTTCTGGAATAAAGTGTTTGGCTCGAAGTCAAATTGCACACTTTGGGAAAGGTCTGCAGGAGACCCGCAACTTATGGGGATTCAGTTGCTGTTCTGCTTCATTGTGTGTTTCCTACAAGGATTTCTTGGCCTGGTTGCAGCTCAGGCCTTTCCCTCCTCCATCTGCTGGTTTGGTTAAGGCAGGTCAAGTGCATCCGTCACAGACCGCTAACTTGCAGTTCATAATTAATATCTAGGTGACTGAAGCTGGGTGCACTAAGTCCCATATGAGAGTCCCACCTCTACTCTCCAAAAGACTGAGAAAAATGGCTATGTTGGAGTTCCTTAGTCAAGAAGTTGATTGGAGGAGGACAAGTTGGTTCCTAGCACAAGAGAGGTCTTAAAAGGCCAAGGTATGATCACCTCAAGAGGTCCAAGCAGAAGAAGGGCAGAAACTGTTTTCTGACCAGCTCCATTTATAATAGCAGCTTATTTAAAAGGACAAAATTCAGCTTCTTGCCCAGGTCTTAAAACCATATTGTAAATGTGAATGGGTGGGCTCCCCCTCCACCTGTATCTCAGCTCTTTGCAAGAGTAAACTTACTCAAAAACAGGTCATGTATTAATTTTCAGTACTGCATCTTCCTGGGTGCAGAATTGTCTACATATATGTCACTCTCAGTACCTCGCTCCTCACATTTTCCCCAAGATTTTGTTTTTTTTCCATATGGTAGTTGCTAGTAACTGGAACATTTTCTGAGGGTGTTTCCCTTTCTGTTGCTGTTCCTGGATCTTTCACATCTAAAGTCCTTGATGCATCATTTAAAACATACACCAACTGCTTTTGGGTAAGCTCCTGGGTTTAAAAGTAAATTACAGTAAATCACAAATAATTGGTATTCAGCACTCAAATAGCAATTTCACACTATGGCTTATCCCTGTGACACTTCTCCCTAAGGGTCTCGAGTACCTCAGAATATTTATCCCATCAAGTTAATGCAAACTATTTAAAATTACTCCATTTGTAGCTATCATTAAGTGTTGTGACATGCTATGATTTTTCTCTGCAATTTTTTTTCTTTCAATATTTCCCATGGGAACTAAACAGTCAGAAGTCCCTTCGAGCTTAAGAAAGGGTGGATTTTAATGAACTGCCCAGAGAATGGCTGTTTGTGCTCAACCAGAGTTAATAAGTTTCAACAGCAGCACCACAATGGCCTGAAACAATGAGGTTTTTGAGTCTAAATGGGTTTTACTGTGCTGTACATGAATGCGGTTTTAAAATTCATACAAAAAACTTTCCCATATCATGCTTGTGCATATTTTGTGTAGGTTTTAGTATTGCATCTTTTGATCCAATGTGCTGTTTCTGACAGAGCTGAAGCATGTTCTGGAGCCTTAGGTTCTGTTGAGTACTACTGGCACAGCAATAAAAAAATGGAATAATGAAGACTCACACAATTCCTGATATTTGCGCATGGCCTTCATAAACGCTACGATGGTGAATGAGATCATGTGCTTTGCAATTCCTTTTTATTTGTTTGTATTCTTTTAAAGAGTTTGTTCCATCCAGAAGTGAAACAGATACCTACCCAACACGTACTTGTTTTCTGAGAAGATAAGCGCAAGGAGCATCTCCCCATTTTCACCAGCACGAATGCCTACTGCCAACCACACCCCATCCCTAAACCTGAGCATTTTCTTATGCCAACAGTGTATTTTTCTGGTTAAAAATCACCATTCTTTCAGATTCATTTGGAACACAAACTCTGAATGCTATCAATCTGCTGAGATTTCCAGAGGCTTTTACTACTTTTTGTTTTTCTGGGATATGACTTAACGCAGGGTTATACATGCAGAACATCTTCTAAACAGCTAGGCAAACAACTAGCACAATTTGTTTGTCACTTGCTTCTGTTTTCTGATCAATTTGTACTACCTATGAATTTGTTTATTTGAAAACTTATTTTACATACTCTTTTTTATTTAAATTTACGTGTGTTAGACAATGATAAATGGCTCCTTCAATCAGCATAGTTCCCTGTGTCACGTTTTAGATCTTGTCGTTTTTCTATGAATTATAGTAGCATGGGTCTTTACAAAGTTAATGGTTACACGGTCTGTCCGCTTTGGCCGCAGGATTATTTTGCATGGGCTAAGCATCACTATTAAAGCGGATGACTTATAAAATAAAAGAAGTCATTGTCAGGTTGTTTCTCTTCCCCGTATTTTGTCCCTGTGTAAGTCGTCGTCACTCCCGGTAAACAAAGGAGGGTTGACCGTGGCGAAGGCTCTCGGTGAACGACCGTGGCTTCTGACAGCTCTGAAGATGAAAGGTCCCCACCGGCGCGTACCGTAGCTGCGCTTGATCAAATTCTGCAACTGTTTTGCCTTTGCTTCTCGGCGGGACCGTGGCTGCGTACCTCGTGTCTCCAGCCTGCATCACCAGGGAGCTCTGGCGCCTTTCCAGCATCTTCAGCGCTTGTATAATGTTCCGCGGCAGGAGTTCGCCTTTTATCTGCAGCTCAGGCACTTTCTTCTTGCTGCCCTACAAGATTATCTCCTACCACTGGCGACAGGGCTCGAATCTCTTTTCCCAAGATTAAAGTCTGTAAAGGGATTTGTTTCGAAACATTACTGCCTGTTTCATTGCAATAATTCTTACGCTCTTTAGAAGCAGGAGAAATGGGTTGGGAAGCGGGTCGCAAAGTGTCTGCTGGTAGAGGTGGTGGCTGCACCTGCTGGTTGGGAATACATATTCTCATATTTAGGTTCCTGAAACCGTCGCTAATGCTATAGACAAAAAATGTCCACAAAAAACGTAAGCTGCCTCCAGTGACCTGGGAATATCTTCCGTTTTCGTGTTTTCCAGGAGCTATTTCACAGCCATATGTGGACAGAGTATCAGTGGGCAGGAGTGGACACTGATACCTAGACTTTACCTTTGGGAGGTTAATTCCAGATATCACCATGCAACATACTGTTTCCAGGTCAGCTTCCATACAGTCCATGTGTTTGTTTCCACAGAAAATGAGAAACACATAAAAAACCAAATAGATTAATTAGTTATATCCTGTAGTACTTGTTTAGAAGAGGTGTGACATTGTCCATACTGTGACCTATAATAGAAGGTTTTCTCTGAGTTGATACTAAACAGTGGTAGAATTTGGCTGGTTCTTTTGTATTGTTGTTTTTTGTTGGTTTTTTTTTTTTTTATTTATTTTAGAGATCTTATTTTGTGTTCATCTTAATTCCTCAAAGAGTGGAAAGGAAAGCTATTTCATATTTTAAGGAGATATTTACACTTAGGTAGCTGCCTCAACTTCGGTTTATGCCCTAGAAATTGAGAATAGTATAGAAGAACAAAAATGTAGCTGTTTGCAGAAAATAAAAAAAAAACCTCAGCAACTGTCAGCCTTATGTAAAGAGATGGATTGGGTCGCCAGAACATAAAAGGCAAAATCCGTTTTTAAAAATCTGTTATCCATTTGGACTGCTTTTTCCCCAGAGAGTGTTATTCTTTCAAGTTTTGAAAAGAAGCCATTGACAGTAGTTTCAGTAAGAGAATTTTGTGCTACTGCTATGTGGGTAAGTACAAAGAAAAACTACTATCTTTGTATTTGTCTCTGTTTTTTCCTAGTTTTGATTACGGCGGGACTATTCACATGGTTAGGAAGTTAGCTGAATCAGGCCCTCAGTTTATTTGTCAAAGTTTGACAATCAAACAAAAGTATTTCTTATATAACTTCTGCTAGTCCTGTGGAAAGCAGCACTTTAACCCTTATGTTTGTGTCTGGTTCATTTATTGAAGCGAATGGGAGCTTCCATTAGCTCAGACAAGCTAGCTGACATTCACGTTCTTTGAAAATCAGTCTGCACCATGACAAGCCGCTTCATATTCCCCCAAAGCTTCCTTTCAGTCAACTGGCTAAAAGCCTGAGGAACAGGCTTCATTTTGACACGTGCAACTGGGAGCATGATTACATGTCTGTTATCCGGTGATAAAGTGGATCTTATTTTTACTGTCACAAAATAAGAACGACTTCCAGCCGAGACAAGCTTTGCACAAGTCCTGCCTAAGTCTGGAGGGACCCTGCGTGTGAGACCACATGGAGAACTCGCTGCTCAAGCACCAAAAAGCTCCTGGATTGAATTTACACGATGCAGAGTACGACTGGGCATAGACAAACAATCAGTCCTGTCCATCATGCAACCTCAGCCACTGGTAGCGAACTCCATTCCCACATTCAATTAATTAATGGCCGAGAGAGGCTGCAACACCGAGCTCACTGATCAGAATTATTCAGGTTTATTTTGTGATAATATAATCTTCTTTTTTTTTTTTTTTCTTTTAAAAAATCCCTCAGAGACCCATAAGTGTTCATTATCTCTTCTTGACTCATAATTCTTAAAAGGCTTTCAAAAGATCAGACCTACAAGGAAGCTTTTAGTTCCTTCTTGAGATCGATTGTATTATAGTTTGAGATCAATGATATGATCTTGCTTTGAACTCTTGCAGTAAGAGAACCTAAAAAAATAAAAATCTCGCTATAATTAGGTTTTCCCTTACCCATAACATTGACTGCAGGATTAGGGCTCAATCTCGCAATTTATTGAGTACTTATGCAAGTTGCTGAACACTCTGAGCTCCCACAGATGTCAGCGGGATTTGAATACTGATGGCTGAATTAAGTGCCACAAGAATATTAAAAGTAGGGTTTATAAATCACTCTTTTCCCTTATTACTGATAGTGGTTATTGCCACTTATCATACTGAATATTTCTTCCTTTAACCTGAAATTGCTGCTCAATGCACAGATAGATTTAGATCTGGCATTACATTAATAAAGAGCACCTATCTTATAAAAAAACCTGTAAACCGTACATACAACTCCTTTTAAATGGATGAACAAAGGAATTAGGTAACCTGTTCCTTAATTTTGGAATAAAACCCCCCTCTCTCAATATTGATGGAGAAAATACTTTTGTAATTTGTTGTGGACATCATGAAGAAAGTTTAGGTTTTGTCTTATTTATTTTTTTAGTGTTGGCTAGGAAGGAAATAAGTGTTATGGGTAAAAAATGTTAAGTATACTTGAAAAAAGATTGTAAATGTACTTATATGCACATGTGATTTCATTTTAAGAAGAAAAATCACCAACTCCACAATTCTGAAGTCATACTAATATGAATATGACTTATTGAAATAAAAGTCCTGATTTTAAATTTTCACTTGGTTGAGATAAGGCACACAAATCGTATTAATAAGAAAAAATATGAATTTTGAATCTGAATCCTAAAGCAACTATATGTAAACACAAAGCGGAGTATTTGGCATGTTTGATTTTAAGTGAAGGCTGCAACTAGGATGTTTTGGGGATTGTTTGGTTGTTCATCCCAGAAAGGAGAGGCAAGAAAGGGTAAAAAGGAAGAAAAATTTGACAGTCTCTCCATTGCAGTTTATTTTATAGAAGCTTGAAATGTGAGACTTCAGAAGTATTTTATTATCTGCAGCAATAAACTATCTCTGACCAGGGTGAATTAGGAGAAGCCAGAGGTCCTAAAAAACAAGAGAGAAAATGCATTGTCTGAAGCTTTGATATTTCTGAATTTCAGCTCTCTATTCCCAAAAGCATCCCCTCCCATCACCCATTGCTGGTCGACAATGCTTTCATACATCTTATTCATGAATTATGAGCTGAAATGTATTGGGCTGTGACTCCTTAGCAGATGCAAATTACCTGAGTCTCATGGAGCTTCGTTGCACTTGGATCCTTCTTAGGATCTGCCCTCTTGTCTGCTCTCTTGCTTTGTAGCTATAACTCAGTGAATAACGAAAAAAGAGCCCACAAACAAACCCCAAAATAACACCGGGCGAAAACCTGTAGTCTCCCCCCTACCCAAACAAATATTTATGTGCATGTTAAAACACATTCTACTTCTCTTTTGTATTTTTTTTTTTCAATAGATGCTGTGAGAGTTGCAGGTGAGAGACTGAGAAAATCAAGTTTTAGTCACATGCATAAATAGCTATAGAAACTACATCCTGAGCTCAGCTTGCGTGTGTTCGACTGGAAAGTGCTTGTTTATGCAGTGAAAAGTAGAAACTGCTCCATTACCAACTGAAGCTCAGCAGCAAAGCTTGATTAATATTAATATGTCATAAATTCACGCGATAAGTAATTAAAAAAAGTATGAAAAACGAGCATAACAGAGCGTTTTGTTGAACCTGCAACTCTTTTATTTTTTGGTGTTTCTGTGTGTTTTGTTTTGTTTTGGTTACGACATATTATATGAATCAACTAAGTTCTTTCCTCTAATTTTTAGAATAATTGGTAAAACGTACTTCTCACTGGAACTGATGCAGTGTCCATAAAACATACAGGCACGCAAAGATGTTTATTTCAGCGAACATGGAGTTTTGTCTATAATCAGTTTTCAAGAGACAAGATTATTTGTTACATGCAATGCAGTGAAAAATGAAAATGTTGAGGGATGTGGAAAACCACTACCTTTTTCTAAATATTACTCTTACTAACACACAAAATGGAATGATCTGTTGTATGCAGCCGGTTTTCAAATAAAACAAGAGAAGTGATGTCGCAAAACAGCATTCAGTCCTCAGTAGCAGGTGATGACACTCACTTGTGCTTACAAACCCTCTGGATTACGTGGTAGATGTGAAAATTAATTGCGCAGGTTGGAAATTTGTCAGTTGACTATGCAGTTTGCAGATAATAACCCATTATAACCCTTTTGACTTGCAGCTTGAAATGTAACCTCTAAATTTTCAGTCACTTGAGACCCTAGGTCACTAATTAAAGAGGCTTGTTCTATGAGTTTAAAGAAAACGTCACCAAATCTATCCAACTCAATTTATCAGATGACTTCTGAGCATACAGCGTTTTCTGACAGCTAGTTGAAAAACATCTGTGGACACAGACTTGGCAAAAAGACTGTTGCTGCCTTCTGTGCAATGACTTTAAGGTTGACAGAGTACTTTTAACATTGAAGGTTAACTCCATGTTAATCGTTTCCTCAACAGGTTCCTCTAACATACTGTAAGTTAATATTCTCACTGATGGTGCATATATTGATTCATAAATACGCTTTTCAGCAGAGCTAATAATCTTATTAGCTTTTGCATGAGATAATCAGCACTGCAGCAAGTAATTCATGAATTTTATGAGACTGTTGGATTTCTAACTGTCATGGGAGCGGCAGACTGCATGCTCTTGGTAATGCATGCATCACCACATGATGACTAATGAGGCCAGGTAAAGAAATCGAAAGATTTTTCATTCTCTCAACATGTAGCTGGTGTGTGATGCCAGAATCAAAATCATTGATGTACTTGCCAAGTTCCCAGGATCATGTCATGATTTATTCAAATTTAGACAATCAGGATTAGGTCAGTCTTTTGAAAATGGTCAGATTCAAGGAGGCTGGTTAATAGATACATAGGAGCATTGCTTGTATATAAAACATTGAATATATATTAAAAATGAAAATATTATTTACAACTTGCCTTTTTTGGGTCACAGTTGTTCCCCTCTGAAGAAACAGCTGATGACTACAGTTCTTAATCCCCAAACTCCATCCCAATGACTTCATAATGAGAGACAGAAGTTTGTAAGAGCTATAACTGAAAGAACTGTGACATTCTGAGAAAATACAAATACCTCTCCCAATGCGCAGTGTATTTTATGTGAAACAATTGTTTGAATATTTTCGAATCTTTCCTTGTGTTCTGCATACAACACAATCAAACTGACTGACGTATGATAAATATCTGAGGGAGAAAATGAGGTAGCATATCAAAAAGTAAATACATACTTAGATAATTAAAGTGAGTCTGGTAATATGACTTTCTATTTTGTTGATAAATAGTAAGAAACATTATTTGGTCTGTTATTATAATGTATCTGGTAAAGCTCAGGGATTTTTTTGGTGCATTAAATTTATTCTCAGAAGATGCATATATTTTCCATCAAGTGTATTTTTAAAGATATATTTCTTACAAAAATCATCTTTTTTTATGACTATGGCCTTTGGAGACTCAGTGCTTACATGATAACATTCTTGTGCCCTATGAGCAGGCATCTGGTTTGCTGAAATAAAAGCAGAAGAATTTACTGCCTTATCTTTTTAGATGAGATTATGCTTTGACCAATTACTTGATAGATCTTTAACTGAAAGAGACATCTAAGTTGCCATCAGCAAATAAAGATAATTTAGGTTATTCATGAAAGTTCCTTCCTTTTCCACCTGCTCCTGTAGGACAAGAAGTGACTGAATTCTGTTATTGAGGCACCCCAAAAGTCAATTTATGGAGGCAAAAAGCTCCGATCAGACTTTATTCTACCCAAAGATGTTTAACAGAAACCAACAACAAATGGGGTTTATCCGAAATTGTTCAGCACCCCAATAACATTAAACAGCATAGATTCAGATACCAGTTAAGAGTTCAGTTACTATATAACCAACTGAAACTCAACAGGATCAGATCCCAAAACTCTAATGATTCAAAAATGCACATATTCCCCCTCTCTGTCATAGTGAGGACTCAAGGGTACCCAGATCACTTACCAGGTCAGTGATGTGTCTCAGTCCCCAGGGATTGTTCCTTAGATTGCCAGTCTAAGAAGAAGAGTCTTCAATGGGAGACCGGCTGCTCCAAGGAGACCATCTCAAAGGGGGTCTCCAGAAGGCTTGATTTATACCCTATTTGAATCTGAGCTGTGGTCATTTATGGTACTGGTCCAGAAGCTCTCTTAACCAAGGCATCTAAATGGTCAAATGCCCTGTATGTACATGGCCATGGTGGTCCATCAACCTAAAAGTTTCTGGTGCTGTGTTGTTGGGGAATGTATCTTCCAAAAATTCCGTCCAAGGTATTTTTTGTTGGATGATTATAAATAAGCACTAAAACTGAGGGTGACCATGTTTTACAGAATGGCTGAGGTAGGAAGGGACCTCTGGTGGTCATCTTACCTAACCCCTCTGTTCAAGCAGGGACATCAAGAGGCAGTTGCCCGGACCATGTCCAAATGGCTTTTGTATATCTCCAAAGATGGAGACTCCACAACGTCTTTGGGTTGTGCTCAGTCACCCTGACAATGAAAATGTGTTTCCTGATGTTCAGAGGGAGCCTCTTGTGCATCACTCTGTACCCTTCACCTCTAGTTGTATCATTGGGCACTGCCTGTCTCTGCATACCCTCCGTTCAGGTGCAACTGCCTGAAAGGAGGTTGTAGTGAGATGGTTGTTGATCTCTTCTCCCAAGTAACAAGTGACAGGACAAGAGAAAATGGTCTCAAGTTGTTCCAGAGGAGGTTTATACTGGATATTAGGAAAAAATTATTCCAGAAAGGGTTGTCAGGTGTTGGAACAGGCTGCCCAGGGCAGTGGTGGAGTCACCATCCCTGGAGATGCTCCACCACTTCACATCTCAGTGGCCCTTTCTTGGACTCTCTCCCATATGTCCACGCCTTTCTTGCACTGGAGAAGCCAAAACTGGGCACAGGACTCCAGATGTGGCCTCACCAGTGCTGAGCAGAAGGGAAGGATCATCTTCCTCGACTTGCTGGCACTGCTTTGCCTAAGGCAGCCCAGGAGCGCATTCGACTACTTTGCAAGGGCACATGACTGGTTCACATATGTTGTACCTTTAGAGCTCTAATAATGCTGATCTAAAATATCAGAAAAATGGGAGGTAAGTTTTCCTTTTTCAACCAGATTTTGTTATATAAACAGCGAGAAAATAAAGAGATGTATTACTGTAGAATAAAGCAGTGCAGATAGCGCGAGGTAGATGAGCCCATGTATGTTTGTGTTAAAGGGTGACTGTCCTTTCCAGTTGTGTCTGAGTCTTACCCATTACACTCAGTTTTTCTGTTTTTTGTTGGTTTTGGCCAATTCTTGACATTTCTAACCATGATCGTGTTTATAGCTGAACTAGGCTATCCATCTGTAATAAGTGGGGTTTATTAATAATTTTTTTAATTGACAAACTTTCTCTTTCTTTCCTCTCTATTGATTTCTGTATGCCAGATAGAAGCATCATCTGGTTCAGCTGGTCAGTTGTGCTTTGGAAACAACCAAGAGCAAAGGAAGTAAAATGATGGATATGAAGATCCTATAGGTATGTGTTTATGCCCTTATTGCTATTTTTTTGATAGAAAAGAACAGAAAAGAACAGAAAAGAACAGAAAAGAGCAGAACAGAAAAGAACAGAAAAGAACAGAAAAGAGCAGAACAGAATAGAATGGGATAGAACAGAATGGGATAGAACAGAATGGGATAGAACAGAATGGGATAGAATAGAATAGAATAGAATAGAATAGAATAGAATAGAATAGAATAGAATAGAATAGAATAGAATAGAATAGAACAGAAGTAATAGTTCAGCTGGAAGGGATCTACAATAATCATCCAATCCAACTGTCTATAACATATATGAGATATATATATAAATTTATCTCATATATAAATGAAATATATAGTCAAGAATGGTTGGATTTGCCACAAGACAGGCGTACTATTTAATTGTAATAACTTGACCGGTTCTCTTTGTGAACTTGAAGTCCTTTTATGAACTCACAGTAAGGTTTGGGCATCTCACAAAACTCAATAGTCCTGCTCATTCACTTGTAATAAAAAAATCTCCTACATTAACATGAAATTTTCCCTGACTGGCTGTGATTGTGTGGTGCATTTTATAAGATTAAATATATTTGTGTATAACTGGTGAAAACTACACAAGCACTTTGTTTGAACTCTTGTTACTGTTACAAAAATGTTTAATTAACCTTTGCAGTTAATGTAAATGTTTTTATTACATTCCTCAGGTCCCCCTGGTGCCTAGTGAAAATTCTTGATTTCCTTTGCCAAAGAAACTGTGTGAAAAATGATGAATAAGGTAGCTGACCTGTGGGGTTTCCCGCTGCCCAACAGTAGAAAATCAGACCGTGATTTTTAACATTTTTGTATAAATAGTACAGTCTGCAACGGTCTGGAGCCACTTTCTGCTCCTTTTGTTTAACTGTCTGATCCATCCTACATGTGAAAGCTGTTTTCCCCTTACATCCTGCTGAAGGCTGTTCCAGTCACAAAAAGCACATTAGTAGTGTGCTAATTCAGGAAGAATTGGAAAAGCCATCATTAAAAAGAATTGACCCAAAGTAAATGGAAAGGCTGCCTTCAGCTTTGAAATGAACCGCTCCCTTCTCTCTTCCTTCTCCTACACTTGGCATATTCTCCCCAAATCTTGTCTTTGGGTTTATTCATGATTTGTAAATTAGTAGGATCAGAGACTGCCATTTTTTTTAAAGAAAAAAATAGTGTAAAAGTGTGTTTTCTGGCTACACAGAGGACATAACTTGAATAGTTAAAATATACTCAATAGTTAAAAGAGGCTGAAAAAAAAATAGGACAGGTACTTGACTCCTAGCCTAATAGTAAGTATTTCAAGCTACTATTTCAAGACTGACTTAGTAGTGTCTATATCTTGTTACCTTTAGTGGTTTTATGAATTGTTTATTGATTTAGGTTGTTGTTTGTGTATCAGTGTTAAAAGATAAAACTGTATCACCAGCACAGCTGGCAGGCTTTGTTGGAGTCTCTTCAAATATATTGATTAACTGCAGTAGGGGTTCTAATTTAGCCTTAAATGAATTTTGGATAGCTACATTTGTTCCCCTGTGTTTGTACCCTTGCTCTGTGTACCAGCTTTTTACTGTTTCTCTGGGTAAAATAGGCTGGCATGTTTTATAAAACATAAATATTACTAAAGTAAAGACAAAGGTGGCACTTTATATTCTACTGCAAGATAAAATATCGTACCTGCAATCATAAGTCATGCTTTGTTTTGTATATACATGTATTTATAGAAAGTAGTATTTGTTTATAGCTTAGAAATTGGCTTTGGAAGAGTTGAGGTAACAACTGTCCTGCTAACCTCACATAAAGGCAGAATACCCATTAAAAAGGCAGCTTTTAAATTTACGGCATCTTTCGGAACTTAGGAATTTGCACTTAGCTGTGTTTTCAATGTAAATAATTTTTAAATTATCTACACACCAAGAGTTTCTAGAAGCATCTCAGAACAAGAACATAGAACTAAGTAAGAAACACATAGTCTTCTATTAAAAGTAGACTATTACTGTGCAGTCTGTACTTTTTCTACTGACTTCTTAGAAAATGGAGACTGATGTTTTTACATATCTCCTACTAAAAAGTACATCTTATTAATTTTCCTTTGGGATAGAACTCATATCTACACAGAGTGTACAAAACAGAATTACTAATGCTGTTAATTATATCTGTAGGTACAAACAAAGTTTGCAAGTGTTGGGCAACAGAAGAAATTTCCATAATTGTTCATAATGACCGAAAGATATTTTTAAACACCAGAACGGTTTTGCATATTAATTGAAGCTGGTAAGAACTTAAAACAATTTTAGCATTTGTATATCAACTTCATACATTTCTGAACATTTATTCCTTTTCATATTCCTAATATGAACTTTTGGCACTATTCCACAGAGAAGGAGCATCCATACTTGCTCTGGAAATGTCTCATCTGAGGAATCTCCTCTGAGGACATTATTTTCACAGATAGTATCAACCAGGGAATCAAGGAAGGTAAAATTTGGGAGGCAGATCTTCTTAAGTGGCTACTGCAATGCGTACACATGTATAAGCCAAATGCTTTTTGCACTCTTCCAAACTGATAGAGAAAAAAAATGAACAATAGTCTTTCTGGAATTAAGGTATCAAAAATAATAAGAAGTAGACACAAGCCTCAAAAAGCATCTAGAAAAGGCTAGGTGATTTGTGCAGTTCAAAGGATAATGCCATGGTTTTACTTAGAAAAGAAGGTGATTTTGTGAGAGCTCTTAATATCCAAACTAATTCACTTTGGCCTCTAACATTTAAAAACAAGGTTTATCTCTTTTTATTTTAAACATGTTTATTAGTGTGTTTGTCCACACTTTGAGGTCAACATGCAGAAGCAGTAATTACAAAGCTATTCTCACATCTATCTGAATTTCTTAATCAGATGGTTGGTTTGCTAATGGCTCATCCAGTTTCCAGCCCAATGGTTACACGAGAGACACAAACTCAAAGAAAAATGCAACCTAAAGTTTTCTTACTTGTTTCTACCATCCATTCATTTTCAGCTTTGTTCACTGTGACCTTAGATTTTTGAATACCTACCATGCAACATAATGAATTACAGGTGAGTTGTATATAGCAGGATGCCAGTAATTTAAAAAGAAATACTCAAGGAATGTCTTAATTAAAGGCCTCTTCACTTTTTTTTTTTTAAATTTGGCATTTATGAACCAAATGTCATGTCACCCCCCCAAAAAAAATAATCTCTGTCCCTTTTCCCCTCTGTTCCTTTCCCCCTCAGATAATGTACCCCTGAAACAGAAATCAGAATATATAGTTTAATCCAGTCAAGGACTAAATGGATTTTGTCACAGAAATCTCCATTGTTTCACCAGTATTTCTTTCGCTGTTGTGTGTTTAAATTACTTGTTAATTAAATTCTATTTTTGAGGTGGCTAAATAAAATTTTCTTGTATTATAATGAATGCAATGCTTGACATTTTAGACCACTGCCTTTAATCAATATCTTTGCTACTTACAAGCACAAATAAGAAGAATACTATGATAAACATATTGTTAGTGCCGTAGGGTACATTTTAAATGTCTAAATAGTAATCAATACTAAGAAATTAGGTATTGACTAAAATACTTTAATAATAAGTAATTATTGGTTTGCTCTTTTGAAAATTAGACATTTTCACTGTGGGAATAAAGAGTAAATATATGGTCATGAAATTAGACTGTGACCTTTTGATACAACTTTCTTCTTTCTATGAAACCGGTAGGTTTAAATATGGTGGCACAGCTGTATTATGCTCTAAACAACAAATTTTAATTACTATAAGGTCAAGATTGTAATGTATGTGATTAGCACAATCCTTTGGCATTCTTCTGCTTTTTTTACAGGACCTTCAGTTTTTTCCAGGTCATGCTCCCAATGCTGTTGACCTTCACAACACCACATCAGTTTTGGTCAGTGTTTCCCAAAGTATTCAACAGTTGTCCAAAGATGCTTTCACTAATATCTTTAGCAAAACTCCCATGGACTTCAGAAGGAGAAGAGTCTGGTCAGCGATGAACAGAGCTGAAAACTGTGGCTGGAAATTGTCATTACAATTTTGGCCATGGATTTTGTCCACAATTCATGCTGTCAAAGCAATAATATCTCTTCTTATAGCTAGCGTGTGCCAACACTTCAGAAACAACCCTTGAATGAATTTGTTGATGGTGGACTTCTATCAAGTGGCGCATGACCAACTCATTTGGCAAGAAGACAGGGACCACAGTGTGTGGCAACAGGGAGGCTGCAGCTTTTGACTTTGCCAGAAACTCAGGTGACGTGGAAAATACAGTGGCAATGTCTTCAAGAAAAGGTTAAAATATATTTTTAACAGAAACCTGCTTTTCCCAGCCCTCCAAAGTAACTGAGATGAATGGGACCTAAATGTTGTGATAAGAATTAAGGAAAAAAAAATCAAATATTCAACATATTTAACATATTTTAAATATTTACTTTTCAAATTTTTATTTTAAAATATTTTTTAAAAATATTTTTATTATTTTCTTTATTGCTCCAGCACAGTGTGTAACTCTGGGAGCTGTACTGAGTTCTTGTAGGACACACTGGTTGCCCTGAATGCAATGTGTGTAGCGCATTTGCTGCCATGATTTGGGGACCTTGCTGGAGATACAGGACTCATCGTTTGCATAGGACATCTGGGAAAGGCAGGGGTGGTCAAGGAAAAAGCGTTGTTAAGAGTGGATCTGACTCCTGTAGCAACAACTTTATCCTTCTTTAAGAGAAATTGAGGGAATGTGGTAATTTCCTTAAACTCTTAAAACATAGAATAAGTGTTAGGTTAAAGAATGTATTGCTTTTACTGGTTTCATGTATGAAGAAGTATTAGAGTGGTGCTGGTGTGTAGATTGAGGTCATCTCCTTAAATACTTATTTTTCTCCCAGGTTTCTCAGTCCCTGATCAGAATAACCCAGTGTAGGATGCATCTGACTCTACACATAGTGGATTATCCATTATGTAATATTGAAATCAATGCGACTTTCTGGTCACTTGTCCCTTTAAAGTACTTAGGAGTTTTAAGCATTGCGTTTGATCCAAAAACAAGGTCATAACTTCCCATTTTTCTGTATGGGGTGCCAAACATGAACAGTTCAGAGGAGGTAATACAAGTTGAGTATGTTGCATTCATAAGTAATGTAAAAATACTTAATTCACAATTCCTGCTTGAATGTCACACCTTACCACCAGAAGAAGATAACCCTGCTAAAGCTAAATCTCGGCTGCCTCTAATGGCTTGCACCAGCATTAATTCTTCATCACTTGGAATGAGCGTTTCCATGCCCGTTTTTAACAAATTTGAGAAAATATGTTCGACTGCTTGGATGTAATAGCAGACAAAATTTTAATGGGCAATGTGGGTGTACATCTCTGAAACATTTGTGACATCGGAGCCAATGGAGTTATGCTTTTTATGACAAGGACACAGTTCCATTATTTACAGGGTAAAATTTGCAGGAGTTTGTTTCAACTTTTCAGCATCTATGTAGAGCAAATTAATTCAGCGTATACACAGTGAACACCAAAACAAGCCCAAGCCTCTCTTTTTCCTCCCCACTCTATACTGACACCCAAATTAAACCTGAAACCTAATTGCTGTCTAGTTGTGGAACAGGTTTCTGAGGCTTTTTGCAAGGGTGTAGCAAGGAAATAAAATAGTTCATATAGGCTTATGCTTTGCATACTTGTACATTATATTTACCTTGCCACTTTTCTGTAAAAAAATTCTGAATTAGTTACTAATATATATATAAAAAAATCAGTCATGTAGTAATAAGTGAGTGATAGCTCAGTTTTATACTTAAGAAGGTGCTTTCTGCTGCAGCTGTGTCTGTGAGCAAGTTCAGTGTTTCGCTTATGCTTCTATACTGTTTTTAGCTCAACACAAGAAGAGCAGCTGCAGCATAATTCAATTAAAAAACCTAATTTACTGAAGGGAGTATACTTGGAAGCGCTGGATGTCACAGTAGAAGCAGTGCTGGGGTGTTTGTACCAAACAGTCGCTCTGTACTAACTCATTTTGTTCAATGCGAGTAGAGAAAATAAAAGACATCGTAAGTGTAAGATGTTGTAAGATACTGTATTGTCTTTACAGAAGGGCAGCCCGAGCGATAACTATGGCTGCCTGCACTTTATCTATCAGCCTTCTGTGTAATCCGTTCTAACTTGTCCACTATTTTAGATATTTGCAGAGTTTGTTATGCTTTGTGAGCTGCCAATTCACAATTTATTTTCACTTTTTAAGGAATGAAAGGTGTATGAGCATGTTTTGTTTCTGCACTGATAAGATTATCTATTACCTGATTCAGTGGGATCCATGTCTTTACAGATACAAATGGCCAAGTCATGTAGCATGTGAGTCTGTAGCCTTATCCCCTTTTTTGGATATGTCTTCTAACCTGTGTACTTATAAAGAAATACTATTATGTTGTATAAAGAAATGAGAGTTTTATGCATTGGGATGCAGGTCATGAACTTGCATATCGTGTATGCTTTAAAGCTGAGCTATAAATCTAAGCTTTTTGGCCTTTTTTCCTTTTTTTTTTTTTTTTTGAAGGTAGTCTTCTAAGATGCAGTGAACAAATATGATCACTTTCTATGCTTTTCATGGGTATGGATAGGGATATTTTTATTTCTAACAGAACGCAACCCATTCAAACTACTTTCAAATTAGAATAATCTGAATAAAGAATTTTGGCTGTTGCTTTAACTGTGTTTTTTTATCGCAAACAAGTCCCAAACCTGGACTGATGCAGCAAGTGATGTGTGCAGAGGGGATGCAGGTTCTGAACATTGATGTCCAGAGGACACTGGACATGTACTGCTATTTTTTTCTGCATTCTGAATACGGTTACAGCTGTCAAACCAAGTCTGATGGCACAGAACCAAACTCGCTTTTTCCATTCAGGTCTGAAACTCTTTCTCTGCAAGGGAGGGAAGAAAGAGATTAAACTTTATTTGTACATAAAAGGTGACTTTCTGGTGTCTCTAAAGGAATCTGGTGGAAAGAAATGTGACCTTAGCGACTGGCCTGGATGTCTGTAATCCAGTATAAGGCAAACTGTTTTCTATACAGTTTCCAGCAGTCCAATTTTATCAGGGAGGGATGCATTGAAAACCAATATCAACCTGTCATGGTTATCAACCTGATCTTGGCTAAGTGGATGAAATCCTCTTTGTGTCACTTGATTTGTGTGAGCTGAAGTGCTTTGCATGGGGAATTGTTTTCTGCTCATGGTAGCTTTGACTTGCAGAACTGCTGAGGCCGAGACATTCGGTGACTCATCTGCCCTATAGAACGTTATTGAAGACAGTAGTGTTGCATACTTATCTAAATTTTCCAGATTAAACTTAAAACTACTTATCAGTCTCCTCATCTGCAGATGTTGTATGACGGCTGGAGCAATGAGATTAGAATGAGGGATTTTATTATTTTATTTTATTTTATTTTATTTTATTTTATTTTATTTTATTTTATTTTATTTTATTTTATTTTATTTTATTTTATTTTATTTTATTTTATTTTATTTTATTTTATTTTATTTTACTTTATTTTGTCTTATTTTATTTTATTTTATTTTATTTTATTTTACTTTATTTTGTCTTATTTTCTCTTATTTTATCTTTTTATCTTATTTTATCTTATTTTTATTTTTATCTTATTTTTATTTTTATTTTATCTTAATTTGTCTTACTTTATTTTCTGTCACCGGACCATTAACTGACCTTCTACTAGCCCCAACACTGCATTATACAGTACTCTAAAAATGAGTTGCTTTCCAGCCTTACAGATGTACCAGTGTAGGTTGTAGGATGTTCTGGTGCTCTCTCATGTAAAGATATGCTTTTCTTTTCCTCCCACACTGTCTCCATCCAGGACTCAGGAAATATTTTCTCAATTAAAGAGTTAAAGCAAACAGGGAAAGAAAATACTTGCAGGTTTCAGTAGCCTCTAGTAGTCAATTCAGATTGTTTCTTGGCTTGAATCTCCACCTTATCTTGACTTTGGGGATCTGGAGAAATCCAGAAACTCAAAACACTATTTTGGAAAAATCTCATCAAGAGCAATGAGTTACAACAACAATCATCTAAGGGACAGGTCTCTTCCACCTCCAGACTGACACTCTGGAAATAAAGATATGCAAGACTTCCCCTGCTCTAATTTTGTCTTAAAAATGGGAGCAGAACTTTTGGGTTAATTACTATGGCTTCATCTTCTAATAAGTAAGATGGCATTGCTCAACTCCATCTGCACTGCAGCAAGAGGGGGTCTCCATTCCAGCCACAGCTAACACAATCTCTTTTCGTTTTTGTTTTTATTTTCTTTTTCTGTGGCAGTAAAGAATAGATCTAACAGATTATTTCAAAATTCTGTATGGGAGCTTGTCAGCTAGATCTAGCCCTAACATTTTTAATTAGATTAGCCATTTTTAAGTACTTTTATTATGTACCATGTAAGAAAAACCCTGGGATCAAAGAATTATAGTGAAAAGGTAGGGAGGCTAAGCTTATTTGAGCTCTTCATAATGGCAAAGAGCCAAAGGTTTATTAAAATGGAGTTCAAATCTACTGCTTTCTTTTTTTTTTTTTTTGGTAATATAATTAAAAATATTATCCATTTGCTGAGGAAATAATCTGCTATTTTTCTCCTGATACATATTTTTTGTTCCAAGGGGTTATAGCTGAGCAGGGCTCTTCAAGGTGTCTACAAATTAGGCCAAGCTCCACTTCCAAAGCAAATATTTCTATAGGAAAGTATAAAAAGAATAACAACACAAAAAAAAATGAAGAGCATGACAATCAGATAATAAGAAGGAAAAAGAGTGTTAAATTCTCACAACACATTTCAGACTTGAAGCCATGCCTTGCATAAAATTAATGAAAGCTTGGATATGACATACGGTATTTTCTCCCCGTTAAACAGTAGAAGGTATTTTGGAAATTGAAGTGTGGGAGTGTGTCCTCCACAGACTGATAGTATTGTACCGAATTGCATCGTAGGTGTATTTAGTTCTGAGTGCTACAGACTAATTGCAACGTATTGAGCTGTGAGGTGGGTGTTTTTAGAAGCTACTTCAGTTCTGGAATGTTTTAAACTCAAAATTTGCAGTTGACCCTTTTCTTGAGCAAATGGTGAATCAGGCAGTAGATTTATCCCTGGGGATAAGGGATTGGCTTCTGCATTCCCTAGTCAAGTCTAGTAATTATGTCTGAGATTTGGCAACGTGATTTATGGCAAGAGTTGCTGTACCAGACCAGAGTTCTGTCATGAATGAGGCCACGGGTGTACCAAAGATTTTGGAGAAAGACAAAGTCGGTCCACTGTGGAAAATTACAGAATAACCTCATCACACACACAAAAAATTCTTCATATACTTGTCATTATTTTGCTTTCTTTCTCTATGATGGATAGCTAAAAGTATAGCCTGTGTGTGGAAAAACAGGAGTAAAGTTGTTCCTACTGTAAAATACTCCTTACCTGAAAGGACAATAAAAAACAAACCAAAAAGAATTAATGAAGGAGATGCTCCCCAGGCCTTAGTTAGTCTTTTTTTCCAGATCTGCTTCACTATGTTTTCCAAATCTGCTTTTCCAGAAGCTATTTGAGCATCAAATATCAACATCATATGCAACTTGTTCTGGTGCTGCGGGTCGTGGTGTTCTTCTCAGGATACCCTACATTCTGGGTGGTCCAGGTACCACTGACATTTGCCTGCAGCTGCCGTGAGTTATTAATTGACAGAAGGTTTGACTACAATAATAGTTCAGACCTCCCAACATTTGCAGTTTTATCCTTTAAATTTCCCATTATTTTCCAATTATTTCCTGCTGTTTTCCTCCCATATTGCCCTATCACTTTATTTACTCTAGTCTCCCACATCTAAGCAGTTTTGGACCTGAATATGACTGCCTCCCCCATATAAAACTTTGTCACAAAAGTTGTAAAATACGCATGGAAAAAGGTCAATTTGTATCTATAAGGGTTTAATTAAGGTACTTGCAACTCTTGTTTGATGTGGCTTGATTCCAGCGCATAAGAACCAAGTGTGTGGTATCCGAAGGCCGTGGTGACAACCACAGATGACTTTCTTCCCACCACCAGGTCCCAGGGAACTTGGAAACTGCGTGAAGAAGTCAAGATAGTTATTCATGAGGGCCAGAGAAAGCAGTTAGACAGCTGTAAGACATGTGATTGACAAATGGTATTTTAATGACAGTGAAAAAGAAAAAAAGGTAAAACATAATGATATTTAATGCAACGTCCCTGCATGCTGGAAATCAAATATTATTTTACCATAAAAGATGTGGATTAAGACATAAGAAGTTTTCAGCAGACTTTTCCCGCACTAGGGAAAATATGATTTTGGAACTAGCTTTTGTCACTTTGGTTTGTCACTCCTTATAAGGAAAATTTTTAAAAATCCCTATGAATTATGAAGGAATTCTGTCATTTCCAAACACTGTAAAAGCAAATGAAGTTTCTGCATCTACTCTTTACTCACCAATTTTTTTTGAGTTACTGTTCTACAAAGTCACATTGTCCTGAGTAACTTATATTGTATGTTTAGAAGAAAGAATAATTTAGGAAACAAGGAGAAGTGCACTGAAAAGGAAAAACATTTCACGTATTTTCTAACTGTGAAAAATCAGCTTTATGGGAAGAAAAGTATTCCTAAATATTTTTGCTTTTTCACAGGAAAAATGAAGTTTTAATTTCCCTGATTCTCAGCAGGATATTGTGTACATACCCATTTCCAAGCCAATAAAAGAGCCTTGATGTGTTCTCAGCTACATGATCTGTGATGCAACTTAGATGTGTCATGTCACTTCTCCCTGTGAACACTATTTGTCACATCATTAGTCTTACACTTGTTTCTTTACCTATCATTAAGAGCTTGCTAATTGTTCCTAAAGAATGAAAATGTATTTGTCACAGCTGGTCTAAGCAAGAATCTTTCGGCTTTTATAGGAAGACAGGTGGCCCCTTGTCCTGGTTTTGTTAAAAAACAAGTTTCTCTTTTAGTGAATTTGCCTGTCAGCTAAAGCTTCATATCAGCTGCATTTTCCTGGAGAACCAGATACATGTTTTGGTAAACATAGCAATGGAATGTAAGGTTATTGATAAGCACGGATGGACATCTCGTGAGAGGGGCAATGAGAAACCGGTGACCAAGAAACTGACCAACTGTGTATAACATCCCATTCACGTGAATACTTCATATAAAAGTGGGAGATCACGAGGATCTCGTCCCTTTTCCTTTTCCCTTTTCCTCATGGTGACATTAGGAGAGGACCTTGCGAGTCGTCCCTGCGAACTGAGGCCCAGTGACAGACTGAATCCAGCTCCGGTTGGCTGCAGAGTCCAGTCCAGGACTTCAGGTGCCGGCTCTGCAGTTGCTGAGACTTTCAAGATTGGTTTTGTATATTTTGTATTATTTTCTCTATTCTTATTGGTAACATTAGTAAAACATCTTTAATTTTTCCAGCTCTCTTCTCTCTGTCCTTCTTTCCCTCCTGATCACCTGTCCTGAGTGGGAAGGGGGGAGAAGGAGGGCCAAATGGGGGAAGTTGGGGGGAGAGGAGGTTAACAATACATCTGCCAGGGTTTGATTGTCACCCCGCGATCTTAACCCTCAACACTCCTCAACCTCATGCTTGTTGGATCCACAACAGAAAATCGTTGGTTTAAAAATTGCCACCAGCAAATGTGGGAGACCAATATGATGGAGATGTGTTAATAATCCTGCTGCTGCCCCAGAACCAGGTGTGTTCACAGTCTTGAAAACCTGGGTCATCACTCTTTGACCTGCCCGGTGGTGTGTGTTTGTGCTTGCAGAACTGGTTACTTCAGTGGGGTTTTTCATGTAAATTCTGGTTAACATGGAATGAAAATTGACGGATTGAGACCTCTGAAATCTTAGTCAAGCAAGGAAGGATTTTGTTGTCTTTCTTTCCCTGTTTTTTGTTCGCGACACATTTATGCAGTTTGGAGTGATTTGCTAACTTAAAATTTTACATCTTAGGCATTGTCAAGCATTAACTGCCTGAAGATACTAATAAGGAGCCTGTTACCTTGATATCTAACAATTTCCATTGATTCCTTAATTACCTATGCATTTTTACGTGTGTGAGTGTATAGTGTTTCTGCTATTCTGCAAGAGAATGTAAAAACAAAATCTACATGTTAAACTTGTGTTTGTATTCTTTGATGGGTCTAAGCATCTGTGCTTTGCTGCAGCCTAATGTAAAGACATGTTTTAATGTGGGTTGTTTATTCCAATCGTATATTGGGTAGTGTTTGAAAGAGCTTTACAAGCACAGATCGTTTTTCTTCCAATTGTCTAAGAGACAAATGAAGTAGTTTTCTGTGAATAATAAATAAAAATACTATATTATATACAGGGAAACATAATGGAAAGAGCTTCTTTGGTTAGAGAAACCTGTTTCACAGTTCAGTTTGGTTTAAAAGCAAATTGTGGAGCTCAGCAATTGCATTATCCAATTAGGGATGCCCTTGTCCATCTTGATACACCGAAGCCAGAAAAACTGCTCTTGCTTGTGCTGTGCTGTCTTTAGTAAAGAATTTCGTCCCAGTTCCTTTATTTCACAATATTTACTTGTCTGTTTTTCCTCCTGGGCATCTTTAGTTTGTGGTAAAAATAGTTTTATATCTTTTTGTTGCTTTCCACAACAATTAGTTCTCCAGTAGTACCTAAAATGATGCTTGTTTACTAATTCCAGTGGTGTCTGAAGGAGGCAAGAATGGCCTTCTGAGCTGTTAGACTTTGAAATAAAATAGTAAATCAAGTGCTGATAAGACATATATATCATATTAAACACAGCGAATCCACCAGAAAATCATTACACTAAAAAGCGACAATTTTGATTGATTAAAATGGTATGGGCTGGATAGTGTTAAATCATAGTGAGTGATGTGACATTACAATTTTACATATCATATTTCTGTCAAGACAATGAAGGTAAAAGGCATTGTCATCAGATGATAACGGACAATAAGAGGAATCCTGATGTTAGATTTATTACTTGGTTTAGATTTAGAAAGAAGTAATTCTTGTCTTGTGCCACTTATCAAATGACTGTAAATTTAGTGATGATGTAAAATTCGAAGGCAGAGCCACTTATAGTTTTGACAAAGTGCCAGCTATAAAGTATTTACTGTTCTCAGTGGTTCTGCCTCGCACACTTAAATATTTATCAGAAACATGAACTCTTCTGATAAATGTTTCTGATCTTTGCTGTGGATTTTTTTTTAACATTTAGATTTTTCATCAGAGGCTGATCTCCTATATTTCACAATAGTAACAATCTTTTGCTCTCTTTTAAATTAAAAGGAAAATAAAAAAGAATTATTTTTCAGGAAGCACATTCTCAGCACATTTATTTCTTAGAATATGAAGTGCATGATATTTATAAGACCACATTCCTTTCGATTTTGATGACTGCGTGTAGACATAATCGGTGTCACGAATGCTAAGGACAGTCATAACTCATGTGTGCTTTTTGAAGCAGCAGTCACGCACCCTTCTCTCTGCTTGCGTGCTCCTATAGGTTAAACCTTTTCTCATATTGTTGTTGTGTTTGCTGTCTGTATTTGTGGCTGTAAGACCACTGTAACGTGTATATTTGTCACTTCTTGTCCTCTATGAACTGTCTGCTCCAAGGAGCTTGCAAAGCAAGAAGAGACGTAGTAGGCAAGTGCTGGTTGCGTGTGTCTGATGGAGGCTCGTGAGGCTTCACTTGCTGTTAATATTTTTATGATGGAGTTAGTGGAGTGATAAAAGGTGAAAACAACCCAGATATCAAATATCACTGCAGACCTCCAGCCAGTGGTGGAAATGCATAAAAAGAAACAAGGGCAAGAGCTCTGCGGGTGTCTGTGGAAGCGTCTGCCATCACACCTGCCTTCTCAAGGTCCGCTCGCACCCTGCACCGCTCAGGATGGTGCTGTGCATTCGATTATGCGAACTCAAAAATTAGTTTGGGGTAGGAAACCAACAGCCTAATTTTGGCTTCATTGTGGCTGTGATCTCAACCCACCCCCACCTCCCCTTTCAAGATTTCATTACTGGTTTAGCGCAGGAGAGAAGTGACAGACCATTGGCTTTCGTACCAAAAGTATTTTGCTACAGAGGATTATTATTGTTATTATTATTATTATTATTATCATCATCATCATCATCATCATCACCACCATCATCATAATTATTACCATTATTGTTATTATCATTATTATCATTATTACTAATTATATCATTAATACATTATATTAATATACTATTAGCAATAGTATTATTATATTAATTATATTAATATTATTATATATTATTAATATCATTACATAATATTAATACTAATGCTGCTACTACTACAACTACTACTAACAATAATAGTAATAATAATAATATTTTCCACATTCATGGTCAGGCAGTGTGAGAGTGACTTACATTAAATTTCCCATGCCATTTGGCTTTCTGAGGCCTGCGCAGGAGAAATAAAAGTGTTTCCATGGCCTGGACGGATTTCTGATGAATAGATAAGGCTGGGTGCGGAGCAGAGATCTGTGACCCTCTGCAGCTTGCAGTCAGCCGCTCCGCAGCTCCTTTGACATCAAAGGTTGCAGATTGTTGTGAATGAATAGAGCTCTTGCAAATCATGCCTGCTAAACACAGAAGAGCTGGGTACCCATCATCTTACTAAAAAAAACCCCAAAAAACTTAGAGTTTGTGAATTGGGGCAGATTATGAAGGCTTTCTTAAGGCACCTTGGCAGCCTAAATCCATGGAAACTCTACCCAAAAGTTAGTTCCTCTCTTACGGGCTTCTTTTCTTTCATCACACATCCAGTGGACACAGATAGACTCGCACTTCCTTAAAAAGGAAGACAATAAGGCAGCCTCGTAATCAAAACCACTGAGATTTGCTGTGTACAGAGTGATGGAGAAATATTCTAATTGCCTGTAGGGGTCGTATATTTTAAAATGACATCCATACTTCCATATATGTATATTTATATATACATATTTTTATTTTTTTTTGCTACAGGGCCAGCATTTTCTGTAGGTGGAAGGAAGTGGGAGGCTGGAAAGCTGTCTTGTTTCGTAGGAATTTTCTTTTCCTCCTATGCAATCTAAAGCTCTAAAAGCTTGTTTGTCACCTGCTTTCCTCTAGGTTGTTACAGGGCTGTCTTTGGAGGGCTATAAGAGTGGTCTTTATGATCCTATAGCGAGAATTTAGGGGTTTTGAGCATTGTGGTGGCCTGCCTGTGCTTGGCCTGTTGTGACCGGTATGTTCTGGATTTATACAGCACAGTCGTCCCACCACCAATGTGAATGAAGAAATTCCTCAAGTTAAAATTTCTACAGTGGGCTGTCAAGAAGCTGTTTTTTCTATTCCTGACCATTTAATGCAGAATCACATAAAAAAAAAAACAAAACAAAACAAACACAACCACAAAAACACACATAGCAAAACAAATAACCAGACCAAACCACAAATCCACTGCTTTTGCTATAACCAATGTCCTTGCAAAGGTTTAAATGAGGAAAAGAGATTCGTCATGAACTTACACTCCGTAAGTTTTGGCTATTTTTGTAATTTTGGGAAATGTTCTGCTCACGGTCTCGTACAAATTGCTTTTGGTCTCGTGCACACCGTCTGTACCAGTTTGCAGTTTTCCTTTATTTTATTTTATTTTATTTTATTTTATTTTATTTTATTTTATTTTATTTTATTTTATTTTATTTTATTTTATTTTGTTTTATTTTATTTTGTTTTATTTTGTTTTGTTTTGTTTTGTTTTGTTTTGTTTTGTTTTATTTTATTTTATTTTTTATTTTTTGTGTTTTTTGTTGTCGTTGTTTTCTTCTCTTTTGTTTTATTATTTTATTTTATTTTATTTATATTTTGTTTGTTTTTTGCTTGTTTTTTTCTGGTTTTTTTTTTCTCTTTTCTTTTCTTTTCTTTTCTTTTCTTTTCTTTTCTTTTCTTTTCTTTTCTTTTCTTTTCTTTTCTTTTCTTTTCTTTTCTTTTCTTTTCTTTTCTTCTTTCCTTTCCTTTCCTTTCCTTTCCTTTCCTTTCCTTTCCTTTCCTTTCCTTTCCTTTCCTTTCCTTTCCTTTCCTTTCCTTTCCTTTCCTTTCCTTTCCTTTCCTTTCCTTTCCTTTCCTTTCCTTTCCTTTCCTTTCCTTTCCTTTCCTTTCCTTTCCTTTCCTTTCCTTTCCTTTCCTTTCCTTTCCTTTCCTTTCTTTTTTTTCTTATTTTATTTTATTTTATTTTATTTTATTTTATTTTATTTTATTTTATTTTATTTTATTTTATTTTATTTTATTTTATTTTATTTTATTTTATTTTTTATTTTTTTTATTTTTTTTTTTTATTTTTTTATTTTTTTTATTTTATTTTATATTTTATTAATTTTATTATTTTATTTTTATTCAGTTTTATGAAGGTTTTTTTCAGAGCGCTGTCCCGGCGGCGGGCGCTGGATGTCACTGCAGGACCGGGCTGGAGCATCCCCGCAAGAATCGGGAGGAACAGGAACCGAGACGGGTAACGCGAAACTGTGATGTAGTTTTCTGTCTTGGAATCGACGAATTCCAGGACGTGGCAGATGCAACAGAAACAACTTTCCTACAAAAAGAACCTTTTCATATCACATTTTTAGGTCTCAGAACCGTTTAGAGAATTTGCTCAGGGAAAATAAAAATTACAAATCATTGGCTACTAGTGTGTTTATTTGCTATTGTGTTCCATACAGTCAATTACAAGACTTATGGCTTTGCTGATTTTCCAACCTCATCTGCAGTTTTTTTATGAAAACTAAACCAAGCTGATCCCAGTTTGTAATTTATTTTCTTTATTTTACTTTATTATTTTATTTTATTATTTTATTTTATTTTATTTTATTTTATTTTATTTTATTTTATTTTATTTATTTTATCTTATTTTATTGTATTTTATATTTTGTGTTCTATTCTATTCTATTCTATTCTATTCTATTCTATTCTATTCTATTCTATTCTATTCTATTCTATTCTATTCTATTCTATTCTATTCTATTCTATTATTTTACTTCATTTTGGTTTACTTTTTACTGTTTTAAATTTTATCTTTATTTTTCAAAGGGTTTTTTCCCCCCATATATTCACTATTTTTCATTTTCCATACCTTCATGTATTTTTCCTATCTAAACTTAAAAAGATACACTCTTGTCATCAAAAACTCACTTTCACTTACTCTTTATGCTCATTTTCAGTATTTTTTTTTTAAAAAAACCCTTTACTCTTTTCTACGTTTATTTCTAACTCTTTTCTTTTTTTCCCCATGTCCTGTTTCTGGATGCAACACGACCCTTAGACTTTGGTTTTTTTCAGCCAGATTCTCCGTTTTGTCATGTTCATCTTCACTCTATCGTGTTAAACATTTTACTCTGCCCAACCTTTTTCCATGGTTCATCCAACTGCAATCTCCGCTCCTCTTCCTCCCCCTTCTCTGTTCTCCTCCTGTTGTGCTCCTGTTTTGTGTTTCCTCTGAATGCCATCTTTTCTCACTATTTTTTCTTACCTGTTTTGTCCCTTTATTCTTCTGTCTTGGTCAGACAAACTCACCCCTTCCTTACTGCACATCCCTTTGAAAAAGTACATGTGTACTTTTGGACTCTTTATTTTTCTCATTAGTTCAGGGACAAGGGGAAAAGGACATACAATGACAGACTACTGCCAACATTGCAGTCAGACCTGGCTTTGGCTACACTTTGGTTCTGAAAATTTAGTTAGTTTGTGGTTTCCAGTACAGCTGGTGAAACAATATCTTACAACCCAAACTGTGAATTTAGTCTTGCTTACTTACCGGCTCACTTTGTAAGTTGTTTCTGCTTTTGTCTCAAAGACTTTATTATTCCTCGTTGTTAACCATGAAGCCACATCATGCGTGCACCAAACATCTTCATTCAGTTTGAGTGCTTGAAAGTGAATAATCAGTAGGCATCAGAGTGAACATATGACACACAGGCAGGTGATAAGAGCAGGGACATCCATTTATGAGTGGGAAAACTGCTGCTCCAAAATGTTTCATATCACTCTCCTAGAACTGATTGTTCAGTCCTGAGCCTCATTTAAGACAGAAAGCATCTTCAAAAGACCTAAGCCTCGAAGTTTCAAAATCAAATAGGAGCTAACAGTGTGTGAGTAAAGAGAAACCTTGGCTTTACAGCTTAGTTTTCTTGGACACTGATTTATCAATGGTGTAATCGCTAATCTAAACAAGTAAAAATTATTTCTGATGTTTGTAATCTTGCACATTGTTTCCAAACATACCAAATCATTAGTCCAAATCTCCCTACAACCTTGTTTATCTTCTGTTTAGGCCTCCAGTGCTACAATACCGCTAATATTTGCTTATTTAAAACTTCACATAGAAGAGTTTGGACTTTCATGACTATGAGCTCTTTACTGAATTTTTCATTTTGGCTATTTGTTCTTTATTAATTGGGATTGCTGATTAGCCTCTAACACAAGGCATTGTTTTTGCTCATCTGCCAGACAACTGATCAGACAATGAAAGATAATGCGTGCAAATAATTCAGCTGTGCTCATAGAGCAGGTGAATGAGTTGTAACACATGGAGATACAGCTCCATTCCCGCTCCATTTGAAGACTTCTCTTCCTATGTTATGGCCCTCAATAAAAAACATCTCAGCTTTTCGGCTTCTTGTTATCCATGTAAACGTTTTTTGCTCAAATGAGGGGTTTTTTTTTGGTATGACTAGAGTGTATCAGAGGAGCCTTTGTTAGGGTGGCGATACTGGACCAGACAATCTAGAATCAGCAATGTCAGAGTATGGAATAAATTGCCCTGTGAAGCCGAAATAGTGTCAAGCTTGTGCTCTGAAACCCTAGGCTTTTTCTCCTTCCACCAGCCTTTCCCTTAATTTTTATTGTGTTCCTTCTGGATACTTTTATAAACCATTTAAATATTAACGTTTTGAGTTCTGTTAACAGCAACTACACTCTTCCAGCAGCTCTGCCTTCTGGGTGGGTTGTCCTTAAAGTTCAGTGGTACATCTGCAACAGGTAGTCTATGACCTGGAATACATTTTTGGGTGCTGTAGCAACAACCCCACACCGAGCACGGCCGCATCGCCAATGGTACATGCGCTCAGCTGAATGCAAAACGAAATTAAGATTCCGTTTTTCAAGTGTTCCTGATTAGTTTAGTGGTGTAGCTCAAAGAGTCCCAAAGGTGGTATCACCAATGAAGTAAATCTACCTTAATTAATATATTGCAGGTACACCGACTGTAAATTCGGATTACACTGGCTGCGTACTTTTCAATGCACTAGAGTCATAAAACACTGACGGGACTGTGCAGGGGCCGGCTTATTCCCACTTGCCGCTCTCTCTCTTTTCTCAGCAGGCTGCTAACCGCTCGTAATTAAAGCAAATAAAATCTACTTTCTCTGGCACTGTTTTAAGCGTGTTTGTTGTTGCTAAAGCAGCATGGAGTGGTTCGGTGGGACCCGGCAGAGAAAACAGAGCAGGCATTGCAAGGCATCAGGGTATAAGGCGTAGCTCAGGATACTTTGTCGTGCAACTACAAGGTAAATACAGAAAAGAGGTTAAAAGAACATGCCAAGGGTCATCCAGCTGTAAAACAGCCTCTTTTCCCCTTTTTCTCCTTTTTGTTTTTCCTCTTTTTCTCCTTATTTTTTTTCTCTTTTTCTCCTTTTTTCCCCTCTTTCCCCAACCCGCTTTTTTTCCCCATTTTTTCTCCCTTTGTCATCTTTTCCTCCCTTTTTATTTCCCCTTTTTCTCCATATTTTTTCTTTCCTTTCTCTTTTTTCTTTTCCCCTCTTCCTATCCCTTTTTCCCCCCATATTTTTCCTCCCTTTTTCCTCTTTTTCACATTTTTTCCTTTTTTTTTTTTTCCCTCCTGTTTTTCCTTCTCTCTCTGCCCTTCTCCTTTCCTCTCGCCTTCTTGCTCCGGCTCCGCTCCCCAGCCCGCAGCTGGTAATAGTTTAGGGGCATGTTGCTGTGTTAATACCTTGTTAAGGCCGTTTCAGCTGCCGGGTCTTTGAGAGGTCAGTGTCAGGACCATTTTACTGTGAACCCTTGATGTGCAGGGTAAAGCCGGGGACAGGTAGAGCTTCCACCCTCCCACACCACAGGGAGCCGAGCTGCTGCAGGCACCCCCTGCCCGCAGCGTGGGCAATAAAAAATAATATGTTTCTGGTCAAAAGTAATTAGGGCAACTTAAAGAAGCTCTTATATTAATGGACTAGACATAACATCACCAGCATCACCCGGTATTTCTCAATTCGGCTTGGTGAGGCTGCGTGTTTTAAAGAGCTGTCGGGCTGCTGTTGCGTGTGTGATTCTGGTAGGTGGCAAAAATCATTCCGCAGCTTGTAAAGTAGAAGTGAAAATAGGGGCGTGTGATTAAAGAATATAAAATGTTAGCGTTGTTGTGTTATACTGCTGGCATTACGTCAGTGGTGTCTGGGTCTGTGGGGCTTCAAGCACGAGCAGATAATATAATATTAGGGATAAGCCAATGTCTAGGTTTGAAAAGGCAAGACTGAGATGTCATTTCTCAGTTTAGAAAAGTACTTTATATTTTCTAATAGTAGCTGTTAAAGAAAAAAAATCTATACTACTTACACTGTGAGAAAGAAAGCAAAGAAAAACATGGTTTTGAGGCCAAATGCCAAAAATACCCAAAACCAAAAACCCCACACTTTACATTCCTAGTATTTCTAGCACAGAGGGGGAAAAAGGTGACTCAAAACACAGCATTTTTCTTTCTTTTCTCTGGTTAGTTTTAACACACAGGTTGAATGGTCAATTTTTGCACTCAATTGATCGTGAGGTTAATCATAGGCCAGGCGTATTTATGGTTTTGTAATACCAGCTTTATTCACTGGCTCTGCCTACATTTTTAAAGATCTCTTTATTTCATAATACATAATGAAGGAAAATTAATTCTCATTAGTTATTTATTAGTGAGGAATACATGAGAACCAGTTTAACATTTTTATCTTGTTCAGTGTATACGTGCATATCCTGAAAGGTAGGGATGCAATCAGTTCCCCAAATCAGGGAACAGGGTCTCTGAAAGTCTTCTACTGGATGTGTTCTTAATTGTCATACAAATCAATATTTCACTTTCAGAAATGGAACTGGGAACATAACTCAGGTATAGTCATACAGTTTACAAATTTATATTTCCCTTTCATTTTCCTGACTTTGTGTTTATCAAAGCTGCTTTATTTCATCTTGTAAGTGTCCCATTTCTGGATATCTTCTGTTGACAAGAAAATAAAGACATGCTTGCCTTTAATATGAACATAACATAATCTTTCATTTTCTCCTAAACACACATAAGATGTACGTTAAATTTGGCAGCAAAACTACAGCCATGACCCAGACCATGTGAGGAAAAGGCAGATTCTAAGAGAAAAACCTGGCAGTGTCCTCTGAAACCCAGCAAACGTTGGCTCTAATGATACAAAATACAAATATATTCTGCTTCTAGGGGTGAGCAAACAAAATACTGGAATGCGGAATGTCATGAACATCATCAGCACTGGGCAATCTCAACTGGAAGGCAGTCGGTTACTGAATGTCTGCAAGTGCACATCCCAAAACAAGTTTATATGAGATTTTGGAGTCTCATTGGAAATTAACAGGGGAGAAAATTATTATCTTTGTGGCAACAAGAAGATGGAAATTGCAGCGAATTCTAGTGCCTCTATGACAGTCCATTCAGAGATAGGAGAGGGGGGATCAGGCAGAGAAAGCCTGTTAGTTTTTCTTGTTGATCGAATTGTTCACACAGGAAGAAAGGAAGAGAAACACATATGCCTCTGTAGTACATATTTGACAGGTTGCAGTAAAAATTGATGCCTTCATTCCTCTTTGAGAGTCCATTCAAGCTGTAGTGTTGCCACTGAACCTAGTTTTCTGTAATTTTAGACATTTGGTACATCTTGGTTTCAAAAGAATTTCTGAAGCACGAAGCAAAACTGTGAATAAGACTTGCATTGCATTTGCAGTGGATCAAGTACCTCGCACGGACCAAGTAGGTGAATGTGCAAATAATTTGCATTTAGAAGCCTCTTTGGTTGTTTCCTCGTACCTTTCTATGATTGATATGTACAAACTGGGTTTATAACTCTACAATTATGTTTCTGCAAAACTGTCTTCTGTCTTTCCCTCTTCTGTCTTTTGGAAGTTGTGTCTTGATACTATTGTTAGTTACAGTTCAAAAATACAGGTTTTTTCTCGTTCTGCTTTGGAAAGTGCACATCAGAGCAGTGACAAAATACTTCCTCGTACCTGTTGTCTCATTCTGGTGGTCTTTTGCTTGGTCCCAGAATCTTCCACATCCCTTGTCAATTCCTTTTACACTATTTCCTCTATTGCATGAACACAACCTCATCTGGAGGTTTTTAGAACAGAATGTGGTCCCTCCCTTGTCTATTATCTCTGTAACAGTGTTGGTACTGGATAGGATGAGTGAGAGTAGCTTAAAAGGAGTGAGTTAAAAAACCCAAACAAAACAACAAAGTGACACAGCACCTTCTGAGACTCCAGAAATTTAGGCTGAAAAAATAATGGAAGGGGTAAAATGATGTTCATAGCCCCCCTTTTATATTTTCTGAAAACAAAAAAAATAGGCCAACAGCAGCTAGAAAAGGAGGCAATGAGGAATAAAACTGATTAAGGCCTGGGTAGACAAAAACAAGCATTGCTGTTGCCTAAAGTGCTCATCCTTTCAAACCTTCCCATTCAATCAGCAGAGAAGACAGAACTATAGATAACCTTGGTAATAACATCTGTTCAGGATGGATATCAAAGAATATTAACCGGAGGAGCTGTGAATGCTGAAATAGCTGAGTCCTGCTGGAAGTATGCCAACAAATGATAACGTGGCAGTCTCTTCAGGAATTAATATTCTCCAGGCATTAAGCTGCCCTTGTCTTGCATATCAGGTCTGGTGGCAAAGATGTTGTATCTCCCAACTCAAGACTTCGTCAAGTAGACAGGTTGTATGGGGCTGGAGAGGTCAAATAATCACTTTCTGTGCATTCTCATCAGCTTGCTTTCTCTCCTGAATCTGACAATGAAATAATTTTAAATCTTGGAAATGAGCATATTTATGTTAATTCGGCCAGTTAAAATAGGTAGTTTTTAAAAAGGTTTGAGCATGATATTTTGGTTACAAACTGGAATGATGCCAATGATGTGATACATTTTCTAACCATGAGCAGAGGGAAAGATTGTTGTTTAACTGCTCTACTGTTATGAATATTTAACCAGGAAAAATGTAGACTGTTACCAGAATTTTCTTCCCCTGAAACTGATATAGTGTTGTTGACAAAGCTAAGATGGTCTTGGGCAATGTTAGGACAGCTCTGGAAAATTATTCTGAACACAAAGAAATTGCAAAAGCTGGACTACATTTTGAGCATAAAACTTGGAATTGTGTGCTTGGCTTCTGATTCACTCTCTCACTATTTTAAAAAAGTCATTAAAACATTAGACAATAAGTCAGTGAGCCCAGATTTCTCTAGAAAGAAGAATGTGTACTGACTAGCGCTAAGCAGACACTGGAATTCCTGTCCTCTGGAAATTAAAAATAGTATCGTTCAGAACTGCAACAAAAATGACATTTTGAAATTTTCCACGTAATGAAAATTCTGACATTTTACTTAGAGAAGGTCAGAGTGACATTTCATTGTGAAATACTGAGAGCGTTTCTGCAGCTTCTTGGGTCATCTCCAATCAACTGCCAGGTAGAAAACCCAAGGATTTGGGGGTCCTGTGCACCGTGATTTTCCTGGGATGATGAGGGGCAAAGAGCTTGGATGCTTGGGGTCTGCAGCAGTCTGTCTGACGAGCTGCCATGAGGACAGATGGACAGGCTGGTGAGAAGCCAGGCAAATTCTTCTGAGTTTTATTGGGATTTAGCAACAACCAACATGTTCTCACCAAACATTTTGATTTCGATAAATTAGTATTTTCGTAAATTAGGAAGAAACCCCTAACTGCTCATGCTAGTAAAGTGCTTTGTTATCTATGAATAAACTATCTCATAAACCAGCTAAAGGTCCTTATTCTTTCTCATATTCTGGTCATGTTGGCATTACTTTTTTAAGGCAAGTAGAGATTTATGAGCTTTATAGATGTATGGGGGTTTTTTGTTTGTTTGTTTTTTGGGTTTTTTTAATTTAAACTTTATGTTTACTTTACATTGGCTTCATCATTCTTTGACTGAATTCACTTCTTTTGAGCCCTCCGTTACCTGACTGTTGCCTTACCCTTTAGTTCTTTTTTTGTCTTATTTCTTTTTTCCCCAGTTGTGGCATACAGTTTATTTGGGATAATTCCAGAGGTTTAAGATCGTTTCTTCCCATCTGCCTTCATGAAACTGTGCAGTAAGAATCAGAACTACTGTCTGGGTAGGAATATAATTTTCTAATGGAATGGAATAATTTTATGCAAGCTATGATGAATATATTATGTGAATGGAAGACAGATATGTCAATGAAAATCTAGTCCCACCCTTTGATCAGATAAATCTTTCCCTGGCTACAGCTACTAAACCCTTTCCCGTTCAGGTTGTTGTGTATTAAATCAAGCTCTTCCAGCAATCTGTACTTTCACTTAGCGTCCTGGAAACCACAAGATGGAAGTTAAAAGGACATAAGAACGGCAAATGTGATCTATTTATGGCAGACCTATATGTACAACATCTCATCAGAAGCAACGTGAGAGCTGCTAGGTGTTCAGTCTTCACCAGGACACTGAAGTTAAATCCATGATGCTCTTACACTGTAAATTCAGTTCTGAGGCAGACACTTCCTGCTTTTTTTTTGTATCCTTTTCCTGACTTTTTGTAAATTGCAGTGGAGAAGACTACAGGAATATGCACGTTCTGCCCCCAGAAACAGTCCCAGAGAACTTCATACTCACATTTTTGGGCTGTGTTCTCACCCTTCCTTCCTCCCTGGTAAGGAACCGTGGGCGTAGGTCATGCCTGATCCCCAAGGTGCTTCATCCTTTTGTTCATATCGCAATGATGTGCCCGACATTTCCAAGAACCAAGTTGCATTTAAGTGAAGGTAAAATACGCAGAAATAAACACTGGTCCTGGTCCAGCCCTTTGATAATCCATGAGGCTGGTTCCCGCGTCCCTGATTTAGACTGTCATACAGCAGCTAAGCTCCACCTGGAGGACCAGATTTCTATGTGAACAAAATGAGTACTTACTTCCATTCCCAAACTCCCACAACTATTTTGGAAATTAATACTAATAAAGGCCTTCTAAATTATTTAGGTAAAAAGCATTATGATATAGGTAGGCTTCAGCGAAGAGCTTGGTAGGAAATCAAACCTTTAGTTTTCTGTGGAAGAAAAATGTGTATATTATCCATATGTATTCTGATAGTGTCTCTGTTTTATTGTGTTACTTGAAAGTTTTCAATTCTTTTTCCTATTTAATATATACTACATGTGCTATATAAAATTAGGGTTAATGATGGGAAGAAATACTGACAATAGTTTAGCTTGATTACCCTGGTTTGGCAAGTAATAGTCTCAACTAACTACAGATTACAAAATGGGCCAAATAATAAGATATTTTGCTTCTAAGGATATGTAAATGAATGGAGATCTATAGCACTTTTGCAGATCAGGTTGTGATTTTGCTGTCTTTGTAGATTATGTTTGAAGAAGTTCTGAATCAAACCAGGGCAGGAATTTTAAGGAATTCCAAAAAGTTAGGTCCTAAAAAGCTTTGCTTTCTTTTAATTACAGTAAACAATTAACAATTAATTCATTGAAGAACAAGAATTTAAAATAAATCTTGGAGAAGAAGTAAGAAAGAGGTGACAGAAATAGAATAACAGAATCATAAAGTTATAGAATAGTTTGGGTTGGTACGTAAAATAGTAAGAGAGGAAAATTAGGGATGGCAGGGAGACACCACCCTTTGCTTCACCAGTTTTGTCAAAATAGCAATTTGTACTGGACTTTTATATTTTCATAATGAAATTAGTATCACTTACTCGAAGAACGGTGAGAGAACTCGGCTCATTACCAAAAGCCAAGTTGGCTTTGCATGCATTTGCACATCATTGGTGTCTACTTGAGAGAGATGTAAGAATGCTTCTGGAGACATAACATAGTCATTTTGATCGCTGCCACCCCACCTAAAAATTCAGCAGGCTATTCTGCAGAAAAAAATAAAGGCAACAAACAAATGAAAAAAAGCCCACTGCTTTTGTCAGAGGAACCTCATTGATTAGTTTTAAGTATCCCTAGAGCAAGGAAATCCTGCACAAACGTTTTCTCATCATGCCTGTGGGCTGGCTATTCAACTAGAATAAGGTAAAACAAGAAAACAAAACAATTTACAGCACAGGAATTGATTTCTGGAACTTCACGCACGCATTCCCTTGTGCTTTCCAGGGAAAGCAGTGAGGAGTTTGCTCTGGTAGCTCAAAGACCCGTGTGTAGGCTGCTTTGATAGCGCTGCTGACTTCAGTGAGCCGGGATCCACAGAAACCTCAGCTCCCTTTCAACTGCCTTGAGCTACAGAAACCTGTTGGGTAGTTCTGCTGGAGCACATTTGCTCTATGATATCTGCTAAAGCTATTTACAGCTACCAGGGAGATTACAGCTGGTGAGCAGAAGAGGTTTGAAGGAGAAAGTGTCTTTTGATCCAGATATATAAACTTTTCTTCCATTCTTGCAGAGGAGGTGACTTTCTGACCAGGAACAGGAGCAGCTGTTCCTAATGCATTGACAGCATGTGAAGCACAGCCTTGCAAGGATACCCAGGCTGCCTGCAGAGTGACTTCAGAGTTGTCTGCCTTCGAGCTGAGCATCTGCCCAAAGAGTCCCTAAAGCTGTAAGCTGCAGTCTGCCTCTCACTTAGAAACCCAGCTAATCCTTCGTCAGCCTTCCCTTAGTCAAGCAAGACTCTTATGCCTTTAAAATAAAATTTAAATAAAATAAATAACAATCTTTAAGTCCTGTCCCCTTGGTAATGTCATTAAAACCATTTACTCTCCTTCAAGGGATACAAAGGGGTGGAAGAGGACACTGCTATTGGTCCTTGAGATTGTCATAAATAAAAGGCAGTATAGAATCATAAAATTTTCAAAGCTCATCTAGTCCAGCCTCCTGCCATGAGCAGGGACATCTTCACCAGCTCAGGGTGCTCAGAGCCCCGTCCAGCCTGGCCTGGGATGTCTCCAGGGATGGTTCATCCACCACCTCTCTGGCCAACCTGGGCCAGGCTCTCACCACCCTCAGGAGCAACAATTCGTTCCTCATGTCCAGCCTGAATCTCCCTCCTTTAGTTTAAAACCATTGCCCCTTGTCCTGTCGTAACATACCCTTCTATAAAATCTGTCCCCGTCTTTCTTATAGGCCCCATTTAGGCTTGGTAAGGCCTCACTAATGTCTCCCTGGAGCTTCTCTTCCCCAGCTGAACACCCCAGCTCTCTCAGCCTGTCCTCCCAGCAGAGCTGTTCCAGCCTCGGATCATTCCTGGGGCTCCTCTGGCCCCTCTCCAGCAGCTCCATGTGTGTCCTGTGCTGAGGACCCCGAGCTGGCCCAGCACTGCAGGGGGGTCTCACCAGAGCGGAGCAGAGGGGCAGGATCCCCCAAACCTGCTGCCCTCGAGGCTGGGGATTCAGCCCAGGGCACCATTGGCTCCTGGGCTGCGAGCGCACATGGCGGCTCATGGCCGATCTCTCAGCCCAGTGCCCCAAGTCCTTCTCTTGGGGCTGCTCTGCATCCTGCACCCCAGCCGGGACTGATACCGGGGGTTGTCCCACCAGGGGCAGCACCTTGGACTTGGCCTTATTGAACCTCATGAGGTTTACATAGGCCCACTTCTCAAGTGCAGCATAAGATCATCACTTTGAGGTTTAAATAGGCTAAATTCTGCATGTTTCAGATTAATAGCTTTGAACATGTCATACAACAGAGTGAGTCATGGAAGTGTGTGTTTTGTGGTGGGATGGTTACTCAAAAACATGCACTCTTGAAACCCATTTTTGGGACTTCAACAAAGAATAATAAAAGACCAGGAACAGGCAGACATGCAAGAGAACCCCTTCTTTCTGTCTCTCCTCTCTTATTCTTGTAGTCGTGTCTTAGCAGAGTGATTAAGAGTGAAAAAAAATATACCAGGATGGTCACCTTGAATTTATTTTTCTCTGAGTACTTTCTGAAAAAAATGGTTCTATTTTACTTTTTCTGAAGAAATCACAATACAGAGAAGACTTTACTGAAGGTATTTGGAGTTAGTCTGATCCTCTGTCAAAGGAGTTTCATATTAGAAGACTGGCTGGCTGTTCTTGGAGTGACTGGGAAGTGTAGCCTGGATCAGTTTCCATGTGCTGTTGCTGCTAATGTTCAGTAACTATTACAAAAACTATTAGAGAATGATGCACATAATCCCCATATATAAATCAGTCAAAGGATATTTTCTGCAAACTTAAGTACCTCACATGATCTTGTTCTTTTTTTCTCCTTTTTTTTTTTTTTTCAATTATAGGCTAGTAACTTTGACTTACAAGACTACTGAGCTTTATGTTCTTGTTCATGACATTAATTCATTCCAGAACTTGTAAAATGCAGGGTGCTAGTGTGCATTTTTCTTTCCAGTTCTTCCGTGAATGAATGTCTTCTTCCCTACATCAGAAGCTGTAGTTTCAGCAAGGATGTTTCTCATCGCCTGGGAGAACTAAATGCTGGATTACATGAGTTGATTCCTCATACTTCCCTGTTTGTCTGAAAAAAACAGAGACATCCATGCTGTATTTTAGGCCCACATTGTCAACCAGAATAAATCAGCGTAGCTCTGGTGAGTTCACGTGATTTCAAATGATAGAAGTGATAGCCCACGAAACAAACAGAAACTGTATTTGTTGCACATCAATTCTACGATATGGAAAGAAAATAATAGCTGCTGAGGGTAATGTGCTGATGACAAGACAAAAGAAGGTCCTGTAACTTTGTGTGGTTACTTTAGGAGCTATCAGACACATCTGCGAAACCGTTTTTTTGAGTAGTATGAGCTTTTCACCTTAATTGGAGCTATTATTTGCAGACAAAACTTTTGCTAATGGAGGAAGGGAAAAAGGTGTAATGGATGGTATCAGAAGGAGATAAGGATCTTTATAAAAGAAGGCATAGAAGGACAGAAGCATAATTAAGCTGGACTGACTGTGGAGGTCATGATAGAATAACAGGTATCAAAGGATGCAAAAGCGGAGAAGCGTTGGCATGGTGACTGGGAGGCACTTTAGTATTAAATATAGTACACTTTGGATGAAAACATAGAATAGCAGCCTGATCACAAATAGTGCCGGATTTTCAGTGATTCACATTAACAAAACATAAATGAAAACCTGGTCTACTGCAGTATTAAATAGAAATTTTATTTTCAGCAAAATATAACTTTTTCTAATTGCAAGATTTTTGAGGCTGGGAGTAACTACTGTTACCTCCTGTATATCATAGGGCATTACCTTTCACCAGATTACTCTTACCAGTTTTACTTACAGTCTATTAAAAAGTAGATATCTGTTTTCTTTTAAACCACCATAGTGTCCTGATTGTTATTGGTATATTATCACGTCCAGTTAGAAGATGCTGTGCTCCATCCTCCAATTTGGATGATATTTCAGTGATCTCTGAAGACCAGGCAATAGTTACATAAAAAACCTGCCTTTACCTGCACATAGTTTGTATTATGTTTTTCATTGTTTCCGAACAGTATTTTGAAAATAGTTATTTATAGCTCTCGTGACTTTGAGAGTTTTATTTTCTTAAAGGACATGCATGCTAAAATAGAGACCTGTTCATCCATCTGTAAAACATAAAAAATAGAATTGGAAAAGTGACCAAAACTTCCTCTTACCTGATTGTCATGTGTTCTCTGCACCAAATCGTTTTATTTCAAAATAGGAGAGCCTGGTTAGTCAAGTGTAGGGCTCCATTTTAAGTGAGTGGGTACTCTAGCTCCCAGATGTCGACTGAAAATCATTACAGTAAAGTTCAGCTACAAAACAAACAAACAAACAAAAATAGTCTTCTCTAGAAGACTTTGAGATCTTTGTGTTATTAACACTAAATCTATATTTACATACTGGTGAGTTAGGCTGCAGTAACTTGCGTTATTTGTAGACAAGACAAAATGCACAGGTTATGTAGATTTAGCATCACGTTACATGTGCACCCACAGCTGACTCCTTAGAACCACAGTGCTTTGCTGAAAATGCAATCAAGCTTTTAGCTCTGGATGTCCTGTAATAATGGTATTTCAGTGTAAATTGCTGCTGTTATTTTTAATTTTCCTTCTGGACAGAAACAAATATTTCTATGCTGAATGTAGAAAAGTTTATACCCTCCATAATTTTATTTTCCTTGTGCCTGTATTTGTGCTATTGCTCTTTGTGTATCCATAGAAAGATCTGTCCAAATAACTGTTTGGTGTCTTTTTCAAACGAGCGTTCTTTATCAGGACTGTCTCTTGAGGATTTGCAGTGATACTTGTTCAACTAAAGCTGTGGTAGAGATGGTGTAACTAGCATCAGGTTAGCCCAACCCGTTTAATGTGAAAGGCAGTGGCTTCGTTGCACGGTTAACATTATTAATGAGGACTTGTGCTTAGCTTCCAGACTCAGCTGGGATGTCTCTAGGTCCTCTTTTTACATCTTAATTATTCTTTCTAGCTTTTGGGTTGCCTGACTGAGTTTGATTAAACCTGTAACTTCTGTGATATAAATGGTACAGAACGTTTAACTTTTAAATATTCCCCATTGTGGTGTTTCCTCAAACTTCCCCTGGCCCCCCAACTTCTATTCTATTCTAATCTCTTCCTTTTTTTCTTTTAAACTAAGCTATTTTTTTTCCTCCTTCAATGTGCAGATGTTGTTTTTTCTTATCGTATCACATGTGATAATGACATTTTCAGCTCAGTACGGAAGTGTGAGGCCTATGCAGTGTGTTTACATTTGATGGAGAAGACAATTTGATGTGGCTGAAAGTATTGTAAAAAAGATTTTATCTCTGTCTTCAGGTGTTTATCCTCCTCCTTTTAAAACTACCTTACTCTGTCATGTTAAACCCATTTGTAGACACAAAATCTCAATAGCAGAAGGCTTTAATATAGCAATAAAAACATGTATTTTGTATCTAAATAGGCAGATAGATTAGATGTCTATCTGTCCATCCAGTGTATGGAGATAGATACATTGTGAAGGTGTTTTAGTTCTTTTTTTTTACATTTTTAACCATGAGATGGTTAATTTCTTACAGGTTTACGGCACAAATTCAGTTAGGAAAAGATCTTAAGAAGTCACCTAGTCCAATGTCCTGTTAAAAAAGCAACTGTAAAATCAAAGTTGTAAAGGGCTTAATCCAGTCAGGTCTTGAAAACCTCTGAGGTTGGGTACTGTACAACCTCTCTGGGACACTTTTTCCGCTGCTTGACTGTCCTTGTGGTGAAAGATATTGCCTGGCTGGCAAACTTTGTCCCAGTTTGCAAGAAGAGTAACTGGAATGACCCTGGCAACTACAAGCCTGTCAATCTCACTTCTGTTCCTGGCAAAATCATGGAGAAAATTATTCCAGGAGTTATTGAAAGAGTCTGGATGGAAATGCAGTCAGTGTCCCAACCAGCAAAGGTTCATGAGGGGAAAGTCTTGCCTGACCAACATAATTTCTTTCTATGCCAAGATTACCCACCTAGTTGACCAAGGGAAGCCTGTCAATGTGATTTTTTTATATTTTGGTAAAGTCTTTGATACTGTCTCTCACAATCTCCTCCTGCACAAGATGTCCAGCACACAGCTGGATAAACACACAGTACAGTGGGTGAGCAATTGTTCTGATGGGTTGGGCTCAAAGGGTTCTAGTAAAAGGGGTTATGTTGAGCTGGTGACCGGTCACTACTGGGTTCCGCAGGGATCCATCTTAGGGCCAGTGCTCTTCAATGTCTTTATAAATGACTTGGACACAGGACTTGAGGGATTATTGAATAAGTTTGCTGTTGACACTCTTGAGGGCAGAGGGGCTCTTCAGAGGGATCTGGACAAATTGGAGAACTGGCCAATCGCCAACCACATGAAGTTCAACAAGGGCAAGTGCCGGATTTTGCACCTGGGACACAGCAACCTTGACTGTACATACAGACTGGAGGACGAGATGCTGGAGAGTAGCTCAGTGGAGAAGGATCTGGGGATTCTGGTCAATGGCAAGTTGAACATGAGCCAACAGTGTCCCTGGCAGCCGAGAGGGACCCGTGCATACAGCACCCTGGGGTGCATCAGGGATGGACTAGATGACCTTTAAAGGTTCCTTCCAACCCAAACTGTTCTGTGATTCAACCCAAACCATTCTGTGATTCTGAGCACAGCATGGTCATCCGGGCAGGGAAGGGATTGTCCCGCTCTGCTCTGTGCTGGTGCAGCCTCACCTGGAGCATTCACTGTGTGCAACTCTGGGCGTCACAGGATAAAAGGAGATAAAACTACTGTAGAGTGTCCAGAGGAGGCTACAAAGTTGGTGAAGGGTTTGGAGAGGAAGCCATATGAGAAGTGGCTCAAGTCACTTGGTTTGTTTAGCCTGGGGAAGAGGAGACTAAAGGCAGAGCTCATGGAGCCACAGGTTCCTCAGCAGGGGAGTAGAAGGGGCAGGGCTGAGCTCTTCTCTCTGGTGACAAATTAAATAACATGAGGGAATGGCAGGAAGATGTGCCAGGAGAGGTTTAGGTGGGACATTAGGAAAAGGCTCTTCACCTAGATGGTAGTGGAGCACTGCAGGTTCCCCAAGGAGGTGTCATGGTCCCAAGCCTAACAATGTTCAAAAAGCGATTGTACAACACCCTCAGACAAACGGTGTGAATTTTGGTCTTGTCATATGCAGGGACAGGAGTTGGACTTGATGATCCTTGTGGGTCTCTTCCAACTCAGGACATTTTATGCTTTTTATATCCAATTGAAACCACTCTTGCTTCAATTTATTCCTATAACTTCTAATTATCAATTCTGTGATAACCTCCATGATTTCTCTGATAACTTCCGTGGAGATACTGGAAGGCTGATATTATGTGCCTCTAAGCCCACACTCTGAACAAGCTTGGTTTCCTCAGCATGTCCTGACAAGACACGTGCTCCATCCAGCCCCTGACTATCTTGGTGGCCCTCCAGGGATGGCATTCCACTTTAATCAGCATTATTCTTTTCTGGGTGGGCCCAAAGCTGGATGTATTAATTCAGATGTTGTCTAACATGTGCTGAGTAGAGGCGAATTGGTCATTTCCTTGACCTATTGGCTGTGCTGCTGTGGTTACTGCCCAGGATCAGTAGGCTTGCTTTGCTGTTGGGGCACACTGCTGACTCTTGTTCAGTTTGCTGTTTACCAGGATCCCCAGATTCTTTTCAGCAAAGCTTCTGGCCAGCCAGTCAGTCCCCAGCCTATATTATCCTTGCTGAATTTCATAGGGTTTCTATAGGCTGTTAACTCCATCCTGTCTTAGTTGTCTCAGTATGATGGCCCTATCCTCAAACTTATAATCTGATCCCACTGGTTTAGTGTCTTCAGCCTTAAAGAGGGTGTGGTCCATTGTCTTCTCCAGGTCATTGGTAAAAGTGTTGAACAGGATAGATGTCAAAAGATATCACTGTGATAATAATTCTTTTGTTACTAACATCCAGGTAGAACCCATTGAGGAATACTATCTGAACCCAACCATACGATGATCTGATTTCCACCTACCCAAACTATAACATCCTAAACAGGAATACAAGAATATTGGAGAAGTCAGTTGAAAGCCTTCCTGAATTTGAGGTGAACGATGCCTACTATTCTTCCCTCATTCATGGACCAATTATTTTGTCATAGAAAACAATAGGCTTGGTTTGGAATGATATAGTAAATCCATACTCGTTGTTCCCTATCACTTTATTCTCTGTAGAAAGACCAGAAATGTGTTCCAATGTGTTAAATGATTTTCCTGATGGATTGAGGCTGACAGACTCTGAAGCTCCTGTTTTGGTCTTTTTAGAAGATGGCTGTAACTTCTCCATCAACCTTCAAAGATGATAAAGAGTGGCTTTTCAAGGACATCAACCAGTTCTTTCAACTTTCTCTTGGAGGCATCCTGTCCAGTCCCGTGAGCTTGTAGGGAATCCAACTCTCTCCACTGGGTCCCTTACTCAACCCTCATCCACTGCTCTTAGTTCTTCTCTTAGAACCCTGCATCTAACTAAACATGGAGGAAACTAAACATGGGAAATATTGCTGGTGATCACTGAGGCAAGAACACCAGTGACTACCTCATCTGTATCTGTGTCTGCTCTCAGAAATCACCCACCCCCTTGAGCAATGCTCCCGCTTTTTTCATAGTACAACCGTTTACTGCTGATGTACCAGCAGAAGCTCTTCCTTTTGCCTCTGACACTCCTTGCAAGTGTCCAGTTATGATGGGTTTTTCGACTTGGTAGCACCATGTCCAGGTAATGTTTCCAGATTTCTTCTCTGTAGGGAGTGCCTGCTTTGTCCTCCTTTGTGCTGCACTTTGCACTGGAGCTCTGCAATGAGTTACCCACCAAGGCAGCCTGGTCTCCTTATTTATGTGCTTGTTTTCTGGAGCATTGGGTTAGACCATTCATTCACTTGGAAGCTGTTGTCCTTAAAGACATACAACATCCCTGAGCTCTTCACTCATGTTCCCAGGACTGACACATCCAATAGCACAGCTGACATGTCTTGTTGCAGACCCACAATGGGATTTGTGGCATACCTTATTGAGCAACTGCTTTTTTTCCTTGTTTACAACCGACTTCTTGTAGTACTTGTTATGTGAATGTCAGGTTTTAGAATGTAATAATCACTTAACATCATTTGAACCTTAATATTCCCTGGCTGAGAAGGCACTGAAGCTACGTGCAAATAAAACGTGCTTGTGCTGCCTAATTCCTATCAGAGTCACGGCACTGTTCCACAGTATCTCTGCTGGATGAACCAGAACTGGCACATCCATTGATTTCTACCAGCTGTTTTCTGCCAATTCCCGTTCCTGACAGGTAGCAAGCTGTGTAGCTGGCAGCAAAGAATCTCAAACAGTTCAAATATGCCCCAGGGAGGGCAATTGCTCACCCTAAGCACATCAAGGAATCGCTATTATGCTTCACAAGATACATATATATTCGCCACATCTGTCTCCTATTATTTGTACTTGGAACTGGCAGAGGACTGAGATGAACGTGTGCCTTTTTAATATTGTGCAAGAACAAGGTGCTTGTAAAAGACAAATGTTGTAGACATCTCGGTGAATTATTTCATAATGAAAGTTCTTTTGTATATTCTGTGAAATGTTTCTGTAGCTGATCTATAACTATAAAAGACCAAACCATCCATTTAAATACCAAGACAGCCTATTGAAGTACTTTAAATCTAAATTTGTTCATTTTCATCTGGTGCTTTGACAGTCTCACAACATAGTACAAGCAGCCTTAATCTGGGGACCTGCTGCCTTCTTCAGTTGCTTTTTGATTTCTCTGGGAGCTATCCTCACAAAGACTGAGCCTAGCAGAGGATGCTGCAAAATGCTTTCTGAAACATTAATGGATTTGGGACAAACCACCATAGCTTGACAAGCTACCTCTCCTCAAATGAACCACACAACTGACCATGTTCAGGTGCCTAGCTTGTCCCAAATGGAAAAACCTTTGTCTTTGCTTTTGTAATGAGGTAAAAACATCCGCCTTATTAGCTAATGCAGGTCAGATGACAAGTGGTAAATTTTTAAGGTATGACAATGCAGCTGCTTGTGATTCCCTCTGCTTCTCTGTATTGCCTGAGGTAAAAGTGAGGTGATAAACTTGGAAGATGTTTTGTGCCCACAGCTTCTTTGGAAGTGAATAGGAGATGAAGGATGGATGGTATTTTACAAAGTGAGGTTTATTAGGTAAAACAGAGACATGTTCTGGTGGAAATATTAATATGTCTCTCTGGGAGAGATTATTTTGGTAGTAGTCTTGCAGGTCTCAAAACCTGTCCAGTGAGTGCACTTTTAAAATCTTGAATCAGTTGACAGCCATTAGTACAAACTCCCATTTCTTCTCCAACTCAAAATTACAGTACAAGATCAGGCATTTGAAGCAGAAACACATAGGTATCTCCTATCTAATAAGACGGTGCTGGATCTAGGAGGTCAATATCTGGTATTATGCAGAAGAAAGACATTTGAGAATCTGCCTGTTGGCTTCATTTAGAGCTGTTCATTTTCAGAGGCCCAGCATTCGTAAGTAATGTGCATTTTTTTCTTTTTTTCTTGTTTTTTTTTTTTTTTTTTTTTTGCTGGAAGGCTAAGCAGGGAGTGCAGATGCTCACTTTGTAACTGATTTGGAGTGACAGGGGTTTAGTGTAGCCCTGCAGTTACTGACCTGAAGCATTCATGATTCTGTGCCTTAAGCAAGAAGGAATAAATTATTCTACTACCTTTCACTGTCATTTTAAATCTGCAAAGGAAGTGTGCGGCATAAAAACTTTAAGACTGTGATTCTATTGTTAACATATGATTTCTTTAAATGAGCTGTCAAAGATTAAAACAAGCTGTTGCCCAGTGCAAGTGTTGTTATTATTTTTTCAATCAGAAACCAATAAAACATTTTATAACGGGATTCTAAAGTGTATTTGTTAATTACAGTGATCATATAGTCTTTCAAATGCTAATGGTCTGACTCAAATTTCACTTTGTTTAGTTGCGTTAGAAGTTATGATTAAAGAATGGTATAGCTTTATAGTTGTTTTGCTGCCATCTGTGTGCACCAGGCAATAACTATGTACAGATGGTTGTGATTCAGAGACAGGTTGCCACATGCAAAAAAAGTATGTTTCAGTTATTTTAATAAGATTTATTGCAGCAGTCACAGTTAAATGCTTGAACCTTAATGATAATTGCTACTAATCCTTCAAGAAAAATGATCAGAGTTGGGTAAACCACAAGGATCAGAATTTATTGTAAACTTCAGAAGCATCTCACCGCAAAGGTATGTTTCACATTTTCATTTTGTGTTTGTTTCCCCCCCACACACTTTCTTTCTTGATCAATTATTCCTATACCTTTGCTCTTGCATCATTCAGTATGAAAAGGCAAGAGGTCATTCTCTTATCCACTGTTTTCCTTTACAGGTACCAATACCTATTGGAGTCTTCTGAGGCAATTCAGATAAGCAGCAACAAATCTGTTAATAAAAGTAGAAGATACCTCACAAAACTCTCAATGTTGTTGTATTAGCGACCGGGCCATGTTTAAACCACAAACAAGGCCTTTTGCTTTTATTTTCGTGATGGTTTGGATTCTCTACTTGGGCTGTTGTCTTATAGCTATACCTGACTTTTGCACTCAGTAGTCACTTCCAAAATAAGACAGTCCAGGCCAAGACTGAGGGAACCTTTTTTGTATCCTAAGGATTTGCAGACTGATGCCCTTTGTGAACTGACAAGTTGAAAAAGTCCTGTGCGTGGGCTCACAAAGGTATAGTTGGAACATGAGTTTGTGTCTAAGAGGTTTCTCCAGCCTAAACACTTCAATGCTCCAAGAAGTCCAGTTCTTCCTCTTGATTTTTAGCTTAGATTATTCTTTACCTTCTAGTGGCTATCGGAATTTTCAGATAAATAAATGTGTGTGTGAGAATGCATAAATTTAGCGTGTATGTGCTTATGTAGGGGGGTGTGTGCATATATGTTAAGGTACAGATGTATATATATACATATGTATATATATATATTATACAATCCTAATAACAGATGTACTTAAATAACCATTTGTTTTTAGAAACCATTCATGAATTTTTCTTTCAACATGATTCCTCAGTTGGTTTTAATTTAGTTAGTAACTTCTATTTTTTTGTGGTTAGGATAAGATCTGACATACGACTGTAGAAAGAAGGATGTGAGAGCCAGAAAAGGTCAGCAGTCCAGAAGAATTATGCTTATTTATTTTTATGTCCCAAACATAGTCCAGTTTACGCTTGTGATGTTGCAGAAGTTTGGAATTATAGCATACACCTGTACAATACGAAAAGTATCGTAGATGTTACACATCTATCTTGAAGACTTCAGGAAGATGTGTGATCATTATGACATGATTTTTCTGCTGGTGTTGAGTTTGCTCTGTAAACCCTTGTCACCAGTTGTACCGTGAATTGCCATGAGCGGTCACACAGAAATCACGGCTATTGTGGACCTATTATTTATGGGGAGCTGCTATACCCTTAGTATTAAGTGGGTCACCCTCACTATCAACCTGTTTTGCAAAGTTGTAGCTTTATTGATGTCTAAATATTAATATAATGAAAATAATTGGAGCAGCATGTAAAAGTTTTCCCTTTCCTCCTGCTTGTATGTCACCTCTTTTTCTTTTGTGAGACTCTTGCTTCATGGAGGAGTTTCAGGGCTAGAAATAAAAAAAAAAAAGGAAACAAAAAGGGCAGCAAAAATGACCTTTTCTCTCATCTTTCTGTATCTTGTGAAGTACAGTTTTGCAGTGCCCCAAGGTGAGGAAGGTTGTCAGTTTTTGTCTGTGTGCATTATTGTTCTCTGCCATCATGAAGTTGTATTTAAGGGGAAGGGTGCTAAATCCTATTTTCACTCAAGGCTGTGATGAAATGGACTGAGAAGCTACCTCAGTTTCTGGATTGTTGACTTTTTTGTTGTTGGATTAAAAGAAAAAAAAGAAAAGCACTGTTACAAAAGAGGAAATTTTTATCAGTGTTCTGCCAGATTACAAAATGAACTCTTTACAGGTGCTTTGCTGGACTCCAAAATAGTCCTGCTGAAATTCTCAGTTACATTAAGGGAAGTAAACATCATAATCTTGTCTTTCAGACTAGAGAATATTTTAAAATAAATATCTTGATGATGGTTAATGAAACAATTTAAAGCAGTGGCTTTCCAGGCATTTTAACACTGTACACCGTTTTTTATTAAAGATTATACCTCGGATGAAAACAACGTGTTTTTTTTCTGATGCTTGTGACTGTTAAAATGAAAAAGCAGTGTTAAGAAAATGTTTAACCACTCTTTGAACCCTCTTCAGATGGCAGAAAGGAAAGGACAGGCTCAATCCTGAAGACACACCTGAAGAATCCCAGAATCCCAGAATGTCAGGGGTTGGAAGGGCCCTGTAAAGCTCATCCAGTGCAATCCCCCCATGGAGCAGGAACACCCAGCTGAGGTTCCACAGGAAGGTGTCCAGGCGGGTTTGAATGGCTGCAGAGAAGGAGACTCCACAACCCCACTGGGCAGCCTGGGCCAGGCTCTGACACCCTCACCCCAAACAAGGTTCTTCTCAAATTTATGTGGAACCTCTTGTGTTCCAGTTTGCACCCATTGCCCCTTGTCCTGTCATTGATTGTCACCGAGAAGAGCCTGGCTCCATCCTCCTGACACTCACCCTTTATATATCTGTAAACATTAATGAGGTCACCCCTTAGTCTCCTCTTCTCCAAGCTAAAGAGCCCCAGCTCCCTCAGCTGGGTGACTGGGTGAATCTGGTGACTGAACTATCTTCAGGTGAAGGATGGCAGAGCTCACACCAGTTCTAGGGCTGACATATGCTTTTTTCCACCTGCTAACATCTTCCGAAGGCTACTCCTGGGGCTGAGAGGTGTGATTTTTTGGTCTGGAGATGTATGGTGTCCATGGAGTGGAGAAAGATAAGAATACTGATTCTGCCAGGCTTCCCAGATGATCAGGAATTGGATCATTTTTATGGCTCCTTTCAACCACCAAAAGATGCGGAGAAGCTGCAAGATGCCAAAGGAATGGCCTTGAGCTACATTGGGAATAAACAACAAAATTGTGCTGTGTTTTCTCGGCCTCCTCTGCACCACGTACTGCAGATTGGCAAATGCGGTGGTAACAACCAAGTGAAGGAGGCCGCGATTTGCACGAGGGTCAGCAGAAGGTAGCAGATCTGTTGTGGGCAGGTCGTGTGAACATTGACTGTCCAACTGGAAATTTTCATCCATACTGGAAACTGAACTTAAACTCATATTCTAAGCAGTAATATTTAAGTAGTTTTAAATGAGCACGCAAGGGCTTCAGAGAAGAACTGCAACCCTTTCTGTCCTAGCCTTACCTGCTGTGTGTCTGTCTCTATGTACAATAGTCTATAAATATGTGTGAGCATCTGTTACTGTATTCCTTCCCGTCTTCCCTCCACAAGCCAAGATTTCCATAGTCTGCTGCCATGGCACTTGTATATGACATTTTGAATGCATGAAGTGCAAAAGCATGACATTTTGAATTAGAAATTAATTTAACAAACGTGTCTGTGGGAAAACGTTTGGATCTTCAAAATTTGTCAAATGATATTTGAAAAGCTGAAAAGAAATCGCACAAAATGAACCGAGGAAAGTTTAGTGCAAAAGTTAAGGGGAAAAACTGTTCATGTCTTGAAAGGCATCATGGGTCTAACAGATAGGATATGAATCTGATGAACGACATTAGGCAAGTCACTACTTAATGCTGCTGTTTCATTTCTGTTTATCATTTGCTGTTTAAACTCTTTTTGGGTGAAAACACTCAGAGCAGGGAATCTCCAATGGCAGTCCAGTCTCACTTGCAAACGGTATTGCAATGATCCCTGCAAACTAATGTAGAATAAGTAATAATTATTTACCATTTCTGTGTAGCTGTAGCAAGTTAAAAATTAGTTACTTGAGGATGCGCAAAGTTGTCAAATTATGTAAGTATGCAGATGGAAATGATTTGCAAATTCAATTGGCTTGCAACAAAAATCGATGCAAATAAGTATATATATTTAGTTATACCACATGTCACATAGAAGCTCAAGACTGGTGACCTTGGTTATTAAATTCACTTGTTCTAAACTGAATAAAAACAAAGGCTTTCCTGCATGCTATTTTAAGTGTTGACTTTTTGCACTTTCTGAAAACGAAATTTTGGAAGGCATTGAATTATATGAACACATTCAAAGCTCAAAAGCAGGGTGCCAGTCCTGTTTTCAGATCCACAGAAATGGAGGCTAATATTGTGCTGAGGTCTAATTAAGACCAATGAACTTCCTGCTGTTTGCAGAATTGGTGCCAGATGGTGGCAGTAGACAACACAAACAGATAAAGAGTTTATGTGTTAGGTGGCACTGGAGTTTTTTCTGCATATCTTGAAAGGAAACATCATTTCTGCCCCTTTCTGGGACTATCAGTGTTTCTCACTTTAAGAAGTATTTCTTCTTTTGAGCCTTCTTTTCTTTCTGTGATTTGGGATTTCACAATGTGTTTTAGAATAAAGAGTTTTGATGAGATTATTGGGGTGATTTCACACTGGGTGTCTCTTTTAGTGGGAGTCTTCTCCCAGGCTTTTGCACATCCCTCTCCATTGCTATGAATTGTTTCATCACACCGTGGTCTGACATTTGATGCATGTGTAACATCAGCATCCCTCATTATTGCACAATGTACAGTGGGCTAATATATTCATGTTTATTAATTTAAAATCCTGTTTGCTATGAGAAGTAATATCACTTAGCTACAGTCATTTTCCACTTCATTTGGTATCCTACTAATTTTAACTGCATGACACTATTTGCCATTCTGGCAGCTAAATCTTATATCTTCTTTGTATTTCTTTTAATTAATTTCTTTTTTTTTTTGCTAAAAGTACTGATGGGCACACGTGAGATTTCAACATATGACCCTTTTGAGGTCTCTTGAACTTAGCCCAAATATTTGCTTTGTCACTCTATGCAAAATCTATGAACTTCACAAAAGGTACACTTCTCTGCAGGTGCTCTGCTAGTCCTTTTTTTCCATTGACATCCAAATATCCTCTTTATCTTCCTGCTCTCAGCCTCAGTCACAAAATTACAGAATGGTTCAGGCTGGAAGGGACTGCTGGAGGTCATCTTGTCCAACCCCCATGCTCAAGAATAGATACCTGGAGCTGTTTTCCCAGAACCATGTCCAAGTGGCTTTTGAAGATGTCCAAGGATGCAGACTCCATAACCCCTCTGGGCAGCCTGTGCCAGTGCTCAGTCACTCTCTCAGTGAAAATGTGTTTCCTGATGTTCGGAGGGAACCTTCCGTGCTTTGTGCTTCATTTTGTGCCTGTGGCCTCTGATCCTGTCACTGGGCATCACCAAACAGACCCTGGCTCCCTCTTCTTTTCATCCTCCTTTCAGGTATTCGTACACATGGACAAAATCCCCCTGAACCTTCTGAACACAGAATCACAGAATCTCAGAGTGTCAGGGGTTGGAAGGGCCCTGTAAAGCTCATCCAGTGCAATCCCCCCATGGAGCAGGAACACCCAGCTGAGGTTCCACAGGAAGGTGTCCAGGCGGGTTTGAATGTCTGCAGAGAAGGAGACTCCACAACCTCCCTGGGCAGCCTGGGCCAGGCTCTGACACCCTCACCCCAAACAAGTTTCTTCTCATATTCAAGTGGAACCTCATGTGTTCCAGTTTGCACCCATTGCCCCTTGTCCTATCACTGTTTGTCACCGAGAAGAGCCTGGCTCCATCCTCCTGACACTCTCCCTTTCCATATTGATCCCCAGGAATGAGTCCCCCCTCAGTCTCCTCTTCTCCAGCTCCAGAGCCCCAGCTCCCTCAGCCTTTCCTCACACGGGAGATGCTCCACTCCCTTCAGCATCTTGGTGGCTGCGCTGGACTCTCTGCAGCAGTTCCCTGTCTTTCTGGAACCGAGGGACCACAACTGGACACAATATTCCAGGTGTGGTCTCCCCAGGGCAGAGTAGAGGGGCAGGAGAACCTCTCTTCACCTACTTGGTGTCATCAGGAAACTTGTTGATAGTACACTCTATTCCCTCACCATAGAATCACGGAATCACAGAATCCAAATCACTGATGAATATATCGAATAGTACTGGTCACAGTATTGACCCCTGAGGCACTGCACTGGATCCAGACCTCAACTGGACTCTCCCCCATTGACCACGACTCTCTGGCTTCTTCCCTTCAGCCAGTTCACACTCTACCTCACTACCCTGTCATCCAGGCCACATTTCCTCAGTTCAGCTGTGAGGATGCTGTGGAAGACTGTGTCAAAGGCTTTAGTGAAGTCAAGGTAGACCACATCCAGCCCCAGCTCCCTCAGCCTGTCCTCATAGGAGAGGCTGTCTAATCCTCTACTCATCTCAGTGACCATTTGTTGGAATTTGCCCACACTGTCCATGTTTCTGTTGTACTGGGGAGCCCAGAACTGCACTCAGCGCTCCTGTCTACCCATTATTGTACCCTTGCTTCTTCTGTGTACCCACTTCCACTAACGTTGTTCTGGTTTTTTTTGGTTTTGATTTTTGTCTGTGTGTGTGTGTACTGTCTTCAAACCATTTTCTGTTTCTTCTCAGCGAACCGTACTGTTAAGTGATATTGGACCAGAGTCTGGAAGTCTTCTAGATCTTGTGGTATGGTCACCAGCAAGTGACAGGTAGGTGGGAAGCCAGAAAAAGCCCAAGAAAACCCATATGGAAACAGAGGAATGTTTTGATTATAAGACAAGTAAGAGATTTCAGTACATGGGATGTTGAGAGAATATGTATGCCCTTGGAAATTGAAAAATGCATAAATAAATTCACAAATTTTCGTCTTTTTTACAGACCAAGTTATTTTCATCTCTGCTTTTTCCCTCTCCAATCTAGCTCTTACCCTTATGTCATCAAGTAAAAGTTCAGACTTGTACCACAATTAAGTATTTTTGAAGTATTTTAAATGCCAGTATTTCAAGATATTTGATTATTGTTTGTAGTTTCACCTACAATCTTACTAGGAGAAGTGTACATTTTTAAAAACAAGGTGTCAGAGGCAAAGGGAAGCTCTATGTTGCCCACAGTTAAAGCAACAGTAAGTCTATGACAAAGAATTGCAAATATCCTATAGATCTGAAATCTTCTGATCCAAGAAACTATATGATTCTTTTGTGCTAAACTTATGAGAGGTAAAAGTCCTGACTTCTAAGGAAAAAGTACTTAAACAGGGTCATACAGAGGTCAAAAAGCAAGCTCATTAAGTGGAAACTGGAGCAGCTTTCTCTGTATGTTCAGGATGTGTAAGCATTCTGGAAAGGTACAGTTCGTACAACCCCACTGTATAAGAGCTACCCGGAGAGTCCTGCTATTTCTTATTTTCATTTTTCTTCTACACTGTGTCTCTGAAGGATGGTGTCAACTGTTCTGGATGTGGATATTGCCCAGGACCTGCAAAACTGCTTCTGATCCTCAGGCTTGTTTCCCTTTGCCCAATCCTATTGTCTGGTTTTCTCTCACTTTTTTTTTTTTTTTTTTTAAATATTCAAAACCAGGCTCAAAATCAAATTTAGTGTGTTAAAACCAAATATCAACGTAGCTAAAATGGTCTTTTATTTCTAAAGATCTCATAAATTACAATTTGCTATGGTTATTTTTGTAATCTTGGAGGAGTTTAAGTTTTTCTGACTTCTCCTAGGTAAGTCTGTTTCCAAATCCACCTACCACTGCCATTGTGACCAAAACATTATTTGGGTTCAGTCGTTTTCTCCACAGGATACTCCATCCCCTCATCCCTGTTGTCAATGCTGTTTTCTTCCACTTCATCAAAAGTTGCTGACCTTCCCATATGATGCCAGCTTCCAGGTTTTTTATTCTGGCTTTGTACTGTGTTTCTTTAAACTCTTTGCACAGTTGTGTTTCGACCTGCTTATCAGATCTGATTGCTTAGCCCTTATTTCTAAGTTCCCTTAATTTTTCCAAATCCTCATTGCTTTCTTTGAGGTTTCGTTGGTGTCCCCCCATCATATATTCCCTAGTTATCTAAGCCAAAACCTCCTTTCTACTATTTCCTTCAGAAGACACACATCCCTTCCAATCCAAATCCTATCAGTTGAAAGTTTTTTTTGCCCAAATAGTATCAAACAGGAAATAAGAAAATGATCCAGGCAAGAAAATCAAATAACACACAGTTGAGCTAACAGGAAACATGAAAGATTCCAATAAATCGTGTGACTTTATTGTTGCAAGGTTTTACCTTCTTGCCTCATTCTACAATGTTTTCATCTGTGTGACATGTGAAACTAGATAATAAAGTCTTTCTGGCAGGAATGGCATCTTTTTTCTTTTTTTTTCCTTTTTTTTTTTGTGCACCTAGCACAACATGTGATGACCACATTGTAAAACATGTACTTTTTTTTCTTTTAAAGAAACATCCAACAGAATAATGAATAATGTAAAGCTTTATTTCAACTCCTTATTATAAACTGTCTGCAAAATGTCATATGTTAAAATCTTATTTTCTTACCTTTAAAGCTAACTGTAGATGTCTTTGAGTTGTAACAATTCTAATTGTTTTTCAGTTGATTTTCAGAAGTCACCTCAGCTCAACGTTAGCAGAGTTTTGTAAAGATACAGAACACATTTAACAAGATTTGGTTTTAGAAAAAAGACACTGATAGGCTACAAAACGAAAATGACTTTTCTCCAATTGATCCACGCCAATTATTCTCAAAAAAAGGCTGTTACCATGAGTACAGGGGCAAACTGGAAGGGCCCAACTCCTTGTGCTTACATTCATTTTTCCTGTACATTATTTTGGAATTCACTAACACAAGTAGTTATGATGATGCACAAAAGATAGCCAAGAATATAGGTCTGTGATAGTATGGACACATGGACACATGGTGATAAAGAACACTTTTTTAACCTGGAGCCTGGAGGAAAAGGTGAATCGAACCATTCTGTATGTATGTTGGAATTCGCCATGGCAGAGTGAACATCTGGCTCCTTAGGGTAAATTTGGGGTTATTTTTTGCGTACATGGTGATAACGTTTCAGTGGAAGGTGAGAGATGAATGGACTCTACTAAAGACAGTGCCTTTGTGGCTCTGAAGGGACTTCTGCTTCTAGTGATGAAGGTAGAACACATCTTCAGAGAAATCCATGCAGAAAACCAAGAAGGGCATTTCAATATGTATTCTTTTTGGCCACCGAGTTTCAGAAAATACTGCCAACAATCCATAAAATAAGAGAGAGAAGTAAGGAATAAGGAAATTTGAGACTGTTACCTTCTTTCTTCATAGAAATTCCTACTTTTCATAGACTCTGTATTGCTTAGTAAAAGCACTTTTTAGGTGCATCTGCTCATTTTAAGAGGAATAAAGACTTTAATTTTCACTGCTTTGAACACAAAACCGAAATAAAGGTTTCGCCTAGGTCCTGATTGACCATTCAAATTTGTGTATTTCAAAGCAAACGATGGTAACTGAGAGGCTTGGCACTTTTAAGGCTTGTGGATAAAGTTTCAAATTAACAAGCAAAATGTGTGCAACATCTGTGACAGCATTTCACTGAGTGCCCTGTAAAACTCAGTTTGCTGCTTCCCTGAGGTGGTTGTCATAAAGCGGTTATCACTTCCAATGGGAAACCATTTCTCAGGTAATGCTTCCAGAGATGATCAGTTCAGCGATAATGATGCTTTTTTTTGGAACTATAGTATTATTGTAAAATATGAGGATCTTTGATTTATAGTTTCCTCTTTGATTTATAGTTTAATCTACTAAAGATAAAGATATTAAAGTATGTCCAAACGGAAAAGGAAAAATACCAAAAGGCAGTCTTCTGGCTGGCCAACTGGATGAGTAAAGAATTGAGCATTTTATGGGAACCTGTTCTTCATAGGTTTCCATTGCAAATACAATCAATATGGACTGGTGTTGAATTTCCAAGGAAAGGGAGTCTTAAGCCTCTTAAGACATATGCAGTGCCATTGTTTATCTGTAGTGAACTTATACTGCAAGTAGTAAAGCTGATATTCGATATTTGGCTTTATTCCATCTACTGAGAGATAAAAAATAACCTTGAATTCCTTAAATTCCAATGTACCAGTTTTTTGCTTTTTTTTTTTTTTAATTACTTTCATTTTTCCCCCCTCTTCTGTGTGCCTGCATACACCCATTCTCTATAGGATAGGTTTATGTAGTAATTCATACTTATAAAGTAACCCGAGAGGATTGAGTACTGTCAATAAGCTTTGTGTAGTAGTATGCATCATATTATATAAAACATCCAAATCTTTTAGCTGTTACTACTGAAAATTTTGCTTGGACTACTTTTTTGTTTAAAAGGTTTATGGGGCTTTCACTTTCTTCTCCTCCTCCTATCCCTTCTCTCATTTATTCTCTGTGCTTGAGGCTTCTTAAGGCAAGCCGAGAGAATAATCTGCTCACTTCTAATTAATTTCAATGGGAACTGTGTGGCTAAATCCCTTAGTTTGAAAATATCAGCCAGTTTTCCACCTGCATAGACTTTGTAGTTAAAAACACTTAATTTGTCTTTGCCCTAACCTTACACCTACTTTGTACTTGTGTAAGTAACTCCATAAAACAAAGAGCAACAAAAGACAGACCCAAAGGGACCTGAAGAGATTAAGGTTTTTATGGCTAGAGTAGATGTTTTTGCAGCTTATGCATCTTATCTGTGTGTGATTGCACTTTTCAACTTTTCTCTACAGCACTACTAGAAATTACTAGAGAGAAGTAAACAGCTTGGCTTTTTGATGTTTTTAACAATGGAAGGAAGGTCAGAGACGATTGGCATTTAGTTAGATGTTTTTAAAACAAACAAAACACAAAACAAAACATGATCCACTTATGCAGAAATGCCATTGTAATTAATATTTTTTTTCTATTGTTATTAGGCTTTTTTGTTTGTTTGTTTGTTTGTTTCCCCATTTTTTTTTTTAATTAATTTTTATTTATACCCACCTTCCAGTCTGAAAAGTAAACAATATGGTTCTGATCCACACTCCGTCAACATCCAATGAGAGGGAGAAAGGCCATTAGCTACTGAAAGTTAGAGGTAAATTCCCCAAACAACTCAGATTCTGGAGAAAAGCCTTTATTTGAGCAGCAGAAGTAAGGAAGGTTTTGCATCAGCTTGGTAGGCTTTTTTTTTGCTGTGTCATTTCTGGTATAAACCACTGTTACATCTTGAAACTGCTTCTCTGAGAGGACTCCTGCAGCTTGGAGCTAAGATTGTAATTTTCTCATCTGATGAATGGTTTCATTTTTTTTTTTTTTTTACTTTTATTAGGAAAAATTTCAAAAGTGTCTGAGCAATGTAGAAGCCTAAATCCTGTCGAATGTCACTTGGAATAAAATTATCAAAAGCTCTTTTATTCTTCGAGCTTATACTTGTCAGATGCACAATCTGCTATGCCTGTCACAAATCATCTCTTCTAGACCCATTTTCACTTCTAATTTCCTAATAGAAAAAAAGAATAACTTAAAAGATCAGAGCAGCAGAATATAGTCCATCTTATTCAATGCAGGGGTAAGTCGGGTAGGAGATAGCGTGTTTTCCTAGGTAGACCGCACACAGCTGTTCAGCTCTAATACATTAAAAGATATTCTTTTGGGCCACTTGACCTTTTTGTTATGCAGATATTCTTGCAAGAGTATAGTTGCAAATTGAATTTGCCTTGACACTCCTGCTCCATTCTGGCAAAATGACACAAAATCCATACTGTACCCATTAATGTCAGACTAACACATACTTGTTGCTGCAGGTTTTACTGTTATTGCTATTCCCTCAGCTCTCCTTTGCACCCCAAGGTACGTGCCTAAAAATATGGGCACTTTATGACTCATAAGATATATTTGGCCTGCGCATAGGTACAAGTAAACAGGTAGAAAGGAAAACAGTGGTTGAAATAGCCTGCGGCAGCTTGTTTGCAAGAACAACCTTCTAATGACCTGTGTTGGCTTCTGTGTCACCTCCAGAGGTGCAACAACATCTGGAGCAGCTGTGCACTGCATCACCTCCCCCTGGCAGGGATCCCCTGGCCACCACCTCCCCTTTCAGCATTAACAACAGTCGTGATTCCAGCAGTTTAAGAGCAAATTTGCCAGCTTTGCATTGCAACAAATATTTGTTGAACTTGGAGTATCTCCCTAGCTGGTAAAAACTACCTTTTCCAGAGAAATTAGCTTCCTCAGTCACATGCAAGCTCGTAGGTACAAAGTGCTCTAGATAGTGTGAGATATTGATCTCATGTATTGTGTCACGAGAAAATCTTCTGGTTCTTCTTGTTTATTGGTTGCAACTTACGGTTTCAACCTTTTTTGGTTTTTTTTGGGTCCGTATTTTGGAGCTTATCTACTAAACCTGACCCAGGAAAAATAACTGCCTGCATGTTTACTGACAATGTCATGAATGTCTATTTATCGTCTCAGTCTCCTAATATGACCAAATGCTTTATCTCTGTTGCTTGATGTTCCATTTTCTTAACATTACCTTACATTTCTGTAGATTTGAGAAAAAGTTGATCTGTGCAGAAGCTTTACTGGAAATATTTGATGTCTCAGTGTTTTCAGAAAAGGTGATAAAAAACATAGAAAACATTTTATAAAGGTATTAGGAGACAACTCCTAATAGTCCAGTAAGAATTGTGGAATCTGGATTGTTACCTGTGCAGCTGAGGTATTTTGAAACAGAAGTGCTAATATTGTTCCTTAATCATTCATTAGCTATTATTTATGAAAGAAGTAATTTTACGTTAGTAGAGAAAGATAATTTATGGAATAATGAGGTAAGGTGGATGACTTCTGGCCATTGCTGCTTAATAGTACTGCTTTTCAGTATCACTGAAGTGGTAGGTCATGAACATTCACATGCACCAAACAGCTAAATGCATATATTCAAATAACTGAATGTCAACAGGCATAGGATTAGGTAAGCCTCTGATTACTTTATGGGCAAGTCTCATTTCTGCACAGAAACAGGCTCTATTTTTTGTATTTTTTAAGTGCAGAAACCAAGTGAACTGGTCTAGAAATATACTCCCTAACATTGCCATGCTATACAAGCATCTGTGACTTTCTTAGTCAATAAAAATGTCAATGTATTTAAAATTTTGCATACAAAACCAGGTTATTCCAGGGTTTTTGCGGGCTGGTTTAACTGCGAAGGAGGTTGGCTGATCTTGGGAATACACTGTTAGAATTTACTCCATATAATTAAGAGTTTGGTTTATCAGTAGAGTTATATATTTGATTCCGAAACACAAGTTGTTCGCCCGACATACCTTCCTAAATTATTTTTTACATTCAAAATAACAATAAGGATACTGCATTCTGATTAACACTGAGCAGTAATTAGTCCTCCCTCAGATGCAAAATATGCAAACAGGACCAGCTCTCTGTGAACTGTTCTATGCTTGAGACCACAGTTAGAACTAACTTATGAAAATTTTGAAAGTTAAAATGTATTGTAGTGTTTAGCCAATATGTTGTTGAAATTTAGATAACATCAAGTCTGCCATGTCAAGAATTTCCATAAAATTACTACACCACAAATAATTTCTATAATCGGTTTATAAACAATTGATTTAGAACTTTTTATTAATCAGCTATACATACACTCTGAATACTAAGACTGTATCTTAACGTGACTGTGTTTAAACCAAATAGACAGGGGAAACACACTCTTGTTGCCACAGGAGAGAGGTGGAAAAAGAGTTCAGAGGATTCAAGACTCTCAACCTCAGTATTCCCCTGCAGCTTTTCATCTATGACAGATAATAAATTGCAGTATTTGTGGATTTGCTCAAAAAAAACCCCAAAACCCAACCAAAAAAAAACCTGGAATGGGCAATAATGCATTGTGCTAGTCTATGAATGTAACATTTTCCTGTTGATCAGGCTGGTGTAAATCCAGGATGAAGCATGCACAATAAAATGGGAATTACTCAGCTGCCCCAGTGGCCTAGTCAACATCGCATAAAACACATCACGTGTTTTACAGAGCTACACCTGTGCTTTCTGCTTGCCACGGTCAGTACGTAACTTACCTGGCAGGTCTTTGATAAAGAATGGGGGAACGTGCAGCGCTTCTCCTCTGCAGTACTTGACAGGGTGATCAGTGAATGTGGTGGGCTGTGTGCATGGAGCCTGATCATAGAGCAACTGGAGTCAAGAAGAGCAGATGAGTATTCTTTTTGGTATGAGGAGGTGGCAAGCTTAGAACAGACCAAACACCTCCAAACCAAACCAACCAAACAGGCAGTTTTAGAGCAGAATCACAGAATGGTTGGGGTTGGAAGGGACCTCTGGAGATCACCTTGTCCAATCCACTTGCTAAAGCAGGGTCACCAGAGTAGATCAGACAGGAATGTGTCTAGGGGAGTCTTGAATGTCTCCAGAGAAGGAGACTCCATTATGTTTATGTAATGTGGAAAAAGGGATAGACAACCTGGGAGGAATACAAGAAGGCTGTTAAAGTATGTAGGGATGTGTTGAGGAAGGCCAAGCTCCACTTGGAAGCAAATCTGGTCAGGGATGTCAGTGACAACAAGAAGGGCTTCATCAAGTCCATCAGCAGCAAAAGTAAGGTTAGGGAAAATGTAGGTTCACTGTTGAATGAGGAGGGTGCCTTGGTGACGAATGATACAGAGAAGGCAGAGTTACTGAATGCCTTCTTCGCTTCCGTCTTTGCTGCTAAGACTGGCCCTCAGCTTATTCCAGACCCTAGAGACAGAAGACAAAGTCAGGCAAAAGGAAGGCTTTCTCTTGGTTGAGGAAGAACAGGTTAGAGATCATCTAGACAAACGGGACATCCACAAATACATGGGCCCCAATGTAACGCACCCACGAGTGCTGAGAAAGTTTGCAGATGTTATTACAAAGCCAGTCTCCATCACCTTTGAAAGTCCTTGGAGAACAGGAGAGACCCCCGAGGACTGGAGGAGAGCCCACATCACTCCAATCTTCAAAAAGGGCAACAACATACAGGAAACTACAGGTCAGTCAGCCTCACCTCCATCCCTGGAAAGGTGATGGAACAGCTCATTCTGGATGTCAAAAAAACCCAAAACAAGCAAACTAACAAAAAAATCCCATCTTTTTGTCTCACATGATTGAGTTGTAGAACTAATTTTCTCACACAGTGGTAAAGAGAGCTATAGATGGCTTCTAAAAGGTGTTAGGTACATCCTTGGATGTACGCAAGAGAAGATGTGATTATAAATGCCTCCTGAGGACACACAGCAGCATCCAGGTCCCTGGGTTGAGTGGACCTGCTATTGACCATTTTCATGTTGTGTAAAACCAAGAAATGGTTCAGCTGCACTGTGGCAAATGGGACATACAGCAGTAAATGCTGTTGCACGCCAGGTGTTGTGCAGCAGCTGTGGGATGACGCAGTCTTCTGGCATCACTTAGAATAATAAATCCTGTCTACATTTGCTAACCTAAAGATATATAAATCCTTTCAGTTTTAGGTCAGTCTGTTCATATAACAAAGATAAGAGTGACTTCCAAAATACCTAATCACAAACTACAAACACTACCGACGTTGCAGCCTGAGACATTTTGAAGCCCACACACTTAGCTGAGTCTTGCTTTAACACGTATCTCAAGACTGTTGGATAAAGTGTTCTTTAGCTGAATATTGCTCATTGTACACTAAAAGGATTATGTAATGCAATATGCAAATATGTAATCAATTGGCTCTTTAGGGTGTGAATGTAGTGGTAAGATTTTGTCTATAATGCCTTCTAGTTTTCTTGCTGGCATGCTGACTTTATTCTAGTATCCAGACTTGTGCAACTCTGTAATAAACACAACATCTCGTCTCTGTGTGCTAAATTTGGCTCATTTGTATGTGCATTGGGTAAAGAACCCTGCTTTTGGGAGAACACCTGGTTTATACTCTGAAGTCCCCTGTAAAAGTCTCCTTTCACAACTGCCTTCCAGAAGGGATCACAATCTGACCCCCGTTGGTAGCTTTTGGCAGCCAGTGGTTGGATCTATATGTGCTTTACCCTTAGAAATTTCTCAGGCCATACAGTTGCAAAACTTGGACTTGTTTTTGTTCTAACACCTGACAACTATTTTTCTTCAGGGAAGCAACAAACTACAACATACACTGACAGCTCATGGATTTTCTTCCAAATACCAGAAATTTTCCAGAAAATTTTTGGCTTTCTGTTAGTGGAGTGCATGTTGTGCTTTGCCTAAATTTTGTCTGGACATGGATAGCAAACTGAGCAAAAAAAGTGTGGTGTTTTGCATTTGATAAATTAATTTAAATGTCTGCTGTGCTAGTATACAAAATAACAATTTTGTGAGGGTATTAAATAAAGCTCTGAAGTTTCTTTATTTTGGAAATGAATTTATTTTCTTTATTGCCCTCACCCTCCCTTATTTGCTCTCTCTTTTTTTCAGAATGTTTACTTTGAGAACCGAAAGTAATTTTCTGCCTATTGCAGGGTAACTGTTGCTTTCTAAGACTTTTTTTTAATTTTATTTTTTAGATGCTGTTGTTGTTCTCCTTTATTTTGTATAAAGTATTTTTCTATTACATCGTATAATAGCGCTGTGAGGAATGTCACTTAACAACCTAACAATCTATCTGCAAAATAGCTGCTCTGGCAAAGAAACATCTGATGCAGAAACAATAGCCGCTGTGACTGAGAGGGTCAGTTTCAACTGAGGTTTTGTTTCTCACATAACAGAGTATATTTTATTTTTATGGTGTCTATTGCAAGTAAATCTTGTTACCTTTTAGTACAGCAGGATGGGTGATATTTTTGCTTCTTTTGTCCTCATTTCGGACGTTTTTTTAAACCAGTATATAATTGTACTTTGACGAAGTAGTTTGAACCTGGATTAACATGGGTCATTGTGTAACTACTTGGCAAAGTAGGTACTCGTTTCTTGTCCTTGTTTTTCTGCTTGCACTTTCCCATTAGTTTGAAGATGATTATTTTCTCTTGCCTGGCATAAAGCTAAGACCTTGCCACTTTTTCCTTCCCATAGTTCTGTCATTATCCATCTAGGTCCATAAATAAGTGCAAGTGGAGTTGGGCTGCAGAATAGTATTACTGCACTTGCCTTTCACCTCCAAGACCCAGTTTCACATACAGGTGTCAATTAGAGATAATTTCATTCTCCCTCTTGCCCCATCTGTCCACACAATGAGATGTGTGGGTCAGGAACGGAGTGCTGTACCTGAGGCTTGCAGGAACACTTCACTACAAGTCTCATATGGTGTAATGTCTCTTTTCACTCTTATAAGCACAAAATTCACTCCCTAGCTGGAATGCGCTTCCACTGGAAGCAGAAAAGTTTCAGCCCTGCTACAATACATTGTGTGTCTGGAAAGCTTTAAAGCACTTAGTCCTTTTTTGTTTGTTTGTGCTTAAAGTCTCCTTGTTGTGTTGTGGTTCACTATGACTAATCTGGAAGCCAACAGTTCCAAGGTAACAGAAGCACAAGACAAAGCATCTATTGCAAGTCTGCTGCTGTAGTAGCAGCTGAGGAGTGATTATTGTTCCACAGCCAGCAAGTAGGTGTATAAGAAACAATTATTTGCAGTTTCATTGTGTTCCTGCTGGTTCCTTTATTGTAAGAAATAAACAGGCAGCAGGCTGAAAATGAACAAAAAGGTAGAATGTTTTCATGCAACTCGCAGCCGTGTTGTGCAACTCATTGCCATGGGACATTATGGAGTCAAAGGGGATGAACAGGTTAAATTTGATTAAGCTCACGAATGGTAAATCCACTCGTGGCTACTAAATATGATTGAAATGCAAACTATAACCATGAAGACCCTACATTTCTGCTTGCTGGAAGACGTTGTGGTGTACCAGGATTTCTCCATGTTTCTCATGTTTAATATACACGTCCTCCTCTAACTGGTGCTGGGGACAAGTTGCTGTATTAGATAGACCTTTGGTCTGACCCATTATGGCAGTTCTTTTGTTTTTATGTCTTCTGAGATTTATTTTTTTAATCATGGATGTTGTGAACAATTGTATAAAGTAAAGCTTCTGATAGTTCTCAGGAAATACAGGATCTGCCTAAGGAATTAATTTAGCATGGAAAGAGCTCATTCAGAGATGTCAAAAGTTTATGGCGATAATAAACATAAACGCAAAGGTGATAGGATCATTTCCTGTCATTCTTGCTGATTTTTGGTGCCATATGACCTGAAGATATTTTCCTAATTTGTTTGTTGTTTTGTTTGTCTTCTGATTATACCACTTCTCAATGCCACAAGTACTCTACGCCATCTCCCAAAACCAGCTATATGGTGCCAGAGAAGGTTGGCAAACAACTGGTTCCAGTCTTAATAAACAAGTCATGGGCTGATATTGTTTGGTACTTATTCCTACTTAACCCCTCAAATTTGTTTTTTTGGTTGTGTTTTTTACCTTTTCTTTTTTTCCTTTACATAGATCTGAATTGAAATAACTCAAGATGAATAATTTAAAAATGGACTTGTTAAAGGCATATTTGATATGTGGCAGGCAGTTTGCCTTTTCACAGGTTCACTTATGCTAATTTTACTTTCTTTCATAATAGTCACTGACTCATGGCAGTGCATTATGTTTCCTCAAAACTATTATTTCTAGATTGTCTAAGAGCCTTTATTACTTCAGTTTTTAAAATTATGCAAAATAAAGAGATATGATCTCAGAGTTGTTCAACCAGTTACACACTAAAGTTCTCATTTTCAATGACTTACAATGTACAACATTATAAATTCATTACAGAAAATTTTACTCCTCATTTGATTGTAAGCTCAGAGCTGTAAGAGTCTGTATTGGCCAATTTAAGAAACCCAGTTTACTAGCTACGAAATTGCAGATCTTTTTCAATACAAATTAGGATCTTGACTCTCTCGATGTGTTTGGTTAAAGGTCATTCAATTGCTTACTGGTTCATGCAGTTTTGCATCTCTTCTAAGCAGTAATCACACTAAACATTACCGTATCCCTCGCTAAGTAACACAAGAGAATAAGTGACAACTGACATGGAGAAGGTTGCGATACTCAACAATGATTTGTCTCAATATTCAGCAGTAAACTCTTTTCCCACACTTCTCAAATGACTGAAATCTCAAAACACGAATGAGGGGAATTAAGTCCCTCCCATCTTAAGTGGGTTCAGGTTGAAGACCGTCTGAGGAACCTGAACATATATAAGTTCATGGGACCTGATGAAATGCCTCCCAGGATCCTGATGGAATTGGCTGATGTAGATACCAAGCCATTCTTCATCATATTTGAAAACTTGTGGCAGTCAAGTGAAGCCCTCAGTGACTGGAAAAAGGGAAACATCGTGTTCATTTTGAAACAGAGTAAAAAGAAGCACCCTGAGAACCACTCACCAGTCAGCCTTACCTCTGTGTCAGGTAAGATCATGGAATGGATCCTCCTGGAAGACATGTCAAAACATACAGAAGGCAAGGAGGTGTTTAGAGACAGCCAACATGGCTTCATCAAGTTGTGCCTGACTAATCTAATGGCCTATGATGGAGAGACTGCATCAATGGACAAGCGGTGAGTTATGGATTTCATATACCTAGAATTCTCTAAGGCCTTTGACATGGTCCCATGGAACATGTCTCTAAATAAGAGATGTATGACTGTGATGGTTGGACTGCTAGAGGGACAAAGAATTGGCTAAGTGGCTGGATCCAAAATGTTGTATTCAATGGCTCGATGTCCAAGCAGAAACCAGTAACAAGTGGTATGCCTCCAGGTTTCATACTGGGATGAATACCATTTAATATCTTTATCAATGGCATAGACAGTGGGATTGTGTGCACCCTCAGTAAGTGTGTAGCTGACAACAAGCTGATATGCAGCTGATATGCTTGAGGGGACAACATCCAGAGATACCTTGACAGGATGGAGAAGTGGGGCCATGTGAACCTCAGCATTCAAGAAGCATTTGGACAATGCCCTGAGACACATGGTGTGAACTGTTGGCTTGTTCTGTGTAGGGACAGGGGTTCGACTCGATGATCCTTGTGAGTCCCTTCCAAATTCTACGATTCTATGATTCACTAAGTTCAACACTGCCAAGTCCAAGGCACGTGGGTCAGGTCAAACTCCAGAATCATGCAGACTGGGTGATGCAATGATTTAGCGTAACTCTGCAGAGAAAGACCTGGAGATAATGGTGGACAAAAAACCGGGCATGGGCCGCCATGTGTGCTCACAGCCCAGAAGCCAATGGTGCCCTGGGCTGCATCCCCAGCCCCGTGGGCAGCAGGTTTGGGGGATCCTGCCCCTCTGCTCCGCTCTGGTGAGACCCCCCTGCAGTGCTGGGCCAGCTCGGGGTCCTCAGCACAGGACACACATGGAGCTGTGAGAGCAGGCCCAGAGAAGGGCAACAAAAATTATCTGAAGGCTAGAAGTCTGTGAGGAAAGGCTGAGAGACTTGGGGTTGTTCAGAAGAATCCAGAAACATCTTATTGCAGACTTTCAATATAAAAAAAGGGACTTATAAGAAAGACAGACTTTTTACCAAGGCCTGTAGTGACAGGACAAGGGGCAACAGTTTTAGGGTAGATTTAGAATCCATATAATGAAGGAATTTTTACGTTGAGGATGGTGAGACACTGGAACAAGCGTCCAGAGAAGTTGTGGAAGCCGTATCACTGGAAGTGCTGAAGGGCGGGTTGCAAATGGCTTTGAGCAATGTGAATTACTGGAAGATGCCTCTGGCTACCGCTGTGGGGTTGGATTAGAGGATCTTTAAAGGTCTCTTCCAAGCTCAAACCATTCTGTGATTCTAAAGTGGCTCTTTAAAAGCAAGACAAAATGTTGGAAATATTGAAACAAGCAGAGTTCCCTTTTCAAGGAAAGAAGTGTATTTTGTTGGTCTGGAAGGTTCAGACAGATGCAAGAACAGCATAAGACAATCCTTAGGAAAATCCCTAGGCAATTTTGAATTGCCTATTTTAGGGTCTTTGGGCCAGTCAAGATCAGAAGATAGTGATTTTTCCTCCTGTGAGAACCACAGTAAATACAGAGAAGTTAATCAAGTCATTTTTGGGTCTACATTAATAAAACCGAAAGGAGCATAGATCTTTTTTTGAGATTTTTGTGTTGTGGTATGTACTATGTAATTACTTTTAAACATTGTTATTATATGATATTATTGTTACTTTTATTAGTAATAATATTGTGGGTTGTTTGTATTACAAATAGACAAAGATCACACAAAAAAGCAATACATTGTATCTTTACAGTGGCATTATGAAGGATATGAGGAGGGCAAGGTTTTATTTAACAGGGTCATGGAAGATGGTGTCTCAGTAATCAGGATGTAAGTTGGTTTAGCTATGAGGATGAATAGATAAGACAGTATATTGGAGATTTTTCCTTACGAAGGAAGAACGATCACCCTTAGCTGAAGCCTAGAATTGAAGTCTTAGGCAGGGGACTTAGTCAAAACTGATGCCCAAATTATCAGTATGAGTAACAGGTGGTTTCCACAGACACTGAGAAGAGAATGGTAAAACTGAGAATTTGCACATATAGTGTATGTGGCTTGTTCTTCTGTTTTATTTTAAATAAATAAACTGAGATTGGGGCCTGGATCAAAATAATGAACTTCAATTATTTGAGAAGAAAAATAATTCCATTATGTCAGTCTCGGCAATAAAACATAAACAATAGATGTAAAAACCTGACGTTTTGATTTTTGAGAAAATTCCAATGTTTCAGTGTTTGTGTTGGCCTTATTTTGGTCAGTGATGGGACACCTGAGTGGACCGAAAGATGAGGAGGTTTCTTTTGTCCATGTTAACATTATGCTGAGAACTGTATATCCAGGAGGATGGAGACTACACCTGGACATATACTCTTTGAATCCTTTTTGAGTCCATTTGTGCTTTATAACATCCCGAGACAAAGACTTTATTTGCATGATGCATTTGGTTCCCTTTGTTTGCACTAAATCTGCTTCTCTGAAAAAGATAGTAATTATTCTCTAAACACCCTACTGTATCCTTAATGATTGTCTAGATCTTTGCTGTATCATCCTTCTCCTTGCTATGTTTAAGTTGTTTTCCCCCAATAGATTCCTAACATATTATGCCTTTCCTCATAGAAAACTGATCCCTGTATTGGATCATTATTTTGTCCAGCTATGTGCTATAACTCTGCCTTGCTCTATGATAGTCTTCTGAGTTAGAACAACCAGATTCGAAGTAATACTCAAGATGTGAACTTATTCAGGTCTTCAAAAAATACATTTTCTGTTTGATTCTCAAGTCCACTCTTAATAATATTTAACTTTACATCTCACTTTTGTAATGCTTTCCTGCATTTTCAGAGACCTCTTTTACATGAGCCGAGGAACAGCAATGTTCATAAGGATTACCTTTTTCCCTGTGTGATGAGTCACAGAAATGATATGGCAAAAAGGATTGTGCCATTGGTGGCATTAAAGATATTGATTGAGTGAAGAGGTAAAAGGATAAACAGGAAAAGGTCATTAAGACTGACGGAAGCTCTTTCTAAGTTGCCAGTAGGATTGGGACTATCAAGGTTGGATTCAGAAATTAATTTTATCACACACTGAATATGAAGACCTCATTAAACTGAAACAGAGGAGTGAGAGCATTGGCTACAGAAGTAGTAAAGGGCATGGGATTCTGTTATTTGTTTACATGTGGAAACTAAAGCAAATAAATTGTACCATTCTAATCACAGTGTCATAGAGTGTATTGGCTTTCTATTGAACACAGAACCATCCAAGTTCATGATCTACAGGTCCTGCTGTGGAACTAGTCCTCACACCAGCAGGAACTTCTCCCAACCACAACCTTCCAGTGCAGTGTTCTACTGTAGCAACAAAATCGCCTGACAATAAGGGACTGTTAATACTACCAGAACCCAAAACTTCAAAGCAGTCACATCAATACCATTTAGAACTCAGTAATGGGGGAGGGAAAGCAAAAAACCCAGCCAGCTGAAAAAACAGACACCAAAATTACTGTTCCTGGTATATTCATGGCTAGATGCAAAGCTTGTTTTAAGCTGAAACATTTTTATAGTGGCACACTGTACCTGCTTCGACATTTTTTACCCTTACAGCCAAGAATCTATTCATTAAAAAATAATCCTAAAACACATATTTCTAGTGGGGAAGACAGAACTGGTTGTCATTGTTTCTCTTGTGAGAGCTCCAGTTGTAGGAGTGAAAAATAAGATATTTATCTAGGATGATGGGTTCATCATTATACTTCTGCTACATTATATAGCAGGGTTTCATCCTTTTTCTCCCTTCTTTCCAGAATGTAGCTATGTCAGAAATGCCCGAATACAATTAGTTAATTAACAGATTTATAGACTACTTTTATCCCATTTCAGTAGCGAAAACGTGAGTTGCCTAATTAAGTAGAGTTAAGACACTGATTTTTTTTCTGGTATGACATGGATGCCCTGAAGAAAATCAGTATTTATTGCAGTAATTATAATTTTCTGCTGTTCTGTTTTAAAACTGATCTCAAACACTTTAGTTCTAAAGTTAAGCAATTTGTGTTAAGCAGTGCCATCTGTATGTACAGCTACTGTGGATGCTAGATAAGCAGACTGGCAGGTATGGCATTACACAGTATCACATTTAAACTAGGTGGTTATATTATTAGTATTAGTACTTTCTGAAATTGCATGCCTTTTTAAAATAAAATGGATTATACTATTACTTGTCCTCTTTTAGCAGATGTATTTAACGTTTTAGTTATGAAATATTTGATGGGAAAGCTCACTGGGGAGATTCTTGGCACTTGAAATCAAGTTCACTTGTAAGGTGGAGAAGGAATTTTAATAATTGCAGCAGAGGTAATTTGATACATTCTTAGCAATAAGTAAGCCTATGACAGCATACTTATTGCCACAAATCAGACTAAAGGCTCTATTCATGAATGAATCATGTCCCGTTTACCCTCCATTTTTATGTAGTGTAAGTTTAATGGAAATATCTTGTCCTGTATCTTTTGTGTAACATGTTTTAACGTTACACTCAGACTTCTGTGTCTTAGACATGTAACATCACTTTTTAAAAAATAAAATAAAATAAAAGTTAGGTAAAAAAAAAAGAAAAAGAAAAGGATGTGCTAAACATGACTAAAATAGAGAGAAAACTTTAAGTGAGTTTGTAAAACTTTTTTGCTGGAAAATATTGAGTTACGAGCCTACTTTGTGATTTTCAGTTCCAAACACTAATTTAGCCCAGGAACCTAGGAGAAAACCTGCATGACATTGCACAACTACAGGATCTGCACAGGCTGAAATAGGAGGAGGAGAGAGATCTCTTTTCCTGAGATATTTTTTCATATCTCATTCTTCATCCTCTTTCTCCTTTTCTCCTTATTTTTTCAAACCTTATTTTCATGGCCTTTTCCCTTAAGGATGGGTTGAATATAAATATATCCAATGTATCTTGCCTGTTGCTAGGTAGAGACCTGGATCATACTACGACTTTGTGCGGGTGAGCCAATAAACCTAGGATTACATAGTTCTTGTCTGATTCCTGTTCATGTTTGTTTTTTTTAATATTATACACTAATTTTAAGCTTTTTTTTTCTTTCTTTCTTTTTTTTTTTTTTCCAGAGAGTTGTCTTTCATGCTTGTTGAACCTGTAATCTGGGACAATGCATTAGTTTTAATCCGGAATATGTACCAAATAACAGCATTTTCATGGCATGAATAGTGCAGGACTTTGTGAACTCACAACACAGGATCGCATTGTTTTCTAGGCAGCGAGTCACCTCCATATGTAGTTCTATCCTCCCCATTTCCATATAATCTCTTTCATCCTCCATGTTGCTTTTCTTTTGTGTTCCTTCCAGACTGGACCCCTTCTGCCCGAGAGGGGTCCTCTACCTGCTATTTGCATCTGGACCATAAATATTTTATACAGCCCACAATGCTTTATGCATATTTTAACCGAACAATACCCATTTTGTAAATTGTCTGTCAGTATGATGTATGCCTGGTTATGACCATGAAAAATGCGTTCGCTGTTGCAAAAGTATCAGTTGCCCCTCCAAATTTAGTCAATTTTCCTGCCTGTGTTAACAAACTAAAAAGAGCCTAAATTTTCTGAACCTGGCTTCTGAGGGGATGTGGGAAACTGTGTCAGTTTCCAGGAGTCGGCATAAATATGCATGGCTGTTCTGCTGAGCCTTACTGGCAACCAGACCAGGTGGGTCTCATTAGCTCCAACTCAGGAGGATAAAATTAGACGTCCAAAATTAACTTCTGTCCGTTCGCCGTGATGTGAGGTTTAAAAGCTCAGACTGCATTTAACATTTGTAAGCACCGCTCCAGGAAACAGCAAACACCATCATACAGAAGAAATACAAATTCTTTCATAGCTATTTAGCAATCTATTTGTCCATGTAAATATGTTTTATGCTGAGCACCATGTTTTTTGGTACAATTCTACTTTATGATCTAGCAAAATCATGTTCAGCAGACTTATGTCATTGAAAATAAATGGTCTGCTGTTTAGAGAGGCATCAGGTATTACTAAATATTTCAGTCATGCGTCAGTAAACAGTTTTTTGTGTGATGCTGGCATTGTCTGAATGCACGTCCATCTCTGAAGTAAGTAGAAGACATGGTAGGATCTGAGGACATGAATCGTAACTTTTAGGAAGGAAATAAAAGACAAGGCTTTCAATCAGGTTTTTGCTGAGCATCCTGGCTTTTGGAGCAGTTCTGGTAGGGTAGGATACTTTTCCACTGTTTCCTTCTGAGAATTATTTGTGCAAGTTGTGAAAGAGACAAAGTGATAAACAGAGGCCAGTGCCACATGGAAAACTCTAGTCAGAAGAATCAGTTAGAAGACATCCATGAGGAATTAAACCCTGAGAACTGGTATTACCTTCTACTTAAAAAACTTCCCCTCACCCACTAAAATAATACCCCCTAAAATCCCTCAGAAAATGAAGAAAACAGAAAATTATAATTCCGGTTCTCCACGTAAATTACCATGCCTTCTATGATAATGATTTTCCTTTTGTTGATATTGTGTGCGATTTTTAATCTGCATAAACAGACTCTTAGAAAATAACCCCTCTTTCTTTTAAAAGTGGCTTCACTGAATTTAGAGGAATTTCACATAGCGTTGGGGCTACATCAGCAGTCTGTTGTTAGGAAATTTTTACTGTAGTTATAAACCTCCCCAAAACTTGCCAATTAGCTGAAAAACATTATCTTTCTCCTGCCTGAATGCCATGTCCTTCTTATATTGCTGCGTTTAAAACAGATATGATAGCAAAATAATTTTATATGCTGTACTTTTGCTACACAACACATACCTGTGTTCTTCTTGGTACTAAATTTGTGGTGAAAAGTCATCGAGTTGTTATGTGGGTGTTCTTAGTGCACTTTTATGTGCATTGATTAATTTTACACTCTTCATACCATAAATCAAGGTAATAAGGAGAATTTTCAAATGTGCCACTGCAAATATATCTTTCACATTGCCTTTGTTCTATTTATAACCTTGTTTTTCTGTACATAAAGTGTTCTTATATACTGTGGAGTAGCTGATGTATAGTAATGGGTGTAGAGCTGTAAAAGTCTCTCTTGGCACTCTTAACATGGTCAGATTATTACTGTGTTCTCCAATTCAGTCAGATGTGTTCAAGGATCTTCTCTGGTCTGAAAGGTCAGCTGCTTTTAGTTGTGCACTGGTAGAATACTAATACTGTCCTTATTCAAATTACCTGCTACAGTACTTATTAAATTGATGGCCTTGTGCTCTAATTTAATACTGGCGTCGTTCAGAGGCAGGTCGCAGCTGCACTCTGCACTGAATTAGGTGGTGCCGAGGCAAAGTTCAAGCAGAAACCATAGTTTTGGGCTGCATTTTCCCACTAAATTAGCAGTCAGATGCAGTGTATAATTAATTAGCACAAACCAGGGAAAGCTTGTCATTTAATAAGCCTTTTTTATTTCCACATTACACAAACAGTGGGAATTGATCCATTAAGTGCCTAGCTATTAATGCTGTTTAATGTATGTCTGGTTGTTAAATTGAGATGTCTAGTTACATACGTTCAGTACTTAAGAGCTCCTCACAGATTGTTCGGTGTTTGCTGAGATTTTAAGTCATGTTCCACAAATCAATAATGGCTTCATTAATGAATTTGAACATTGCTGGTTCAGATAAACGGGTCTGAGCTACAAAGAAAAGAAATGGTGTCTGTTGTTGCAGTAGCCAAGACAGTGTGGCATTTATTTTGTTGTCCTAAATATTAAATATTCTGCTTATACCACGACACTTGTTCTCTACGTTACAGCCTCTTTTTCCCTGTAATCCTTGTTCATAATTGCCGAAGGCGTTGTATAACTTTATCTCTTCAGAGTCCTGTGTGGTATTAAATGTGCAGAATAATACATTCCAGCAACCCCTTCAAGACGTCTGCAGGAGCACATAGGATTGCTGTCCTTAAGAAGAAGTGCAGCATTTGAATCGCCCTCATTTTTTAACAACTGTATTTCTGTATTTGAAATAGCTACATTCTGCTTAGTCTTATAATATTCTAGAATATAAAGGTTTTAACACTCCATACATACTATAAGCAATGTGTTTCTAGAAGAAATGCTTATTGGCAATGAGTCATTAGACTAACTGCCAGATATAACATGAAATCTTGTCTGTTTTGCTCTTGTTATGTTTATTCCATGTGGAAAGTGGGGAAACATGGTATTTTGTATTGGGGTTCTGCAGACAGAACACAGTGATCTGGCTTATTAGAAATAAATGTCTTGAAATTAAACTAAAGACTCAGAACCAGGGAATACTCTCCAGTGTTCCTGCCTGATGGAGGCAACATGCTTGCCACAGACAAGGTAAATACTTTACTCTCTTCACAGTCTCTCTCCTCTGCATCTTGGTTGATTCTGCAGTTTCTCCAACAGATCCTTCAGTCTGTTTTGTCTGTGTCTTTCATTAGCATTTCAAATATCCCCTTGCTGCTGCTGTGGCAGAGTTAGCCCATTTAACACAAAATCTCTAACTGCAACCAAGATGAAAACTTCCAGGCAGGTGAAACCCAAAGAGCAAATATTTTTTTTGCATGAAAAATAGAGAATTCTGTCCTGAGTGCTAGACTTAGCTTATGCATGTTTTTAGGTACCTGTGGAAGAAACGAGAGCTAAGCAGCAGACCTACACGCTAGTGCATCACCACCAAGCCTGCTCCTGTGTGAGTCAACAGCAACGGAGGTCAATGGAGAGGGAGGAGAGCACAGCATGGGGGGGACAAAGCCAAAAAAGATCACTGTGTGCCTACAGTAAACCAAATGGGTTTGAAGTTTGCTTATTTACATATTTTTGTTTGCAAAAACCCAAAACTTAGAAGGACTGGGGGAGAGACACATTCCTTAAAAGATATTTTGTGTTAACTTCATCAATGTTAAGTGTACTTGTTAGGAAAAGAATAACTTATTTTAGATTGTGGTGGTGGTTGTTGGAAATACTTAGCGATCATTTCCCAGTCGTTGTAACTATGGGTTTCTCAGGCATTAAGTGGTAAAAGCGACACCTCCCACTCATTTTAAAATTGCTGCAGGGACCGTAGTCTGATGTTTGCTGGATTGTGGGTTGGTCACTGGGTGAGGAAGGGGAGTGATTACCTGAGAACTGATAAATGGACAAAACACACTCCAAACTGCTTATCAGCCCTCTCAGTACATTAATCCAACCTCCTCCTTTGTACATCAGCGTCTCTTGAATACCTGTTTGATGCAATAAATTAAGCCTGGTGTGTGGGATATGGCCACATTCTCAGAAAATTTCAGGCTTCTAAGCAGAATAAAAACTGGAGTGAGAACAACATTCTCCATGCCTGTTTATAATAAAAGGCTCAAACAAGATAAATTGAAGGAGCTGACAAGGCTGTTGATGCTCCATTGTTTCCATTTGGCTGCAAAACAAACGAGACAGCAATACATTGATATACAGGGTGAAGGCCTATATGCTGAGCTAGAGGCTTCGTTTTTCCTAACAAAAAGAAAGTATACATATTTCATATGTCCCGGTTTTAAAGCTTTTTGCAATGTTTGTGATAAAATGTACTGCAGATTTGCATGTTCAAAAACATCCTTGACAGCTATGGAAATTGTGTAGTTTGACAACTCCTCATCTTAGCTAAGGCAAACAAACAAGGCCAAGTTGACTGAAATTTAAAATCTTTCCTAATCCTGGGGATGTGATGGCAGCTTGTTTGCACTGGCATCCAAAAGCTACAGTATTGTCAAAAAATTTAACAAAGCTGAGGTAGCTGTGACTGAACTGACCTCAAATATGATGCGAACAGCTGTGTGGAGAGGGATGGGAGGTTGTGGAGGGATGCTGTCTACACACTCGTTTGATCTTCAGTCAGCATTATGTGTAAGCACAGTATTTAGATGTCTGAGAAGCTGATAAGTCATCAGTTATGAAAGGAAGTAAGAACACTCCGTGGTTTTTATACTGTCTATTTGCTTCAGCGCTGGATGAGGGTCTCACTGTGGTGGGCACTGTGCAAAGGCAGAACAAATAATGTGCATGTAAAGATTAAAGACTTCTTTATCCAAGCCTCACAAACCGTACTGTCTTTGATTGACTCAAAGAGAGTTCTGGTTCTTCTTGACACCTAGTTGAAGCATGTGCTATTTGGTAATCACACTCAAGAAATGAATATTTTAGGTAAAAACGGTATTTCCTGGAAAACTATGCGCTTTGTATCAAGGAGGTCGTGCTTGCACAACAAATCTCATCTCTGAGGGCCAATTAGGGGCTTCTTTGCAGGATGTGTTCAGCAAAACCCCGTCTCACAGCAGTTAACCAGCCTAAAACTTCAGTCCAGGGATCGCAGCCCAGTGTTTCTCTGTTTAACGACAGCAGATGGAGACCTGGTTTGGAGTATTTGTGCTACGTAGCACCAAGATCAGTGTAATCCAATCAATGCACTGCAGTGGCATCACTTTTGAGGTGAAGGATGCTTACCTTGGCTTTCCTCGAGCAAAAGCTACTGCCTCTGTCATCTGATCTCCCCATTACGCCCCAGACACCAGTTTCTTCCTAATGACAATATTAGCATTTATTTAGCTTTTGTCATAAAGAATGACATATTTATATAACATTTCAGCTCGGCAACTGAAGCGAAGAGATTAAAAACAGGCTAGTGCTGCATGGTAAAACAGCTGCTTTCGACATGTTTTCCCCCGTCTGCTTCACAGATGTGGAAAATTCACAAGGCTTCTGTGTACACCTGGGGTCAGGGTCCAGGATGCTGCACTTTCAGGAGGTCCCTGTGTGTCACAGGGTAGAACAGAGAGAGGACCATGGTGGGGACCATGTCCTCAAGGGATGCTTTCCCAAAATCGGCAGAATAGAAGCAGGACAGCAGGTGAAATGACAGAGCCGAGCACACTGTAGTTACTCCTTGGTATTTTCTCGAGAGACATCACATTATAACTATGAGTAGAGGTGGGGATTTGGCTTACAGGTCCATAACGATGGATTTAATTTCCTGTTTTAGCGACACTGTGGGTAGCGAGCGCAGTGTGGAGAATAATGGCACTTTACAAATGGTATTAGTGTTTTGAGGAAAGGTGGGATTTTTCATTAAAATTAAAAGTAAAGGCAAATATTTTTCTCCTGGAGTTTCCCTTGTGATGACCTGCATTTCCAGCATAAATAACTACTTGAAAGAAAAAAAAACAAAAGAGAAGGTAAGCAACACACATTATTTGCTATCTTTCTGACTTTTTTAGGTTTGGGGGACTGTTCTGGTTCTAATTCTGCCTGAGCTGCACATAGCTTGATATCATCTGAGTGATTTCTGAAAGCTTATTTATTTATTTCAGTTTGATATGGTGTCCATCACAACCGATACTGATGTGAAAAGCCACATTTACTCTATTTTTGTGCAGCTGGGAGCACAAAGTGTCTTGTGTTTCCAAAGTCACTCCGTGGGTTCAGTTAGGATGCCAGCCTTGTTCAGCACGCTGGCAGGAGCTGTTTAATCTTCTAGGTCAGTGGAAGCCAACCTTTAACAGCCAGAGACTTCAGATAGAAATTTTTAAGAGATTTGAGATGCACGTATGCGTTCTCAACAGGTTGCACCTGAGCGTACGAAATCCATTGCACACCTCAGTGAAGTCACAGAAACCGTCCTAGAAGGAAAGACTGCATTTCGAGGTTTGGTTATACCTTTGTTTTTGCAGGGATATTTTTGTCTGAATTTCCTACAAATCAGGGTTTCAGTCCTGGAGAAATCCTATCCCATAAGATCCCTTACCTTAGTCAGGGTCCTTCTACCATCAGTGAGAGCTGGAGCAGAATTCAGATTATCATGGGTTGTTTTCAATTATGAGTGTATTTAGTACCATTAGTTAAACCACTGTTTTTCAAATAACTTACTTCCAACTGAATTATCTCAAACAAAATGTTATATTTCATAAAACTCAGCACGATTAACTTTTTCATTATTTTGACCAATTTTGGCAGGTCGCCTAGTATTTGAATTCTTAAATAATTTCGTTTTATTCATTTGCCATATTAGGGAAAATGTTTTATCTGTAATATTTTAATTTGTTTTGTACTCTAATAATGCTACACAGTTAAAACTCAATTGCAACTCTGCCAAACCCTAAAGTCACCAAAAAAAAAAAAAATTAAACAAAAGAAATTTAAAAAAATGTGATAAAATGGAACAAAACAGTAGACAAAAGTGTAAATCAGAACACAGCACCAGACTTTTAATAAACACTTTGTTCATGATCGATTCACATGTCCATCCATGCCACATGTAACTTGTACACGAACAGAGATCCAAATTCAGTCTGTACCACTCAGTATATAAAAGGCAGCTAAATCTGCCTGTATAAATCTCCCCGATGTTGCACTCTGTCACAAAGCAAGTATTTTGCATAATTAGCCTGGATACTCAGCCACATTTTTCAGGAGCCAGCTAGTTCACTGCCCTCACTGCAATGGGATGACACTCACTATAATAGGAGCTCCTGGCTGCTTAGCAGTCTTCGTAATTAGGCCTTTTATTTAATTGCCTAAGTATGGTTTCAGAAGCCTAATTTTAGGCATGTCTTTTTTTCTTCTTCTTTTGTTCTTGGTATCCTATTAGGTATTACAGTGATGTTGATCTGAATAGCCACTCTTTTCTCTTTACAACTTATTCTTTTTCAATACTACATTTCCAGAATACCCGCTCTAGTAGAATTCCACTGCAGTAGGCAAACCAGAAACAAGTGATATGTAGTTCAACTGTTAGATTAAAGCTGAAACATTCGAACTGTTAGATCATACAGTAATGCTAAATGGTCTAGGAACACCTTTTGGCCCAATTTCGCCTTTTTTTTTTTTCAACTTTCCTGGCTGTTTATTCCACTGACTACTCTGAATATTCTTGTTTTTTTATAGCAAACTCAAAATATGGCTGATATATAACTATTCCTGTTCACAGCAAAGCTACATATTACACATACTTTAGGCCTGCATGTAGTAATGAGAAAATCAGTCAAATCAGTTAAGAAGGACTGTGTTTTCTACACCCCTCCATATAAGTTTGCTGAATGCTAATTTGTGAAGCTCCACCAGCAAATAATCTCTAATACTGATTTGTGCTGAAAAACGTGGGATTAATAAAGTTCCTGCTTCAGGGCAGATGCTCACACTCGATGGGTTCAGCAAGAATATGTCTTTTTTCTGGGATGTTGCTGTTGTCTGATACTTTGGGTGCCGGCTGGGGCTGCAGGCAAGATTCTGAAATTAAGGGGGCAGTGACCTGATTTAGTGTGACAAAGTCTTTGTTATTGTAAACTGAGATCAACCAAGGCATTCTGTTTTTATATAAATTAAAGAAAGAGTCTTCTTCAAGTAAAAAGACATGCTTTCCTTCCTAATACAAAGGATTATATTTTTTAACTTCCATCAGTTCTAAGTAGGCAAACTTTTTTATTCTTTTATCTTTTTTTTTTCCTCTGTTCCAGATGTCTTAGGAGATGGATTTAGATATCTCTGAAGTACTTTAGTTACTGACACCTAAATTTCTCTCTGAAATTTAACTAGAAACGGAGTGGGGTTTTATATTTCAGACTATGACTTTGAAACCTTGTTGGGAGACGAAGAAATCAACACATGTCAGATAGTATCAATCTGTTGTCTGGAATCATGAACTGTTTAGAGCTTTTTAAATCTATAAAACCAATCAGAGTCTTTGCATTTTTGGTTTTGGTCTTTAAAAGTATTGTTTCACCATCATTCATAACCTTTCATGGTATTTTTGGCATTTTCTATTCAAACAGTATTCAAAGAATGGAAAGAGAAAGTCACTCACTAAACATTTCACAATATCGGGAACAATTTATTACATCAAAGACAGTAAACTGTTTGCCTTACAATGTAGATCTCTTTCATAATAACTAGTCCATCTTTTAGTAAATACAATGCTGAACACTTTGTCTTTTTTCCACTGATTACTCTTTTTTCGTGTTAAAAACACAGTATTTTACAGATATAAGAATGCTGGATTTTTACCCTTTAATTCATGTTAAAATGTCTTTCTTCTATATCTGCCATAGTGTTATAGAAAATATGACATCGTCATTTAAAACAAGTCAGAAGAAATTTCTAAATATCAGTAATTGGGGGAGAGAGGGATGCTGAAAATTCACATAAAGGATTTTTGCATACTTAGAACCTAAAATAAGGAGTAATTAACTGTTCCAAATATCCTCCCACTTATAATAATAGGATGTCTTCTGTCAAATTTGCAGAATTTATTTTATTTCGTTAATTGATTGGTATATTCATCATTCAATGATATATTAGGTAGAGCTGGATTCTAAATGACTTTTCTCTGATAAGCCTTCCAATTAATTCTTCTCACACTATTTTCCTGGTGACATCTGAACTTCTTTCATTATATAAAACACATCTTGAATAAGACATTGCTGAATAATAATCAGGGATCCTAACATGTTCAAAATTAGAACCCCTGACAAAGTCAAATGCATTCTGATTTAGACGATGACCTCACCTAATGTCATTTTGAGTGTATCATATTGAAGGGGAGTACATAGCCTTCCCCTTTTTGCATATCTACCATTAAGTTAGAAATTTTAAAGAAAAAAAAAAGGAAGTAATTGTAAATACTGTTAGTTGTGTGGTCCCACATATTAAAGCCCGATTAGAACCAGAACATCTGAGATTCTTATATTTTTATTTTACATTGTCTGACATTTTTCTCTCTTTTTTGTCTTATTAATTTGTCTTAGAACAGTATTTCCGTAGTTGGGCAAGCAGACAAGGAAATAAGTTATTCTTGAAAATGTATGTTAAATGATGTACTGTATTACATTTGCTTGCAATTTGCATTTTTCTTAATACATCCGCCAGATTTCTTTTGCATAGATAGCATTTCATAAACCAGAGAACACTGATAATATCTGATTTAACTGACTTGCTAATACAAGGAGCAGATCATTTTAAATGGACCTTACATCTTTATAGGATGTTAGAAATGAAGACATTACTTCAAAATGTAGGTAATTATTGCCTCCTCTTTTATCAGTGCTATTTTCTGAGGTATTATCATAAGATAGCACTTTAGTATTAAGCAGGGCCTTAGAGTGGCAATAAATCAGTCCAACTGAGTCATCATTGTCCAAGGCATCTGAACTACTGAAATGTTGTGGATCCTACAGAGAGTGTGAAATCACTTGACCCTTGGCATTAACCTTTACTGAATGAATAGACACTGCTTTCCACATCGTGGAACAAAAGCAGAATAGTATTGATTAAACACCACATTCACTTGATATTAAATACTGGCTGAACTCACTTCTTGCTTTCCAGTTCCAGTGGGAGAAACCCCGAGAGTTGCAGAGTCTCAGGAGAATGCGTGTTTGTAATTCAGAGCAATGTTTTTCCTGCAAAGTTTTCTTTCGCCCCCCCACCTTGGATCAATAACTGGCAGCCATGATCAGCCATGAGTATGTATTGTCAATTCTGACCTGTGTACTTTATCACTTGGGGTGATAGGTCACAGTGCTGTGACTAATAATGCAGTAGTCCCAGGCATGGATTGTTTCCTGCTCGTAATGCACACATTTTTTTATATATAAATATATATATATATATATATATATATATACATTTACTTTAACGCTCTGCCATATTATAACTCTTGTTTACCAAACCCCTCAGCTGATTGCTTTAAAAGCCTGATTAATCTGCTACATGGCATCCTATTTACAAAAGCTCTTAGAGATTTACTAAATGGTTTTGCTCTTGGCAGGAATGTGAGTTCCTGGGAACTTGGAAGTATCAAAGTGGGCACCTTGGGAATTAACTCTCCACCCATGTTGTGAAGGAAAGTTGTTGCTTTGCCTGATAACTGAAGGAAACGGAAGAAATAAAATCAGAAGAAGGAGAAACAAACGGATTCTTTCAGTAAATTCTATCGTGTTTCATATTAGGGCCGATTCTGCTCCCATGTGCGTAGCTGTAAGCCCAGGGCAGCTCAGAAACCTGCTCCTGTAGTGAATAAGTCCTTCCCCAGTGCTGTTGATTCAATGCATAAAAGGTTGACAGTGAAGAAAATGTGAAATACAGTATAATGAATAGAAGCAGCTGCACCAGCAGCACTGTCTGTCTACAAGCAGATGACCACTCCTGCCTGAAACTGCATTCCAAAAACTTGCCTGAATTTAATTCCTTTCTTAAAACTGAAAGAGTTCTGAGTTTAGCTCCTTAAATAATTACATATTTTAAAAGCAGACATTATTCAATGTGCAACGTTTCTTTTGGGAAAGCTTGCCATAAATAATGGTCCACATGAACAAGTCTAGTATTGTGTTTTTTTTTCCAGTTCAAAAGATTTTGTACTTTTGAAAGCCAGTGGTATTGCATCACTTTTCACAATTGTTTTCATCACCAGGGTCTTGATGGGTTATTGCTCTGCCTGCAGATTCCTAACTGTGTAAATTGTGAGTGTAATCTACGCAGTTTTTTTGGCTGGATGTCAGCATTCAGACTGTGGAGTATATTTTAGATACATTTGAATACAATTTGTAAAAAAAAATAATGTTGGAAGGCTGAAGAAAATGCCTCACAAGATCATGTAAATAACAACATTTTCAGCTACAAATTCTCCAAAAGATTAAAAGAGGAGCAAAAAGGAAAAACCATGTCCTGGTTCAGCCCGTACAGAAATGCTGATTTATTTCTCAGAAAACAGAAATATTGAACTGTTTAACAACAACAAAAACATGATTAATAATAATAAAAAATTAAATTGATATTAAATGCGATAAGAAAACTTAGGAGCAGAAAGGATAGAAAATTTAGTGTGAAGAACACCCATTGACACTCCCTTAATTCAGCAGCCTGCTCCTTTAGGACTTTATGAAGAGTTTGTGTGATGCAGTTTCACTGTGTTTCTCAGTTCTTGCTCCTAAGACAGAGACTTTTCAGCTGAGTAGAAAACATCCTGCTTACAGGTTTATTTTCAAAAGCTAAAGTGGAGACCCATGGCTGGAAAGAAACTTGCACAACCGATTTTCCCTCCAGCAGGAAGGACTTGGGCTATTCCATGGAATTACAGCACAAATATTTCAGTTTGGTTTGGGTGTCTGTTACTCTTTGTGTTGCAGATTTTTGTTTTCTTGTTGTCCCAAATCACACTTAAAAAACCAACCAAACAATAAAAGCTGGAGTCCAACTTATTCCTTGGACTAAGACCATTTTACCTTTATACTAGCTCTGACAAAAATGTAATAGAAACACCCAAAACTACTTAGTGGCCCTCAGCTAATAAAAGCTAAACTCTCTACCTCAAAGCGGCTTGTCTCCAGACTCTGTAATGCTGTTTTTTATGTACCCAAAGGGAGTTTCACAGAGTGGATGCTTTTCTCATACCTTTCTTGACCTGCTGGTTTGCTAAGCTCGTGTTTAAAGGCTGTTTGTTATCCAAAGTGATCTTCAGCTATGCAGCAAATACTTTGCATGTAGTTCTATGGATGTACTGTCTGCCAAATTTTCTGGAATATGTTTGTTTGTTTAGTTACAGTATTAATTATACATAAAGAACTAATAAACAGACGGAATGTGTTTATTTAATATATGTCTAGTCACACATAATGAAGAGTACGCTACCATAATCTGAATGGGGATGAGGTACGGGGGTTGTTCTTTTTCGTGTAACACATTAGTATGTACCATGCTGGCTGACAATGATGGAAAGGATAAAAGGATAAAGCATCTTTAATCCTTGCTTCTCTGCTGTAAAACTGTTAATATTTGTACATACATGCATATTTCTACAGAGTAACAAGTAGTAAGGGCAGATGAAGTAATCTGGAAGTTTACTACAACCAGGAGAAATATTGTAGTTAAATATTGTCTTCACGCCAATCAGAGCTCTAATTTTTATATCCAAATTAATACAGATCTAAAAAAAAAAAAAAACCAACAGTAAAAGAATTTATTAAATCACCAGAGGCAAAAATAACTCTGTAAAAGACTCTGACTCAGTCTTTTTTCCTGGAAAATAAAACCATGTTCACTTTTCCAAACGTTATTTCTGTCAGCTGGAGGGGTGATGATGGTGGTATTTCCTCAGATGCTAAACTGTTAATTAGGAATGCTGTCTAGTCACGCAGAAAGCAAAAGACTAAGAATTTGAGATTATCAACCAGGCCCAATGAGTGGGTGCAAAGAGAGGGAGTAGTTCCCTACAGAAAGGTCCACAAAAGCATTTTCCTTCTCAGATGTTTACATGCTGCAAATTAATCTGTTAATTATTAGTAGCCAAACACTGTTGTGGTCCAGGTGTCCTTAAGCAACCTAGATTTTTTCACAGAAAAGACAGACTTCTTCTAAAAATGTCCACCTTATAAAGTCAGGTGTACTGCAAATGTAGCATGTGACACATAAATAGGCAACTTGAGTAAGTGGTGTGCCTACATATTCATAATAATTTGAGATTATGCTGTAATCTGTGTATAATGTTTCACATTGTAAAAGAACACCTCTTGTATCTGCAATATTTCTTTAACTCATCAGTATTATCCTTTATTCTTCATCTCCAGTCAGTTTATGAGCTTAAGCTGCAGCCTCACTCTTGTCCATGTATTTTACCACATGAATAAAATGTCACTAATTCATACTCATGATATTACAGCCAAATTATCTTGGCAAGTCTTCTCATGACCAGGCATATACAGTGTTTTTGATGGGTTATAGACCGAGAAAAGCATTTTGCTATCTCATGTAAAGGTGTTTGTAGTGTAGGTGAGTGGCTTCTTCACACCCAGCCAAATACGATCACTGCGTATCCTCAGCAGGAGCAAATGCCACCCCATTTCACGCCAAAATAAATAGCTATAAGGACAATAGTTTCTTGAACCGACAGCAAATAAGAAGCAGGGTAGGTCCCTGTAGAAAAACGTTGGTCCCACAGATGACAAGGAGAACTTTTTATCATAGCTGTCAATCAACAGAGACTTCACTTATTTTGTCAGAAAGAATACCTTGAACAATGGATTCATAGCATATTCATAGCCAGGTCTAAAGTAGGTTTGAAAAGCATTTAACTAACTTCCCATACTTCGCCATCACACACATCCTTTTTATTAATCTTCCCAGTCCAAGAGCTGGTAGAATTGGGTAACTGGTTTCTTGATATTCTGTTTTATTTTTCCCAGGGAATAGCCTTTGAAATCTCACCTATCTTGAACTTTTATATGTCAACCATTTTGATTTATTTTTGAAGGGGAAAGGATTGTGACAAAAGCTGAATAATTCTACATTTAAAAATACATTTTAGAGGAACAGACTTCTAAAGGCAGTTAATAAAAAGAAGCCTATTCTCTTCTGCCATTTATTAGCACAGAGAAAATACTGCTCTAATGCTGATATAAAATATTGCTCAGGAGGAGTAAGAGTGACAAAAGCAGGCTCTTTGGAAGAATAGACAAAATACATCTTAAGATTTATAAGCAGCAGGGTATAGTTCCATAATCTTTTTTTTTTTTTTTGAACAAAATCTCTATCTTTTGAAAGTAAGAAGAACCAAAAGAACAACAACAAAAACCCCTTCATGCACTCTTTCCCCCTTCAGTCTCCCTTTCCCTATCTAGAATTCAGAAGGCAAGGAGCTATCTTTAATAGCATCTCTCTCCACCTTTGTGGGGAAAAAAGAAACATATAAAAAAAATTCACTAGCTGCAACTGCATTCCTACAGAAGCCATGTATTTTAATTGATGGCATTATTCTTTAAAGCACTGCAGAAATAAATAAAGACAAATCTACATCATTTATTTGAGAATCTGTAGGATGACCTAAGGCCACTGCAATACAGAAAGTGTGGCAGAAGAAACGTGAAGAGTACAGAGAAATCGGTTTTATAAGATTGGCTCACAAGACCTTTTAGCAACAGCCTTAATTAATAAAGACTTTAGAATCTTCACAACAATTAGAATTGTTCACAGTAGTCATTTTAAGACCAAGCAAGGCATACAGAACTTAGAAAGAATAGATTATGTGCTGCAGTTCAGTGTCTATAAATAAATTGGTGGGGGAAAACTGAAATCAAAATACAGTAAAGGAATGTAACTTTTGCATTTATATTCTGCTTCAATGGCTCATTTTTTTCCTATTTTTGCATCAGCATTTAGTCTGGCAGTCTTGTTAAATTTGTTTTAGCCTGTTGGAGGTTTTTGTTTCTCAACAGCAGCTCTGATAGAGAGACGTTTGTCCTGTGTTGCCTCATGTGCATGACTGTAAATTAACTTGTGTTGTTTGATGCACACATTAGAATATGTGGCATTGACTTTGGAATGAAGATCAATATTCTTTGATCTTTAAATCCTTCCTCTTGTTGCAAATGGAAAGTTGCATAAGGAGGGAATGCAATGTGCAACCAGGTAGACAAAGGATTGGAAACAGTGGAAAATTGATCTGTTGTAAGTCATCTTTACCAATGTAAGAAAAAGTCAAAGAAAATAAAACAATATATATTCCACTAAATTGTTATCTTTGAGGATCTGTTTCCAGTGTGTGTTGTAGAAAGACTCTGATTACTTAATGTATTTTTACATATATATGTAAGATATATATATAGGTTTTTAATTAGACCTCCCTTAATGACTACATTTCCTTATAAAAAATGGAATCATTGTATTATTTACACTTGGATTTACTTTTAAATTCCCTATACAAAAAAATGACACTATTTTTTTCACTTAGCACAGAGGATTGAGGACAGTTTTCATCTATGTTTTTGCATGTGTGTGAAATGCTACTTACACTGCTTCGAGAAGTGGCAGTTCACAGATTAGTGGTGAACAAAAGCATCCTGCAAGTAGGATGTACCCGCCTTGTTAAAATAAAAATTCACTTGCACTGGTCTGCTGATTGAGTTCTTTAGGAATTAATATCTTAATACAAGTTTACAAACTAGATTTATGAGAATTACATTAGACCTCTTGGAGATGCACTGGACCTTCGTTTGCAGGGCTGACTTTATAAGGAACGTTACACCTACATTTTTTTGCATCGCTTCAGTGAAGTGAATGATGTTTACCACAACAGAGAAGGTTATACAGGATAAGAATATAACAAAGTTATGTTTTCCAGTAGAAATATGAACCAAGTTTCCCACTATTTAACTTCATGTTTACCATATAATTTACTCAGTGTGTAATCCTATTGATTTTCTTGGAATTATTCAAGGAATGGAGTAGTCAAGATAACTTGAATGTCAAAAAGGGATATTTATTGCCCACACCCAAAACTGATGAGTGATCCTGTTGGGTCTGTTTAAGATTTAGTTTAGTGTGTATTTTCTGTCTCACGGGTATTATAGTTGGGTGACTTATCGGAAAAGAAGGACTTCAAATGCAGGGCTCTCTTTAAGATCAGGGAACACATCATAACTCTCTATGTCTTTGGAAAAAGTAACGACAAGATATGTCTTTACCTTCGTCTGTATGAAACGTTCTTGTGTCTGTGTACACAATGACGAGAAAGCCATATTTTTATGATCAGTACTGTCCCAAAAATTATAATATTGTTGATGCTGACAAGACTAAATGGTGTGAGGCTCAAATAGAAAACATTGTTTTTTGTAGGGGCCTTTTGGCAATGGTTCACTTTCTTGCCTCCGGATTATCTCTATTACTGATAGCTGAAGCAGAAGCATTTTTCTGAATAAGTGTCTGCTGATATTTTAAACATGACATTGCCCAACTGAATTTTTTAAAAAAATATGGGATTTAAAAGCACCGTCCCTAACTGTAGGGGTAACAGATGGGCTGTGGCCAAACCTAAAATTTTGTTTCAGGAGCTACCTAAAGTGAGAGATGGTGAAATTCGCATGCCTGGCACATAAGGGTGACTTAACATCCCAGAACTCACTCTCCTTCGCAAATCTTTCACACGACATACTCTGTAATGCACGCAAGCATTGCTTCCTCACTGCTGTAAATCAGTTCTGCAAACTGAAAGCTCACATGCCCTTAAAGTATTACAGATAAAACGCAACAAGTTTTGAGCCTGCAGTGTGCCCCTCTCTACAAAGTACAGTTGCTCGTGCCTTGTTAGATCTTTTCCCAGTTTTATAGCTGGCGATTAAATGAGGATGCCAAGTTGTGTTTTCAGTGTACGCTGATGTTCATGCTGGCATTTGCTGTATATACCGTATGGGGGGATAAATATTGGGAAATGGCTGGTTTGTTCAGTGCATGTGAGAAGTAAGAATGCCTCAATATTTTATCAATGGTTTGAAAACCATTATACTAAGTATCTGCTTAATTATCAGAAAAAAAACCTGTGTTTGAATCCTAAACTTGGAAACTTTCTAATACTGTGGGCACTTGTGCATTGTCCTAAGCCCTCAATCTGTAGCTAAGAAAGGGACTTAGAACTGTCTGACGATGCTAATGACATATAGGTATGGATTGGTACAGGTAGAATCGGTATATATAGTTGTGTTTGCAAATATCCATTAGAACATGGTTAGTACAGATTTTAAATCCTCATATTTTTACAGAAATTTCACATCTTGCAGGATAAATTCCAATTTCAGATTTTGCATCAAGGCACTGTCTTTCTGCAAGAATTTGTGAGGCTGTGTTAGCCCATATTTATACACCTCCATTTGCAAGTAGCAATGCTACGCAAATGCCTACAGCTGGATCTTAAGAATAGCAACTTTTTCAAAAGTTCTGAGCTCTGTAAGCCTATGTATTTGTCAGAGTTTCCAGAAAAGTCCATATTTTAGGATATGCAATACTAGCATCATTCCTCTACATGGTCCTGGGTGTTCTGAGTCACCTTTCTTGGTGTAAATGTTAGAGAAAAGAACTAATAGAGTTAAATTGCTATCATTCAAATATGACTAATATACATACAGAAAATTACTATTTTTTATTCATACTAGTCATTTTTCCACCACGAAAAAAGCTAGTTTAAACATCATGTTGTTCACTGACATTACAGCAGTAAAGATGGTGAAATACATTAAAAGCAGGTGCTTGATCCTACTGGTGTTTTATACAGAAAGCAAAAAATGTAAGCTGGTAAAATAATCTTTTTCAGTCAGTTTATAAATAGTGAAAATAAAAATGCTCAACCATTGGAAATTAAGGTTTGTAATGGAAACATCATTGACTTCTACTAATGTTTTAGTTTTGCTATAATCTCCTTGTTAACATAGTTAGAAGTGAGGAGAATGATTCATGTGTTTAAATTCATAAACTGTTGCCGATTTTGTTGCATCTTTTCTTGTTTTTCATTTTTTTCTCTCCCATTTCACTCTGATCTGAAGGGTCTGTGGATTTATCTTCTGCCTGTCATTTGTCTTCACATGACTTTAAAATAATTAATTGCAGCACTCAGTGATGATTTATGATTTCTACTGACGTAATTAATGATACACATCAATTTTTCTTGTTAATTGAAGGAGTCACAACAAACTTTTTATAATATATGTTAAAGGAGGGCAAAATACTTTGGAAAATTACCTTTAGAATTTTCATTTTGTATTAGGAGGATCCAAGAAGAGAATTAGCAATTTAACACTGATGACAGCTAAAGACAGTTTGAAGAATGGAAGTAGAGGCATTTTACTGCCTACGTGCAAAAGAATTTAGATAAAATAAACAGGAAAATAATGCTGTCATGAAAAAAATTAGTTAAGACTTTCTGTCACTTTAGAAGGAAAAAGTTCATTTAAGGTATTTGTATCCTTCCATTTTGTTATATTTTTGCCTCTCACCTCTTAGTTAAACAATGAATAATAACAGAAAATGCTCACAAAATTATTCTAACCTGGACAAAAGAAAATGTATTTGAATGTTTGTTTGTTTTCTTTTAAAGAAATAAACTCATTTATGTCTATCTGATTTTTAAACTGAGAATGTATAAATAGAATTTTAATCAGCTCTAAGTATAGAGTATTTATTAAAACATAGCAAAATTTCAAATGACCTAAATGAAAACTGGCTTTCTCAGGACAGCACTTAATTGCAGGGTGTGAGTCACCTCCATGTTTGCCTTCTTGTCAGGCTTCAAAATTTGAAAACAAGAAAATGATATAATATACTGAATTATATGAAAAGAATAAATGACTTTCTGGGTAATTGTTGTTTAATCAACTGATGCTTAAAGGAAACTCATATCCAAGGTACAGAAAAAGCGATTTTAAAATAACATTTCCTCTATTATAACAGTTTATCCACTTAGAATAATATAATTAAGTTGGAACTTGAGCAAAGTAATTGTTAGACAGTCACTGTTTCTATACAATTTACTTTTTGAACCAAGAATGGTAGAATTCTCCTTATGCAACACTTTATTATTTTTTTTTGTTGTTATTATTATTATTTTAAAAAGCAACAGTAGATGCGTCAAGTGTTGTGAACTTGATTTGAGCATTTTATAGTACTGGAGTCAGCTGCCTATTAAAAGTGTGATCAGGTAGTTTAGAGTGTGACTAGCTGTGTCAACAGAAGGAAAGTGGAGGATTAGTCTCTATGGCAACAACAAAGCATCCCTGTTTGTAGACAGACAAATTCTGCTACATCTGAAAAAGATTGACAGGTCTATTCCTTTGCAACTGACCCATAGAAATTAGCAAGTAAAAGTTATTATACTGGGTTGTATTGAAGGGTTCTCGATATCTTAAAGTGCTCTTGTAAGTTTTTCTGCGGCATTTGCATGAGAAACCTGGCAGGGATTGTTCTGAGGTTTATATCTATGGTTTAATAGATTCTTTGTGGGGGAGTATGGCTGGTGAGAATAACTTAATTTTCAGTTCTCTGTATGACAGAATTGTTGGAGCATGGATTGAGGGAAAAACACACATCAAAGGACCAGGGCTGAATAATATGCCACATTTCAGAACCAAGAGACATTGTAGGAATATTATAACTGTACCTTCTCAAAAATGGAAGTTTAAAATATATTCTTCTCCAATTAGCTAAAAAATAATTACAATCTGGAGTTCCTTAACGATTAAGATTTCCATTGGAAAGATTTCATACATTTCCAGAGATTCTATAATTTAACTGAATAACCTTTCTGTTTCACTTAATACACTGTAGTTGGAAGGCATGAAATGCTGTAATTGAAATGGTCTATATGAGAATTAATAGTATTTTTTTCTTTTAAGGGAAAAAAAAAGAAAATTTTTATTTAGCTGTTGGTAGATTATTTGTTTAGGTACTACCTACAGAAATGATAATTCATCTCCAGGCCAGTTATTGCAGAAGTATCTTGAAACATCTTTAATCTTGTATTTTAATCTTATTATATATTGGCAAAAGTCCAACTGAGTGAGAACAGATCAGGATTATGGCTATTTTCCACACTAAAACTGAAATATATTTAGATGTATCTCAGTGAATGTTTTTCTCTTAAATCCTGTCACTCTTTATGGTACTTACATTTGGAAGCAAAAGTTTTAAACACATTTTTAAATTGTGATAAGGAAGCTATATGAGTCATGTGTTTCCCAGACATTTATGGGAAAATCACTAGAAATTATCCAGCTTGCTTTCTTTAGATTTTAAGACTTTGTTAGTGCCTGGAAAGTCCTTGGTAGTTAAACTGTTTAGCCTGATTTGATGCAAAAGTTCTTCATCTCCTAAATGGCATCCATCTGGAATTAGTTTATGTTTCTTTTGATGAAAAAAATACAGCTTTAGCAACTTTTTCTTATGACAACTGCATCTGAGTTTCTCTTTTAGCTGGAAACATAAGTGAAAAATGGCTTTGAATCTCAGGAGTGAGTTCCTCTAGTTTTAACCAGGTAGAAATAGCACAAAGTTTTTAAATGTTCATAAACTGCTGGCTGGATATAATCAGAGCAACACGGTATCTGTGCCTAGCTGGGCCTGTGGGTTGGTTAAATTTTACATTTTGTTTTGAGTCCTCTAACAAAATCAAAAGATAAAGCAGATTAAAACAATCAGCTACAGCTGGAGGGTAATTGTTGTTACACTTGTTTCTATTCATTCATACTCACAGAAAAAGAAAAAAAAAAAAAGAAAAACAAAACAAAAGAAAACAAAGAAAACGCCAAGACAATAACAAAATGTGAGAAAACCCTGTTCTTTCTCCAAAATTATGATAAGGTTTTTTTTTTCCCTCTGCAAGGCAGAGATGATGGGCTGGTAGGTGCTGCTGTTATAAGATGCTGTTGAGGGGTTCATTTCCTAAAGTGCATTTATTAATGGTGGGAATATACAGTTTTATGCATCAGTTTTCATTTGTGTGCTCGTGGGTTCACCGAGTCTGCAGTAGGATGGCAGGAGAGTTGTTTTCTGCCACCTCCTTACCCTGTTCCCGCTCTGTTTTTATCTTCCAAATATTTATTGTATTGTATGAGCCATGGTCAGCCACAACCCAGGAGGCCGTGTCTCCAGCGTGCTGAGCACGCTATAAAAACACAGCAAATGATGAACCTGCACAAAGAGCTCCCGGTCTTTAGCCAATCTTTTCACAAATGCACAGCTTCCAATGGAAAGTGGCTGACTAGGAAAAACGTGCTTCTCTGCAGAAGACACAAACAAAACCTGAAGTTTTGACCTTCAGCCTGAGTGAATATGCGTTCTCTCTACAGGCTATTTTTCAGCAAAGGTGACAAACTTGCAGTGGCAGAAACTGTGACTTTCTTGATTTGTAAAGCTCCAAATATGTCTGCCAGAAAATACATTTTTTTTTTTTTAATTGAATGTTTAAACATTTGTTTTACTTTAGGTATTAGGAACTCAGAGGAAAATTTGTTTTGCACAGTTACTAATTTTTTTGCGTGTCCAATGTGGAAATTGGTTTAGAAAGGCTTTTGTCCTGCTTTTTTCTCTTTTTTATTTTTCTGTCAACGTATTACTTTTAGTCTGTATTTTGCTTATTCTTTCAGAAAGGCGAATAGCAAAGCTTAGCTAAGACATCACCCTTAGAACTATAACTCACTCTGTTTAAGTTCTAAGATTTATTTTTACTTTCTTTTTTTTTTTTTTTTAAATTTGATAATCACCCTATCTTTTCACCGCCTGAAACTGACACAGTACAAACACTCCGATCCCTATCACTGCTGCTCCTGCGTTTCTGAACAGGTCTTTGCACATCCTATCAATGAGCTGATCAAACTGGTGACACTGGGATTTCATGCCTTTTGACAGCTGAAACTGCTGTGCTTTTCTCGAGCTAATTATTGTTTTCAAGGGGCAGTCACTATCAGAGCCTACAAGATTCTTCTTCCACCCCCACACCAGGCTAGAAATGCTTAAAAGGTTTGTCTCTCCCTCCCCTCCACCTACTAAGATTACTTTGAGAATAAAATATATGGTAGCACGAAAGTTGTTGCTCCATATTTAAATTAATGCACAGAAGCTAAAAGCCCCCACTATTTCTGATTCATTCTATAGAGATTTTGTAATTTTAAACAAAATACTGTCTTGGGTGGATTTCTTTTTGGTGTCTGCTGCTGTAAGTTCCATCCAATCTATAATGGTACTATTTTAAAATGAGGCTTGCCTCACACTCATTAATAATCTTTGCACAGAATGTGTTTTGTCTTCTCTCAGTTCTTTAGGAAGTCATAAAAGTTACGGATTTAGTGCTTGTGTTCAAGAAGGATCAACTAAAAGAAAGACGTCTATATGCATAGTATCTTAATTTTGTTATTTGGTTGCTGTCCTGGAACTGTGCGGTGGCTGCAGCTCCCTGTTAATTACCCACGGAGCAGAGACAAGAAGTCAGGCGGTTTTCCAAACCTTCTCCCTTCAACTGATTTGCATCTTCACTTGGAATGGAAAGAAGTATAGGGATGGAAAGGTCATGACTATTCAATCTGTATTATTAATATCACGTTTCCCCTCCTAACAACGTAACTATGGGCTGGATTCATTTATACCGGTGTCATGAAAAATATTTAAAATCTGATTTAAAATGTAGTAAAAGAGATCTCGATTTTTGTCTCTCGGTTTACATTATCTTATATAGATGTTGTTAGTGATGCATTTTACTGCATAAAGGTTGCAACCTTGTACTATATTCTTATCTACACGATATGGAGATTCCTGAAACAATGATAAAGCTGAGAAAATTCACCTAAAACAAGAGCTTTGTCCAGAGTTCTGCAGCAAATCAAAGCTAGATCTTGTACAGATACGTGCCTCAGTTTTGGAAAAAAACATGAGTTACTGTTAAACAGTTGCTTTGTGGAACTGGGACAAATTTTGTACTAAATTGTTATAAAATATGATGAACTATAGGCTTAAATTTACTGCACGGTGAGAGAAATCATCACAGGTTTGAATGGCTATGGATAGAGAGGCCTTATATTCTAATGTATCTTTGTTTTCAGATTTTAGAAAACAAACTGAGGAAGTTATAATGTTTTCCTATTTCTGGGGACACTAATACAAATAAATTAATGAAAAGAACAGCTACTATGTTATTGAAAGACATCCCTTTCCACACTACTTTATGGGAATGGAAAAAAGGGAGTCAGAGAAGAAGAATATGGACCCTAGTAGTATAATCTGCTGTGATTTACAGACCCTATAGCCTGGAGTTTCATTTAATGGACTTGAGGGAAGTATTGTGTAGTGTTATCACTTTCAGTCTGCAAAATCAGTATTCATCCATTAATAGAATAACAAGTATTCTACTTTCAGGTTTTTAGAAGGATGCAAATCTGTTCTGTAGAAGAGTTAGTGGACATGGAAAATGGAAAGGAACTAGCAAAACTGAGTGTGGTTATAGCTTTTCTTTCCTCAAAAAGAAAAGGAAAAAAAAAAAAGAAAGCAATTTTGAAAATGGCATGTAAGTTAAAGCTGCCCCTGGCCAGCTTTAAATTATGTGATTCTCACTTATGCAAGATGCTGCTAGAGGAATTCCTTGGCTCTCATTAACATGGAATAATCCCTCTAGACTTCACACACAGCAGACATACACAGGCACATACACATTTCTACCATCAGCTGCACATTTCCAACTGCAAAACAATACGCATTCTGCAACGGCTCTTCAAGCAAAAGACTTAAGGTTCCTGATATCTTTTCAGGCAGCTCTCTCCTTCATTAATTTTTTTAGACCAGTGCTGTTAAAATGCTTTCTCCAATGTTTGTTGGGAATATTGAAGAGTGATTATCTCCACTGCAGTAGTTTGAGAGATGTTAGTTTTCCCCATTTTCTAGGCACAGTGCGCCAACTTCAACAGTTACCACTGGGCTTCTCATTCTGCTATAACCTTACAGTCTGTTGTAAAGGTGAGAAAGCTGGAAGATTGAGTGAAGGGAGAGAAACTCCTGTTTGTCTACGCTGAACTTTCTAAAAGTTATCTAGGAAGTCAGGACATTGACTTTCCTGTAAAACCCCAAAATCTGCCTGAAAATACAGCCAGCTACAGCATCTTCCTGTTTATAACCCCGAAATTTGGGAGTGCAATGCAAACTGAAGAGCTTGGATTACAAAACCAGGCTGGTGAATGACATTTTAATGTGATAATTCACCGAAAACTCAAAGTGCTGGTGTGTTTTTGGCTGTTCTCAGGCATCTGGTATCTTCTGTGGAGGAGATATCTCTGCAGCCATTATATGTGGTTGAGAGCTAGAAGAATTTAAGCTTGAATCTTATTCAAGTCAAGGCAAGGTTTTTATTTTCCTAACGAATTATTTTATGCTTCTCTTTCCTTATGTCACTAGTTACCCTGATTGCTTAACCAGCCTTTTAATTCTTTCCCAATTCCTCTTCAGTTTTAGGACCTTTCACACAGAAAGGTATAGGAAAGTTGAGTTCCTGGTGTAAAGAAAACCTAAACAGATTCAATATTGAACTAAATGGTAGGAGAGGATGTAGCCATGGAGTAACATTGCCAGATGTTGGCTAATAGGCAGAAACAGCCAAATTCTGGGCTCCTGGGAATGCTGAATTGATGTCAGCAGGAGCAGATCTGCAGTCTCACCTGGAAGGATTGCACAGGGGCTAATTGCCTTACTGGGGACAGTATAATGACTGAATAATAGAAACTCTGGAATTTGTTGGCATAAGCTTCCTTGGCCTGCAGATTCTGAGGAATTTTTGGCCTTAGCTTTCACTCTTTGTTGTGGGCCCAGCTCCTTCAAGCTCGATAAACAGTGGTGGATCAAAACTCTGTTGTATCAGGTGAAGTGCTACTGCTGTAGGTGCTGCTCATTGCAGATAAGGACGTAGGTTCGGAGGGCTTGGAGCAGGGTGAGATGATGTGGAAGGTCCTTCTCCTTGTTGGTTTTGTGAGACTCTACAAGAGAGCTGCCTCTTTTTCTCTACTGCGCCTCCTGCCTTTGTGACTCAGTGGCACACCTTCCACTACCTTTAGGCAATTTCTGTAGAAAATGGGTCAGGCAGATGTCAGTTATATTTATAAGGTAATTCACTAAAAAACCACATGTTTTGCTGAATGTAAACTGCAGCTCAGACTTTAAGGATGTGGTGAGGTAATTTCTACCCTCACCTCGCAGCATGGACGTTGGGAAGACAAAGCAGCGATGGGGGAACCTCTTGATGAAGCCAGATCTGAGACCTTCACGTGTCAAACATCGCTGGTCTAGCCCTCTGCCAGCCAAGCAGCTGTGCCTTATGAAGCTGAAATTCACTCTGTGTGTGAGTGCAGAGCTATCATATGTGTTGTGGGTGGTGTGCTCTCCCAGTGCCTGACCCACCTGCCAATATGTTAAGGCAGTCTGCTCCGTGGTTTTTATTTCATTTTATTATTTTTCTTTTTCTTGCTGCAGTCTGATTCCTTCATAAAAAGTCATTTTCTCTCTTGTACCCCAAAGCCCTTTTGATGAGTTTGTGAAGATCTGTTTCTGAACTTTCTTTATTGTTTTGGTTTTGTTTTCAGGAAGGTTTTATTGCTGGAGCTTCATTTATTTTCTTGCCAGATAATGGAAACAAACTGAAACGATGCTTATGGCTTAGAAAAAGGATGCTGTTGAGAAGGATGATTTTTAAAACATCAGGTGATAGGCAGTGTTTCTGAACAACGTAAAATACCTCTTCTTAACGAAAATACTTCCTAAGCTATTATAAGTTAGAGTTTATCAGAAAGAGAACAATGTGCTTGGATGATCTTTTGAGGTCCCTTCCAATCCCTAACACTCTGTGATTCTGTGAATTCAGGTTCAGAAAAATCAGCTTATGTAAGTTTGCCATGTTAGTGTTTTAAAGAAAATTATACCTATACCAATTAGTTATCATATGGTCTATATTGATGACTCATCCGTGCAACAATGTGTTACCATCTGAGTTTTTTCCACTGTAATTGTATTTTCACTTACTCTTGGCAAATTAGTACAATTTCAGGGGTTTCTTTTTTAGTCAGTTTTAAAATTAGCATTAAAAATTGCACTGCTACAAGCTGGGAACTTCAGCCAAGAGAGAGAACATAAAGCAGTATTTTGTATAATTCTTATTACTCCACAAGTAGAGGCTGAAATTATTTTAAGAAATACGCAACATCTGGAATATTTCTTTGTAATTGTATACAACTACCAAACCCCTGTTTTTGAAGAAAGTCTTCAGCAAAATTTTAGCCAAGCTGTTTTCTTGAATGCTTCCCAGGCTATTTGCTTTACAAAATATAAAACTAATTTCATGTTTTGTCATAATTTCTACCAGTGCAAGGGTTTGGTAGGTAAACAGTGGGTAATATAACTGATTTACAGCTTTGTGCAAATCTGGAAGGACAGTATGCTGCTGGAACAGAAAACTCACAGTGTGTTGGTTCAGTCCTCTCTGCATTCCTTCTTCTGCCTTTTTTTCACTGTATAAATATATATATATATTCCCTTCAGTGTTCATACTTCATGGCAATTCAGAGGTCACGCTTAGGTGACAAGCTTAGGCAGCTTGGTCACCTGTTGCTTGTTAATATTGTATTTTCTGTCTTCAAATGGTGTTTCCCCACCGGCATCCTCTTTTCTGGGGTAATGGCAGTAACGTACTCAGTGAACTACAAAAAAAATCCAAGCTCCAAAATGTATTGGTCATGTAGTGTTAAAAATGTTGGAGTTGCTTTAGAAATGTAAGTGGGAATGCTCGTGGAGAAGTTGTACTGAGGCAGTCCCTGAGCACAATTGTTTTTCACAGAGAAATTTTTAAAACTGGAATTTGTTATTTAAAATGCCCCTTTTTTTCCCCTTTATGTTTTCTGAAATTGCATTCTAATGGCAAGTAAGGAGATGAAGCCAATAAATGAAAACGGTGAGTTTTCAGTAGTGTATGTACAACATATGTATTTCTTGTTGTTGATTTGCCTGCAAAAGGCAATTTGACTGAGAACTCACATGCTTTATAATATAGGAATGCTATGATTTCTGTTTCAAGAAGGCAAGATTTTGCTAAATATATAACACATTTCTGATTTCTGGCAAAAAGAAAAAGGATTATTATCTGCAGTTGTCGATGAAGTCTATAACTTCTGTTTTTGCCATATTTCATGAAATCAGCCTCTTAAAATTTGTGACACGAAGCACGGTTCCAAATACATTTAGTGCAATAGTTAGCAGAAGCTAATGTGCTCTGTCAGACAACTGAATCTCTTGATTTTTGTGTGTGAAGCGATTATGGTCAGAGGGAATATGTTCAGACTACCCAGATGCAGAAAGTGGAAACATCAGAGTAAAATGAGAACATTATTTCTCTAAAGAATTATTATGAAAATATTTGAGAGAGGCTACTTCGCAGCTAAAACGTATGCTTAACTTCAGTAAATACTAGTTTTCTACCTTATTAAGATCCATCTAATCATCCTGTTTTAAGTTGGCAATTCTGATTGTAACAGTAATTTGTTCCTGGTGTTGATTTCAAGTACTACAGACTAGCTTTGCAGGGACAGCTCCCAAACAAGTGCTAAGATCCTTTTTGTGCCACTGAAACCTGCTGTTGATTTGTTTCTGGTATTTTTACAGGAGCTTTTAGTACTTCAATATCATGAAAAACAACAACCAAAAAAAAAAAAAGAGAAAAAAAAAAAGAAAAAAAAAAAAGAACATGTGAGATAAAGATACTGAAAATCAGTGGCATGAGTTTAAACTCCTAAATTTGATTTCCACATATCAGTGTTTCATGTGTCTTCATGAGCAAAGAAAAGATTTTTTCAATTGGGTAGAAACTTCATTTATCTTTTTCTCAGGACTTAATTTCTGTACTATTCCAATACCTGGATCAGATCCTCATTTTATCAATTACTAGAAAACAGTAGCAATCCAAATGAAGGTGTAAGATTATATCACATAATGCAAGGAATGAGCATCCAGCTTCCACACAAAACAGCATCAAGATGCAACAACAAAAAAGTATCGATACAGAGCAATCAATGCTGTAGACAATATCTTTTAAATCTATCATGCTGCCTTTTGCCCTTTATATTAAGTCAAAGGGAAGGGCTATAATGAATGAGCATGTCTTCATTCTCATCGGCAACAGTTCTGTAGGAAACCTGGCAATATGACATTTAACATGATTAATTCCGGGTTGTAGCTCTGGTTTATTCTTTCCCATGTATACACAAAAAAGAGTTATTATTAATTTAAAAAAAAAAAAAAAACACAAACCAAATAGAAATACAGACTATTTCCAAAAGTTATCCTGCATGTTAGACTCAAAAATAAAAGGCTAATCATGTGTCTTCAGTAATATATGCCTTGTATTTTCACATTTTCCTTTTGTCTGCCTTTTTACAATACAGTTTAACAAAGTGAAAGTGCTTAGGATTGCGAATGCAAGGCTGGTCAGTTTATATCTAGCTTCTTAACAGGTTTGCTACATTAACGATAAAACATAACTGAAAGAAATCTTTAGATATTAGAACATACCATGAAGTATACTGTGTAAAACTTCGATGTTTTTTCTTCTTATCAGAAGGGGGCACTAACGATCCATTATAAATAGGCAATGCAACATTGCTTTTGTTGTGCCATATTTAATAATAATAATAATGATAATATAATTTCCCCATTTAATATTGAAGGCATTTGTGTGCATAATTAAGATTGTAAATATATAACGGTAATTCAAAATGTTAAATAATTAATAGATTATACGTAAATATTATCTGTTGTCTCTCATTTTCTTTTTATAATATTGTTGAAATACTATTCTTACAGTTCACTTAATGTCTGTAACAATGAACTAATGCTGATTATTTAATACCTAATTTTCATGATTTCTAATGTAAAAGAGGTGAATTCTGATTGTAAAGGATCTTGATAATGTCAGTTAAACATATTCCTGGAAAAGGCAGAAATTTAGATCTTACTGTTATAAAAGCCATTTATGCATGTTGGTGTTTAAATTAGCTTATAGTTATTTCAACATAGAAAATGTTCTAAGTATTCAAATACTAATGTTGGTGGTGTTTCATTTCAAATTAAATGGATATAAATATATTCTTACACATCATATTGTTGGCTTATCTGATCCTGTACATTTTAGCAGATCTGTTAGTATTGCTTTGACCTATAAACTGAGGTCAAGATGAAGCGGCTTTACCATTTCATAGAATAACTTTGGTATGTGAGCTATGTGAGCAAGAAAAAGCGATGAACAATAATACGGTTTTTATTCTTTGTCCTCATTTTCTTGCTGTCTATAGGATGAAAACTGGCAGAGTGCATAAAACTGCAAAAGATGTTAGTCAGTAACAGCAGGAAAACCAGCTGAATTTTTGATTTGGAGATTGCTGAGTGATACTATATTTTAATAAAATACCTGCTTATCAGATATGTAGATGGCAGCATTTGTGGAGTAGTATCTACCCACAGATAATTAGATACTCTTTTGAAATGTCCACTATTATTTCCATGTATAGAAATGAGAATCAATGAGGAGCTGAATTTAGCATTCAGTAAATTGAGTCAAATTCCAGATATCAAAAATGTAGTATCTGTAAGTGTTTTATGACATTAAAATAGGTGCAAATATGAAGTTTCAAAAATAAATAGAAAATGTTATTCAGGGCCAAGATAGTTTTCATTAAAATTATTTGCAAGTTATCAGCCATCTGCTGTGTTCACCTAGTCAGGTATAAATCCAGAATTTTCTTTGTTCAAAGTGCAATTAAATCCTAAAATGGCAGTGAGAAGAAAGGTTCTTTGTACCTTAAAGGCAACTTCAAGGTATATATTCATAAGCATAGATAAGCACTTTATGTGTGCACATGACCAGGCTTTTTTCAAACAAAAGTGCACTTTTTCATGCAGGATAGTTATTGCAGATCAGCCATTTAATCCAAGCAAGCACATACCTGACCTCATACCCTTGAATCTTAGGTTCTTTTATTTCAACTTTCCTAAACGCCAGTTGTCCTTTCCAGATGATTATCTATGAAAGTTACTGTCAAGATATCTGCAAACACATTGTTTTCTAATGAGGGAATCTGTTTGAAGATCTATCGCGTCATTCTTTAGCGAAATCATTTTATTTAGTGTATATATGATGACAAAAGCTTAGATATTAAATAAGGAGTTTTCAAAAAATGAACGAAGGCAAGATACCTCTGTAGTTATTCCTCTGGCCTGGATACAGGAAGGAGATGTCTATTTTGCATTATCCCCTGTAACTGAATTGACTGTATTTTTATCCTCCTTAGTTATGATATATTGATGGTGGTACCAGTGTAGCTACAGAAACGTGGAGCTCGGCATAGGCTTTAGAATGTTTTTGAGAAACTGAATGAATAGGTGTGTAGATTAGCACATCATGAATTATCGAGTCTAGATCTCCAGTACTCCCCATACTGAGTTTGAGGTCTTTTTGCTTTTGCTGCCATCAATACTGGAATTTGAAGATTAATGTTATAATGTGAAAACAGCTTGAGAACCTGCAAACTGTATCAGTATGTTTCAGTAATCAGTAATTTTGAAGCTTATTTGGTTCTCATTCAAATGTCACCACTCCTAACTGTTTTTGTGTTCGGTTATTTCAGCTAAGATATTTATTACTTGGTAATATTACATTCATAAATATTAGGACCATATTGTAGTTGACTTCTTAATGTGAGTAACTTGATCTTCAAATAGAGGAAAACAACTTTGTTACTTATATAAACTCTCACTTGTGAAGGCAAAGTGAAGCATTTTTCATGAGAGGTTGTTCGTCTTTTGTGTTCCTTATTAGTCTTTAATTTTACTTCATTTAATTATGCCTGAACGAACTCATTTGTATCTATTAATGCACAAAGTCAATACTACTTAGGTATATAGAACAATAAAAGATGTATTGCCTATTATTCTATTTTTTCCTTGGAAACGAAAAAGGTATAATTGTTTATCATGAGCAGATGCTGGTTCTTTTTGTACTAAACAAGCAGAGATTGTTCAGAGATGCAGAGGGATGCCTGCACGTTTCTTCTTCCTCCTACCTTCAGTTGAACTCTGTCTCTAGTCCAATGCTGATTGAAAAATCGCCATTTTGATTCCTCTGTTCCTAAAATTCTTACTCCATCATTTCCTGATAAAGGAGATATTTTTAAAAAGTCTCTTTCCAGTTCCAAAATTAAATTAGCTTAATGCCTGTGAAAGGACAAAACCTGCAAATGACACTTACCTATATGTACATAAATAAATGTATATGTATCTCTTGTGTGCTAATTTCTTATTGCCATTATAAAAAGCTTTGGTATACTACAGAGAGGGTGATATGCAGATGTCCAAAACCATGCTAATCTTAAATTTAAAATTAAGAATCTCACTTCAGATTACTAGGGATTTACAGATAAAATGTCTAAAATGCAAGGTGCGTAAATTATATTTCATGTATTTTTAAATTTCAAATTTATGCAGGTGAAAAGCACAACTTTGTACTGATTGTTATCATGACATTTGTAGTTCTTGCATAATCCAGAACTAGGTAACTCCAGGACACAAGAGTCTTCACTCCAGAGTTTAAGGTGATATTGTCAAATGTTACACTAGATTTTAATATAAAATAGAGTATTTCAAATGGAAAGGACCTACAACCATTATCCAGTCCAACAGCCCAACTAGTCCAGTGGCAAAAGTAAAATCTAGGTATTATTTGAGACAGACCTGTGCGCTCGCAGCCCAGAAGCCAATGCCCCATGGGCAGCAGGTTTGGGGGGATCCTGCCCCTCTGCTCTGCTCTGGTGAGACCCCCTGCAGTGCTGGGCCAGCTCGGGGTCCTCAGCACAGGACACACATGGAGCTGCTGGAGAGGGGCCAGAGGAACCCCAGGAATGATCCGAGGCTGGAACAGCTCTGCTGGGAGGACAGGCTGAGAGAGCTGGGGTGTTCAGCTGGAGAAGAGAAGCTCCAGGGAGACCTTAGTGCAGCCTTACCGGACTTAAAAGGGGATGAGAAGCAAGATGGGGAGAGACTTTTCAGCAGGACCTGTTGCAATAGGGCAAGGAGTGATGGTTTTAAACTAAATGTGGGAGATTTAGGCTGGACATGAAGAAGAAATTGTTGGCCCTGAGGGTGGTGAGAGCCTGGCCGAGGTTGACCAGGGAGGTGGTGGATGAACCATCCCTGGAGACATCCCAGGCCAGGCTGGACGGGGCTCTGAGCAACCTGAGCTGGTGAAGATGTCCCTGCTCATGGCAGGGGGAGACTGGATGAGTTTTAAAGGTCCCTTCCAACCCCAAATATTCTATGATTCTATGATGTTAAAAATATCTGCTTTGTTTTAAATTTAAAAATGCTTCACTGAAATTTCTGGAGTTATTCCACATTGTAATATGGAATACATGTGTAATGTGTAACATGTATAATATATAAAAATACCAATAGTCACTCAATTATGTCAGCTCCTAAATTGATGGGAAAAAATCAGTCAATGAAGATATCTTATGTGCAGTTGAACCAACAGAACTCACTGGTTTGCAACTCTCCAATCTCAAAGCTGCAATGAGCACTTCTACTTTATACAAATGGACTGTCAAAAACCCTACTTGATTCAGGGGGCCATTAGGGAGATGAGAAAAAAAGATTTGTAGTTGTATCTCCCCACCTTGCTTGTGTACGTCAATAAGCAAGGCATTTAAAATGATTAGTAGGTTTAACTTAATTCAAACAGCACAATTTAAGAAAGCAGCTTATTTCAAGGTATGGAGTAAGAGCTGTAAGAGAACAAGTGATCAAGTATCCTCGAAGTTTCAGCAGGGTGAGCTGAAACTGCAGTGCTTTTCAAATGTTAGTATTTATACTAATCAATCACTATGGAAAAAACTCCAAATTTTCATATTGAGGTCATCTTTACAAGGAAAGAAAAATAGGGTTTGCTTTCACAAGTCATCCTTCAATTCTATGCTAAATATACAGAAGACTGTGATCTGTCAATACTTCTAGGAGTCTCAGCTACAAACACAAAAAATATCATTCTCTCCTGTGGAATGGCATTCATTAATCAAAAAGTGTTCCTTTTATGTATTATAGAATTGTATTGGTTTTGTTTTGTTGAGTTTAATAAAGATGCAGAGAAGTTATTCCAGTTTTTACTGAAGGTCACACGTATAGACAATGCTCACGAAGAGTCTATTCTACTTCTCTGATCAGTTTTTTCAATTCTGCAAATTTTGGGCTTACTCTAAACTCTTGGTTAACTTGCCTGGTCATGAAACACCTCCCTCAAATTTATCTCTCAGATCATACACTGCTATGGTCCATCTTGCATTTCTGGAAACTTGAAGGTTTTCTGGTTTCCTGATTGTGATCAGTTTCCTCCTCCCAAAACTCAACGGCCTGACAAAGATTACATGCTTGTTCAAAGAAAAGGGGATTTACAAGATTAGAAGGAGTTTGACCCTGATGATAATTTCCTGTTTCGGACAAAACCAAAAAAGAACAACAACAGTAAAGCCCAAACAAAACAAATAAATATTTTTCAAGCAGATGACATACAGAAAGAAATACAATTTGCAATTTTTTGTCTAGTTTCAGAAAAAAAATGATTTTAATGCAGTGGAACATCAGAAAAAGTTTCACTGAATGAATTTCTTATGCAAATAATTTGTTCTTAATGGGCTTATTACTTTTGTGAAGATTCTGGCCTTATTGTGAAGTTACTGTGTTTCTTTAATTGGTAGCTGAAATGCTGTTGCTAATGCATTTTTTTTTAGAGGGAATGTTGTTGATACTGTTTCTTCCTCTGTGACATATTGCTTGTGTTTATGGTATCTATTGTATTCCAATTTCTATCCACAAGTTTTTGGATTTTTTATTTTCTTTTGAAGGCCTGTGACTGACAGCTACACAACAGCTTGAATACAGACAGGTTTAAGAGAAATGGACTGGAATTTTTGAGCTGGCTACATTGTTTTGAACACGAGACATGACAATGAAGAGTAATATGATAAGAGTTCGATATTATGTTGTGGACTTTTCTTTCTTCTTTGTTCCTCCTTTCCAGTTGTTGCATAGAATAATGTCAACTGAAACTCCAATACTGGAAATGATGTTCTACATCCTGTAAAATGGCTGTTAAAATGCCTGTTACTCCATAGTTTCAATGTCCTCCTCATAAAATGTGTCCACCTGAGGACCGAATGGTTTGTTCTTCAGACTGATAGAGAAAGCTTGCAGTGGATCCTGTGGTTGAAGCTGCTGTATCTCCCCACCTCCTTTCCTGTTTTCTTTGCTCAGATCCTTGAGTCATCGTCATTAATAAACTTTCTGCAGGCCCAATCTTTCCCTCAGTGGATGTGGCAGTGAAGTTTGTGAAGGATTTATCAAACCAAGACTTTTCAGATTTGACTGTCACGTTGGCATCAACGAAGTCTATGTTTAAAGCTGTTATTCAGCTTCCATTGTAATTTCTCTTTATATTTACATGTAACTGCATCAAAAAAATTCTTTTAGATTTTGACTGTTAATTTAATTTTTCTTTTCTTTTCTTTTCTTTTCTTTTCTTTTCTTTTCTTTTCTTTTCTTTTCTTTTCTTTTCTTTTCTTTTCTTTTCTTTTCTTTTCTTTTCTTTTCTTTTCTTTTCTTTTCTTTTCTTTTCTTCTCTTCTCTTCTCTTCTCTTCTCTTCTCTTCTCTTCTCTTCTCTTCTCTTCTCTTCTCTTCTCTTCTCTTCTCTTCTCTTCTCTTCTCTTCTCTTCTCTTCTCCCCTCCCCTCCCCTCCCCTCCCCTCCCCTCCCCTCCCCTCCCCTCCCCTCCCCTTCCCTCCCCTCCCCTCCCCTCCCCTACCTTCCCCTCCCCTCCCCTCCCCTCCCCTCCCGTCCCCTCCCCTCCCCTCCCCTCCCCTCCCCTCCCCTCCCCTCCCCTCCCCTCCCCTCCCCCCCCCTCCCCTCCCCTCCCCTCCCCTCCCCTCCCCTCCCCTCCCCTCCCCTCCCCCCCCCTCCCCTCCCCTCCCCTCCCCTCCCCTCCCTTCCCTTCCCTTCCCTTCCCTTCCCTTCCCTTCCCTTCCCTTCCCTTCCCTTCCCTTCCCTTCCCTTCCCTTCCCCTTCCCCTTCCCCTTCCCCTTCCCCTTCCCCTTCCACTTCCACTTCCCCTTTCTCTTTTCCAATAAAATGTTATCACTGGAGTTTTAGCCTTCAAACATTAACAGATGATGATGAGCAAAGCAAACACATGTAGGGTCTGGCTCTATAAAGTGCTGAACACCTCTACACACCAGCCCAGGCTTGTGAAAATAAGAACATCCTTGCAGTGTAAGATCATTTCAAGAATTCTAATACCAACCGTTTTTATTTGGAATCCTTCTGAAATTTCATCACACAGAGTTTTACCTGGTTGCTTTTGACCAAAAACACTTTCTCATCTTTACAGGGCTCAAATGGACATCCAGCTCTGCCATATAATCCGCTAAAATATAAACAAAGTAAATCAGACTGAGCTGTTATGAACCTGTTTTTCATCTGTGCACCCAGAACTAGCTTCAGGGCTTCAGATCTCCAGGGTATGGGGAGAAGATGTAGTGGTGATGAGGTGATGAGTTGCTAAAAAAGAGGCAGAAAGCACCAGGAAGAAGTCTTGTTAGTTTTCATCAGTATACAAGGAAAAAGAAAATGAGTATTCATAGGTTGTGGGAATGGGATGGAAGTTCTCATGAACAATGCTATAAAAGTTATGTAGTATTTTCTTTTGAATAAGTGGCCCTGAGAACCAAAATCTTGACATCATCACATATGAAGTCTAGTTCAAGATATTAAATATGCATGGCTTGATCAATAAAGTCTTAGAAAAATATGTTTCATGAAGTTTATTAAAGATATGGAAAAGTAATTTCAATCCCTGAAAACAAATATTAAAAGGTAAAATTACTTATTACCTTTATCTTCTAGCTATAGGATGTTTTTTCATTTTGTGATGGTTTATTTTTTTGAGGAGAAATGTCTGATTTGACAGCCTTTTGGATGATATTAAGAGATGGAAACAGCTATTCTTAATAAGTAAAACGTAGTTAAGAAGTGCTGGGTTTGCTGATATTTTTATCGATCTCTCATTATTTCAGTAAGAAGAAAAAATATGACATGCATGTAAAAATGAAAAGAACTGCAAAGCCAGAAGTTACAGCTTGGGTTTTGCGTATTGGTTTTTGTTTCCAACCATGTTCCTTCAGAAAGACCAAGGAAGTATACGGCTTTTACTACGTGTTTAAGAGTTATGGCATACATGGACCAGTTCCATGCTTTTACCTATCCTTTCAGTTCCAGAATCACTGTAAGTATTACAGAGGAACACTTCAAGTGGATTTTTATTACAAAGCAAAAAATAAAAGAAGTGATGTGGGGAAGAAGAAATGGCATATAATGTGACAGCAGAAACACACGTCTCACTGTCCAGGTGAATTTCAGGACTTGGTCATGGCCAATGGAGTTAATGGGCCACCTGAAGCCTTTTTTCTGGTTTGTTCTTAGGGTCTCAGTCCTAAAGGGAAAAACATGCTGTGTTTATTCCAATGTGCTAATCATCATTTCAGTGAGGCTCCTTTTTTATTTTCATGTTTCATTAGCTCTAGTAACTAATAGATTACTTTTCAGAAAATTGTGTTGATTTTTCTTTTTCTTTTGCGTCTTCTTCTGGTCATCAGCCATGACTTCTGTATGTTTGTTGGTAGGTAAGGATTATTTTTAGGTTTTATAATTTTATTGACTTTCTAACATAACTTTAGTGTTTGATGTTTTTGTTGTGTATGTGTGGTGGGGTTTTGTTTGAGTTATTGTTTGTTTGTTTAATTCTGTAGGGCAAGGTGGATTGGACTACCATGTTTTGTTTTATCTAGGAAAGCTTAGGATAGTGGTACACAGTGGTGCTTTGATGGGATCCTGTGTCGTGGGACTTGTTCCTGACGTACGTCTGGATCAAAAGCTTACCTGCACTCTGCCACAAATGTGATAGATCTGGTGTTTCTTCAGATGAATTCTCTCAAATCTAAGTGGGAACTGGGTTGCAGACTCAGAGACACTGCTAGTTCAGATCCCACTTCTATTGCCTTCAGTGCTCTACAGTCTCTAGCCCACAGCATAACGAGGTGAAAACCTGCCAAATGAAGAAAAAGAAGGCCCTTGGAAAGGGTGAAAACACAAGTAAGCAGCTCATATTGGAGCAGTTCATTCTTTCTGTTCATTGTAGCTCAGGTTCCACCAGAAAAAGGACTAACAAGGGCAAGATGATGACTAGGTGACCTGTGGGAGGAAGGAAATCTTGACTTCCAGCAGCCTATGCGTAAAGCATAGACCTGTTTGTACAACAGGCTCTGAAGAAATGAGAGGAGCCAATGAGACATGATAAAAGATACCGATGATTTAATTTGTGTTTCCTCAGTTGAGCAGGAAGAACCAAATTTCACCCATTTGAATGATGATTTTCTTCAGGGAAATACTGCAAGGAGGCATTTCAATGTTATTTACCCCTTGATTAGCTCTACAGTCTTATTCACTCTGTGCTTTCATGTCTAATGACTAGTTTGCATTAATATGAAAAGAGTTGAGCCCCCCTCTTCCCAGAGTAACTTAGCAGTAGAAATAGTTCATATCCAGACGTGGTGGAACACATCTGGGTAGAAGTCTTTCATTGTCACAAAGGAAACTAAATGTGTGGTACTGCGTGAATATTCATCAAAGGAAACTGATTTCAGTTCAGAACCGGTGACCTGAGTATTGTCTGACTACAGTATTTTGTACCTAGTATATTTCAATGCCATTACACCACTGATTGGTATATACTGCGTTTTTCCTTGTTTTCTTAATGGTTGCCACCTCTTAGTAGTTGCTCTAGTTACAATTAGGAAGCTCTCTATATAGTAGTGGTCCAACACTGGTCAAACATATGTGTGTTGGCATTTAATTTATAGGAAAAAATGCAGGGTAATAGGTTATTTGAATTCAGGGATTCAAGGATTGTGTTCCGTGCAAACCACTTCGCCTGTAAACAAAGAACGGAAGTTATCTTCAAATCACTAAGGGTTTGCTTGTTTTTTTCTCTTTTAGTTGCATAAATAAAAATCTGTCAGAAGAGTTTGATAACGTGATGTCTATAACATAAAGTATCACAGAGAAAAAACTATCTTTTTCTGCACAACTAAAACCAAATAATCTTCTACATTTTTATGATGGCTATGAAAGGATGGCAGAAAGGATAAAGAAGATGTTATGGAGCATAAATAATAATGAAATCTTCGTTGAGAGTGTTATTAAGTGAATGAATTAATGAGACCCACCTTAGGCCTTTCAATATACCTACCCAGTGATATCCAGAGCAGCAAAGAGAAGAAAAGTATAATGTTGCAACAATTTTTGTTTACTTGAAAGGTTAAAGATCATCAAAGCTCAGGAGCAGGAAGCAAGAAGAGAAAAGGCAGCACACAGGAGCAGCAAACAGCGTGGAAAGTGAGCCCTGTCTTTTGATACTTCTGGCTGCTGCAGGAAGAATACAATTGCAGTGTTGCTGCAAAATCAATTGAAAACAAACGTGTAAATGTAACCAGTCATTGAAATAAAGTTGACAGTGCCCTGATGTGAAAGTAAAACAGGAGATCATCTTGAAGAACTTCAGAAGGCCGTCCTGGCCTTCACTCTAAGCCTGTAGGAGAAGAACAGGTAGTGAAAAAAGATGGGAAAAATTGTATCAGAAAGGCTAGACCTAGTACATGTAAAAACACTGCTTGTATTTTATCTGCATAGGCAGAAAATGTCCTCTTTATACTTGTTTTCTCTTTAATTTTATTCAGAGATGTAAATCAATCTCAGCTACCATTGTGCGTGTATTGCAACCTTCCAACACAGGAACTCTTTCTGTAGTCTTTAGATAGTTCAGACCTTAATCTGAAATCTCTGTCTGTCCTGTGTTCCTCAATAACTGCCTAAAATCAGTTCACTGACAGGGCTGGGCTTCATTATATACATATATATATGTGTAATGTAAATAGCTACACTGAGCAGCTCAGAGAAGTTGCAGGTCTAAGATCAGCCACAAGGATAAGAATTCCAATTTCTGAGCTATGGCAGCAGGTAGAACAATCCTGTGGCTTTTTTAGTTCACTTTCAGCTGAAATGCAGCTGAACCTGTCTTAGAAAATAGAGTTAACACTTGACAAGTCAATGGTAACTTGACCACCTTTACTACGCTGACTGATATTTTTGTGACACAGTAGGGATCCAATCCACACTTTGTATACTGTCATTCATCCCATCCCAAATAGACAACATCAAGTTTCTCTGCTCTTTTATATATATCTATATCTATATATATGTAGAGCCAGAGAGAGAAATGATATGAGACTGTCACTATGGAGAAAAACACAGTAACTTTGTCAGTGGTCAGAGAAATGACATTGCCAAGTGACAAAGGCATACATCAAAATAAAAAATGTAGTATTTTGCTCATTACGTGGCAGGTAGTGTGTATGCTTCTTTGTTAACTTTCCTTACACTGTGGTGTGCTGGGCAATTTCTCAGCACCCTGTTGGGCACAAACAATCCTGCTTAAAGCAATAAGCCTGGCCAGCACCTGTTACCCTCCACGCTGTCCCAGCTGCTTTATGGTTTATGTGAAACAAAGAAAGCAGGAAAATAGGTTGAATCCGTGACTTGGGAAACTGAAGACGAGTCCAGTCTATGTAGTAATAACAGCATCAGGCTAAGTCTAATTACCAGAAATGAATGATACTCATTTGTTTCAATTGTCTCCTATCAGTAATATGTGCAAGGTGATAGGAAACACAATTGTTTCTAACTTTATCTTCTTCTCTTCCTTACTAGGAATGCCAAGCTTTCCTTGAAATTGGTGATGCTCTCAAGGATTGGTGACTTTCTTAGTTAACTTCTTCTGAAATACTTTAACAGCCTTTCTTTTTCTTTTTTTTTTTTTTCCCAATTATGCCTTTTTTTTTTTTGTCCTTTCAGTGATTAGGTAGTTGATATAAAGCATCAGATTTTCTGTGAGCTGGATGATATGTGATATCAGAGGAATCCCATGTTTGCTCAGTTTATCAGCAACGACCAGCTACACAAACGGATAAATAATTCATACATTTCCTTCTTAGCCAAAGAAATATTATGAAAACTTGATAGCAATACAAAACATATGTAACTGATATGTACTACCAGATACAATTATAAGTATCTCATTCAAACATTAACAAATGAATACTTGTTTATTAGCCATCTACATCACAGCCTCCATCTCTATTTCCTCTAACACTGAAATCTACCTGGACACACTATCTGATACAATTTGCACTTTCAGGCCCTATTTGAAGTCAAAATGCTTTTCTCACTGATGAACAGGAAAGGACTTGAAGGGTCACAGACAAGATCCTTATTAACAAACCTAACCTTTAGCCCTCTAGAAAAAAGAATTACAACTTTCAACTTTTTTTGTTTGTTTCTTTTTCTGCTTTAAAATGAGTGAGGTTAACTCTTTTATTAACCTCTTCTCCTTGTAGAGTTAGCACAGAAAATATAAATTATTATGAAAGAAACAGGCAGCAGGGCTCCACACCTGACGAGGTCCTGTGGTAGAAGACTGCAAAGTGTATCTTGGTACTCACCTTCCATAACATGACTTGGCTAGGGCAGTGATGTAGTGCGAAGGTTTTCGATGTTCACAGAGATCAGCAAGCAACTGGAAGTGGACATAGAATCATAACATTATAGAATGTCCTGAGTTGGAAGGGACCCACAAGGGTCATGGAGTCCAATTCCTGTCCCTGCAATGACAACTCCACAGGTCACCCCGTGTGTCTGAGGACGTTGTCCAGTCTCTTCTTGAACACTCTCAGGTTGGGGCTGTGACACCTCCCTGGGAGCCTGTTCAGTGTCCAGCACCTCTGGGGGAAGAACCTTTTCCTCATGTCCAACCTAAACCTCCCCTGGCACATCTTCTACCATTCCCTGGGGTTCTGTCATTGGTCAATAAAGAGAAGAGTTCAGTGCCTACCCTTCCTTCTCCCTTTGTGAGAAAGCTGTAGACAATGAATGCCGTGTACAGGTCTTTCACTGGCATAAAAGGGGTTGCAGTAGAGTATCCTTTCATTCCTTACCAGACTATACTCACAGCTCATCTTTGGACCATATTTCTGGACTAAAAATATCTCTGAAGAGGAGTCAAAATTTTTAAACCATATGAGGGATCATTCTCTTGCTACAGGCAGTCATGTTGACCGACCTCACCCCTACGCTGCTCCAACCTCAGAGACATAATGATGAGCACCTTTGGCTTCCTTCAATGTCCTGTAACGATTGTTGGTGGATTGCTCTTATATGCCTCTAGCAAACAGGCATGGCTTTCAAGGGACACAGGAGGTCTTTGCCACTGGAAGCATCTGAGCTTCCATCCTGGGTGAAGTCCAAGCCCTTCACTGTAGAAGGCTGGTGTCAGAGATACATGATAGGTAGGAAACACATGAGCTGACCCTGAAGGCAGAGAGATGTAAAAATTCAAAAAAAAAGACTACATCACACCTGGACAGTTCTTTATATAGTACTACTTTGAGTTACATTGCCAGCTGAGGTAGAAACCTTATAAAAGAGAGTGCCATCCTTTTTTTCCATATCTCTAGCCATCTATCTTGTTTTTGCTCTGTTATTCAATCTCTGCAGCATTGTGAATGCTCTCTAGAGTCTGTTCTCACTGTCAGTCTTTCCTTTCTCCTTCAAAACTGTGACACTTTGAGAGCACGGGCAGATGTTAAGTTGCAGCAGATGTTGCAGTAAAAGTCCTCAGAAACATAGTCATTGAAAATATAGTTATTACGCTCCTCTTCCATACCAACAAATGTGACTGGAGAGCAACATGGGTGCAAGGGCCAGGAACTGGATTCTTCTTCCGTTGAGTCTGATGTCTTGAACTCAGAGCTGGACTAAATGGGATGTTGGGAAGGAAGAGCTGGTCGGTTTAAACTCCACATAAGATTTTCAAGAACCTATTCTGATTCTGCCCATTTTCTTTTCTTAGAGGAAAGGTTAGTTTTTTTTTTTTTTTTTTTTTTAATTCAAGTTTCTGTCGGTGTTTTGGAAGCAAAATTAAGTTGAATAGAGTAGAGCTAGGAAATCTATATTTAGTCTTTGCATTTTGGACTCTTTGTAGCATTTGCATATAAGTCAACCTCCTGAAAATAATAGAACCCAGGGCTTTTGTGGAATGGGTAATAGTGAACACCCTTATGGATTATATATGGTACGCAATGCATCTGTTGGCTCATCATATGATGAAGCGTATGGATTTAAAAAATAAAATTAATCCTAAAAAATTCCAAGCAAGATTACTAGGAATTATTTTCAACACTGCACATAATTAAATGAGTATTGGACAGAGTTGCAAGTGTGTGGTTGAGTGTTTTTTCTAGCATTAATATTGAGACCTGTTGCTTAAATCAGTCTAATTTACCTGTTCGCTTGTTTTGGTATCCCAAAAAATACTTTTAGCTTGATTTTGTCTTTCAAAATAAGTAAACTGAGAAAGACAGGGCAAAACCCCAAACTTCCTCTATGCCGTATTGTCCCTTCGGTCTGAATTTCTGAGCATTTAGCTTTCCTACTTATCTACATAGAAGAAATTACCAACTAACTCTGAGGCTGAGATTCAGCAGCGACGAGGGTTATACATTTAGGCAAAAGTATATATAAAAAAATAAAGTAATAATAAAAGTATATATAGAATATATAAAAGTATATAGAATATATAAAAGTATATATATTTTATTTTTCCATTTATTTTTTGTGCTTAGTTTCCAATTTATTTTCTTTACCTCACTGATGTTATTCAGTCTGGAGGACTATGTGGACTCCAGTCATCTTCCTTGGTGCTCCTATCAGCAGCATTTGAAAGACCCAAATCTTACTTTTCCAGATCTGGTCCTCTCATAAATCTATTCCTGGTTCTGTTTTATCTGCTCATGGGGAAAAAATTATTGTATAATTGTATACTGTATAACTTGTATATGTGAAATAAAGTTTCTTTATCCAAGAGCAGTGAAACTAGTGTGCTGTTGTCTATAGGTGTTTATAAAAGCTGAAGTATTGTGTAATTTAATATTTTTTTCAAATGTATATTGAGAAAACCAGAAACTGATCAAAACATCGTACTTTAGCCAGTTAAAAGGCACTGCTAACAAAATACCCATGATCTTATGTCATAAGAGATAGCTACAGCAGGCACAAGGACCTTTGAATCATTTAAGCTATAAACTGTTTACATGAAATTTTCACCCGTCATGTTTTTATGTTTTTTCTGTATTCATTGTAGAATAAAACCAAATTATATTGCTTTTACAAGTTAAATGAAAATGTTCTACTGTGCAGACATTTTGGCCTGTTGCTGCCTGATTATGTTTGCTTTTTATATCTTATTCTCATTGCTCCAGTATTTAATCCCATAAAATCAATAGCATCTTGTGCATAAAATATAAACACCATGAAGCTGTTCCAAGCTGTTTCTTATATATGAAGAAGAACATTCATGGAGTTGGGAAAAGATTAAGGAGAAAGATTGTATGAGGTGAATAGGAAAAGCTCTAACCCCTCATTCTCCATTCACTTAGTCCTTGTTCCTCTCCTATAATAAAATCAAACTCTTCTTAAAATTTCAAATATATGACTGTGAAAATTGACCTGTGAATCTTTTGACAACAGCTATCCACTGGAATATTTATATTGGAAAACTTGCACAGTCATTTTATGATTTTTAAGCCATGCTTTTTGGCTGGTATATTGAAATGAGCCAAATACATGGTATTTCATGTTATGCTCTTCATCACTGCTATGTTTGCATTACTGAAAATCTTTGCACAGATGGGCAGAGGCAGTGTTGTCAGAAGATTTTCAGTTGCAAATTCTCTGCTAAATCCAAGCTTTTTCTCCCTCCAATTGTTTAAAAATAAAACAAAACAAAATGTATAATATGCCTAGTTCTGGTATCTTTTATGCTAACTTACAGCAAAAAAAATGTATTGCCTAACTTTCTATTTATTTTTTTTTAAATTCCTCTGGAAGCAAGACTACTATGAAGAATAGGGATTATGTGGTTTATTTCATGTTAATTCTTTCCTGGTTTTAACCGTTATTTTTCTTTCCTTTTTTCTTTCCCCCACTGTTAGCTTCTATTTTTTCTAATATGGTTTTATATTACCAGGGGCAGAGGAACTGAAGATTTAGGTAAGATTGAAGCACTTCATCCTTCACTTCATGTAAAAGGCAATCTGAATCTAACTTGAATTTTCGGAGACTTTGACTAACTCTTTTCTATCCCTTACATTCAGCAGAAAAATCTGATTTTTCTTACACTGGCAAATAAAAAAATGGGAAACCTACAGTCTTCTAAATTGGGAAAATGTGGTATTAGATTTTTTCTTAGTAGTATATGCACGTGGAGCAAGATTCCCTCCTTTTTCATTGTCTTTGATTTGTGTTAAGGCTGTAATAATGAAAATCACATCATATATGCAAATATATATGTAGAATTTTTTCTATTATGCAACCAATTGCACTCTATGAAAATGTTCAAATCCTTTTTTTTTTTTTTTTTAATTTGGAATAGTTTTATGTGCTGGGTTAGCTGAAATTGAGGTAGTTTTCTATGCACTTCGAATATTTTCTTACTAATTGTCACGGTCTTTTGTTTTGGATTTAGTTTGAGAACAGAGGGATAGCACCCAGGGACAGAGTTAATGTTTTGTTCTAGTAACTTTCCAGTGTCCAGGGATTTGATACAGAAAGTAGGTAAGAACTCGCTGATATCTTGGCTGTTGTCAGGGAAACCAAGGGCTTTTTTAAGTGTCTAGTTGCAGGTTCAACATAGCAGCTTGGGGGGACCTAATGAGACAGCACCTAGATTGACATCCAGTTTGACTGATGAAGAATTCTGTACCATGAACTTCACACTCCGTATGTAAGCGTGAAGTTGCTGGGGACAACCTTCCTTCTTTGGTGGTCACCAGCCATGAGGGGTCCTACTCCTGCTCCCATCGCCTGATTTGTGACTTCCCTACACACCCTTTTCATCCAGGATCTTGATTTCCATCTCTACTTGACCCCTGCCTGCTCCTGAAACCAACCTCTTGCCTTCTGTCCACTGAATAGGTCTCCTGTGTCACTACTTCATCAACCCTACCTCAGCGTTATTGTGTAAAACGACCAGTAGATCTAAGAAGATTTTGTAGGAATAATGTTATTTAAAACAAAGCCACATTGCAAGATTATCAGTACAATCAAACAGTAGACGGGTTCCCTGCTCAAGGGTTTTCTTCTGCAAAAGACAATGGGTGAATGAACTGTCAGGGAACGTACCTGGAAATCAGCTGAAAGGTGCCAGGGATATTTCTGTCCCTGGGGTGGCTGAGGGTCAGGAGACGACGGGCAAATTACATCAACTTTTCTTTCTTGCTCTCTGGGAGTGAAATCTCTGGACATACTTTTCTGATAGAAATCTCGTCATGGTATTTTAGAGGTGTGTATTTAATTCACTCGTTACTAGTTAGGTTACTAATTTCATCTGCATTTAATATATAGTAAACTATATTTTATATATACATATATATGTGCAAACACATGCACACACATATATTTATAGACATATATATACAAATATTGGTATGTCTATTCTGCAAACACATTATGTATAGTGAGGTATAAATATAGCTACAAACACCATTAGTATATATAAATATGTGTAAGCTGTCATTAAATCTGATTATGATTTCTTACTTGCAGAAAGAGTATGTATGGAATGGGTTTTATGTTGCTTTTTTGAAGACTTACTGCTAATGCATTGGTGTTTGGTGCTCACATATTTTAATATGCTGCATGCCTGAATGACAGATGATTATCTGACAAAGGAAATCTGGTGTTAAACAAAATGAGCTAGTACATTTAAAAATCCCAACTCTAACAGAACAACAGTTAAGTATATGTATGGTATTTTAAAAATTTAATAGCTGCCTATTGCTGGTATTGTCTTTGTCCATGTTGACAACAAAAGGATAAATACAGTGCATACAGTAGGTCCCTCTGGTTATACTATGAACATGACACATGTCATCCTATGATAAATTGGCTCTGTGTCTGTTCAATTTCAAATCCAAAGCTCTGGAGGCAGAGGTGTTAGGAAGCAAGCATAATTCTGGCGAGCAGAGGCCTCAGATGCACAAAATTAGCGTGCATGGAACAGATAACAGAAAGCGAGAGGGAGGCTGAGAGGAAGTTTGCACAGGTTTGTCAACTTCCTGCGGTTTAGGTAGTATTGGCAGATGCGAGGTGTAAAAAAAACATCTGTAAGCGTGATAATGAATGTTACCAGAATTTGAAGTGACAACTGTATCGAGCACAAATGCTGTCTTGTTTCTTCATTTGCATACCAATTAAATAAAAGCCCCAAATATTAGGTTCCAGAATTTGTTTGACAAATAATCTGTGGGGCTTACTCGGTACATCTGGGTCAGACTTGTTGGCTGTGTGACAGATGCAGTGTCAAAAGAAGATTTTAACATGGAAAAAATGTATTCAGGTTGTTACTAAGTACTGTACTTAAAGCAGAGATTAGAAAAAGGTCTAGCTCAGAAATTGCTTTAAACATAGTGGTATTTACCTCACTCTAGGCATTTTATTGTGCATTGCTGTCAGTTCTGGTATGTAAGACATCTAACTCACCAACTGCTGAATAAAGGTGTAGGCAAAAATAGTGCTGTTCCATACCATAATATTGTGCAGCTATCCTGTTCTCTGGGTAAACACATATGTTTTGTAGGACTACTCCAAGAGTAGGAGACTACTTGATGTGAGTAAGGATGGCAGAATTAAGCATCACATGCTTAAGCATTTATACAGAATTTTACATTTTTCATGCTGCTCTGAAAGATTCACTAAGTAGTTCATGTGTGGTGAAGGTTCAGGTCAGTTCTCGTTTCAGCCAAACAATGTTGCTTGAGCCTGATTTTAAACCAAACTTGAGCCCAAGCAGATAAGCTGTTCTCAGCCAAATACAGCTCCAATAAATTGAACCTACATGCCTTGCTAATACGTATGTCTTCTGGGGTATGCCATTTCATTTTGTGCTCCTTCATGCCATGTTTCTCAACACTAAACCCTGGATTTCACCTTCCACTGAGCCAAAGTCATTTCCTGTAATTTTTTATGGAATCCATCTCTTCTTACAGCGTTTGGAGATGCATATGGTTAAGACTTGTACAGGCATGAGCCCTAGCAAAGTATCTTGAAAAATTTCCATTGAAACACTGGCTGTGTGCATACTGTTGTACAGAAAGGCCCTCAAAATGGGGAGTATTATCCAGCTTTGTAGTGCCTGCTTGCAAGAGTGCCATTGGGTTAGTGTGGTGCAACTTTGATGGTACCCTGAGAAACAGGATCATGGTATGTGTGACACTTCAGGGTTAAATATGCAATAATACCATAATAAAATAAACATAACATTTGAGAGATACATTTTCGTTAAATATGTTACACATTAATACATTTATTATATACTTATTTTTTCTGTTTGTTCTTTTGTTTTTTTTTTTAAATAAAGGAAATGAACTTTCACAGGGTAAGTGTAGTATTTAAATATTTAAAATTTAAATGAAGAAAATCCTCTTCAACGCACCTGTAAGTACTAGATATGTTTGAGTCCATTTGGTACAAGAAAGTAGGCCATGAAATTATGTGTTTCAAGAAGCTAAAGTACTCATTCACATAGAGCTACTGTTTTCTAGCCTCTTAAATGGTGAACTGTAAATGGTAAATGGTGAAATGCTGGTGAAAATCCAGGCAGAAAGAACTCAAACCATTAACGGTGCATAAAGGAACAGTTTTCTAATTTTCAGCATTTGGAGACTGGTTGAATTGGAATTTTCATTTATGAAAAAAGTAAAAAAGGAGGAAAAGTGTTTTGTACACTGAAATGATCAGGTTTATATCATACAAAATCTCTAAAAATAAAGTGAACAAAACCAGCACTTTAGGTGATGCTTCTGTGTGGAAGGAAAAAGACACATGGTTAGTTTTGAACCAGCAAGTGTTTCATACTGCAACCAAGGGATGCATTTTGCAGGGGTGAAATTGAGCAAAGGAAAATTTAGTCTTATTACCAGGAAAATGTATCTAATAGTGAGATCTATTAGAATAGTGGAATAGTCTCTAGAGACAAGTGATGGAAGCCCCATAGTTTGAGTCTTTGAAAACTGGCCTAAGGAAGTTTTCTTACTGGGAAATAACCTTGTATTGGCTGCAGAAGGCATCGTGTCACCTAATGGAAAATTTCTACCTCAAACATCTTCTGTACTCTGATTCATTATTAGTGCATTTGTACAAAGTCTGAAAAAATTAAGCCAGCATCCTAGCGTCTTGGTGCCTTTCATGACACAACAAAAACAAACAAGTTCTGAAACGTTCCTTTGTGGCTCAGCACCATCACTAAATGGTACTTTCTTGTTCATGCAGCTTTCAATAGATCACGGTTATTTTATGCCTTCATTACCTTTAATTGTTTTTCCTGTGATGTTTGTTTTGTTGTTGTTTTTAATTCTTCATGATTTTTTTGTTTAAGTTGTTGTTGACTCCCAACATCATGACATCATGTACTAGTTGATGGGAATATTTGCATGAGAGAAGGTAGAATTCTATTAGTATTTATTCATGCTTTAGGAGAGCAACTTGTGGGTTTTGTTCACGTTTTAGCAAAATACATGTAATGTAACTGTTCCTTTAAATGCCAAATGTAGATCTGTCATTGGATATTAGCAAAACCCGGCAAATGTATGCATGCTTTAGTATTGACAGCAACTTCATATATTTCTCCAACAGAATTTCAAAGTCTTCATGAAACATTAAAAATGAAGTATAATTTCTGTCTAGATTTTCAAGTGACTCCTGCGAAATAATTTGCTGAATGCCTGTCCATTTCAGCTGGTAGCACATCCTTAATCTCTACTGAGAGTCACAGCGTATTTATGTGGAGCAGCAGATCTGAATTACCAAGAAGAGCAAAGGTTCCTCACATGGAGGTAACATAAAACACAAATATGAATATGACTTGTTAATTCTTAACTTTTCCTAGGGAAACTATTTTCTTTGTTCTCTGCAGTAGTTTCATAAACTCTTTTATAAAGTTGAGTTCAGTTCCATGTTACACATTTTTACATTGTCAAGAAAAAGCTAATCATTACTGCATTCAAATTATCAACAATCATCTGACAACAATTAAATTGTAATAGCAAATGTTAAACGCAAGACACTAAAATTTACTAAGACATTTCTAGGCTCACTTTACTCAGAATTTACCTTAAACATAAATATGAGAGCAAATAAATACCACTGATCATGGTGCACAAAGGAACAGAGGATTGACTGACAACATGCCTACATTTACCTAGTTTCACCATCACAAAGAAAGTAAAGTTGTTTTTCATGACTGAAACCTGATAATTCGACATGAGCCAAAGATTTGCCTTTCAATGATGAACAATGCCTAGGTTTCAGCTGGAATTTTATAAAAATGAGTTTGAAATATGTCTCTTTGGTGAAAAAAGGTTTTTACATTTATCTTTAACTTTTATTTATGCCAGTGTTAAAGTTTGTACAAGAGTTCATACAAGGAAATACAGCATGTCAATACCTTTGTTCTCATGCATGTTTCATGATTGCTCCTTTGTTGAAATATTCTCACTGGAAGGTCTTCTGAGAATTTGTACAACTGGAATTATGGTGGTGTCAGTCATTGACTGTTTCAGTTAATTTTCAGATTCTCTGGATAACAGCATGAAGGTCATTCAGATGTCTAGATAGCATTAATTCCATGGAGTTTGAAAAAATTTTAAAATATAGATTTTACTAAAGATTCTACTAAAACTTTGTCTTTTTCTGCACTTCCTTTTTTCTTGTTTTCCATTGCACTTTCAAAACAAATTGCACAATGCATATGAACACAAAGCAGAATTTACAGATTCATGTTACAATTAAGCAATATAAATTTCTAAAACCTAGTTTGATGGTGAATCACACAATTAGGACATTGCAGAAAATGATCAATGAACTAAAATGGCTCCACAATTAAGAATGGATTTTATTTCCCTTTTAAGCTTATTCTGAACTTCTTCTTGGGACTAATACCTAATCTAAATCATTTTGGTCCACTATTGTTGCAGGGAGTAATTTAGGGTTCTGCTTTCTGCAGAACAATGTTTAGATTTCTGAGAGAGAAACACGACTTAAAAGAGTTTGGTGGTGAGTTCACTCTATTATTTACTGCATGGGGGTAAAACTTCCAGGTGAGGTCCATAACCCCACGCAAAATAGACATTCAGGAAACAAAATTCTAAGAAAATAAAGAACATAATGGTGTAGAATAGCACAAACACTGGCTCAAACTGGGTACATGCACAGAGGTCCGCCCAAGCATAATAAACTACAAACTTTTGTATCTTTACAGGTCATTCACACTGTGATTCAGACCAACAGCAAAATTTCACCACAGATTCTTTGCTCCCTATTGAATCGTTTTTTCTATGACTTCACTGTTTTGTTCAGTAATAGGCATTGGTTTTGGTGCATATCCGTGAAGGTGCCGTTTTTTCTGGATAAATCCTTTCTTCTCAGTGAAGTGAAAAAGAGACCCCGCTTTGTAGGTGTCTGTAATGTCTCTGCATTAGCCTTGGATAGTTACTTTCCCAGTCAGTTCCATTTTCCCCAGCAAAATGCAAGCTAGACTTTATCTTGCAGGTGTTTAGCGTAGTCTGCAGTTGCTTTTGGTAAATACGAGCTTTAAAGTTTTGGCAAATCTAGTCTACCAAGTAACATGAATCAAAGAGTATATTAAAAATCACACAACCTTATATCTCTAAATAATCCATTGCACTTGGTGTGCATCTACTTAAGCTAAATGATTAATATTGAACTTAAATTGGGCTCATCCACTGACCTGTGAGTAGTAAAACCATCACTCACTTATCTAGCAGGGAAAGCTCAAAGTGGGCTCATTGTTTTACAAAACCGATGCTACCCTTCCTACTAGTTAAAGTCATTTAGAATATTCTTCCACCGTAACTGGTTGGTCAGTCTCCCTCCTGTCTGATAGGGAGAAGGAAAAAGATCAGGAAAGGTGAACCTGTGCAGCATAGAAAAAGGTCAATAAAGGAAGAAACAACACATTTCATCTTTGGAGCTCGAAATCTGCTAATGCTTACGGTGTGATTGAGATTAGTTATTGTTTTTGTAAATCCCTGCTATGTCACTGTACTTATCAGCTTTTGGAAAACACAACAAAACAAAACAAATACAACTTTATGGGTACTATTTAAATTAGGTAGAGAAATTGCAGAATATGAAGATGCCTGCTCTGTTTGAAAACAATTTGAGAAAAATCTGTTGGCAAAAGGCTTTGTGGTCCAGAGGGGGCTGCTCTCAGGAAATTGCTGGAAACTACACCTCTTTCGGTGAAATGCTCTCAAAGTGGAGCTGCACCTCACAACGTACACAGGAATTGACTGCACAGTTAATTTGGAGGACTATGCAGAGGTGGTATGATTTTATCCTGCCTCAGCTATCTAGACAATGTAAGAAAATTGTAATTTCTATTTGGTAGCAGATAGCTTCTGCTGTGCTGAGTCAGAAACTCTGCTTTGCAACATATGTGTGGGATTCTGTCTTCAATCTGTTCACTTTTATCACTGGATTACACAACGATAATCCCAAAGCTGCTCTATGGTTTATAAGAAAAAAAAAATCAGTGGCCAATTTCACTAACTGGGATGACAAAACAGAGACTAAAGAAGATGTGACTCAGGTGTTGAGAGGAAGAGATTATGAGGAAACTCCATGTACATGGAGAGTTGCTGGCAAAAGATCGTGCAAGATTTTCAGCCCCTGTGAAGTGTGAACGATTCATAGCCCGATTTGGCAACGTGCTTCATGGAGTCTGTTCTTTCACTGGCAGGAACCTCCCTGGCACGGCTGAATTATCATGCCGTTAGACTTGCATATCTTGTGGATAACTGTGCAACGTACCATCAAATTGTCAACGTAGCTGCATTGAGGTTATCATGCAGAATACATTACTTTCTGTAATAGGAAGAAACTTGTCCACTTGAAATATTTGTAGTAGCTCATTTTGCTTTGTGGTTCCAAAGTCTTCTTGTAATGTGTGTTCATATTTTAGGCAGTTAGCTTTCCATTCTTCAATTAAGGTCTCATAGGTAACCTGATGAAACATTCCATGTCATCACTGAAAAGATTCCTTTTGGCATCAGGTAGTGTAAATATGGGCTCAAAACCACTTTGTGAATTTGATATCTTTCTAATTATTAGTTCGTTGGTCACACTAGAAATGTATAGAAGTATCTAGTTTCACTTTTAAAGGTCCTTGCACGTTGCTAAAATATCGGGAATTGACTTTAGTGTAAGTAAGGATCATCGACACATTAATCTGATCTATATATTCTAATAAGAAGTTCATAGTTTATGAAAAATAAAAATTTGTAAATTTCAATCTGGCTTTGCTTTTTATTTTTTTTTTTAATGCTTCCAATACTTTTGTTTTGGTGTTTGTGCAAATATCTTCATGGCATATACTGAAATTTATGCATTATAATAATACTGACTGTTTAATGCACTTATGAATCAGTTCTTAATCATGGTCTCAAATTTTCGGACATCAGTCTTGATATTTTAAGATGCTGAATGTCACATTCAAAGTCACCATATTAGCAGACTATGAAATCTGTGAACTCCTAAATGTTTAAAAGACTAACAGTAGATACTCAGCTTTGGAAAAGTTGGCACAACTCAAATATTATGGATAAAATTGTTAAAGACTCTTGAGAGGAACTCTGCTTGAAAATATGCTATACAAATTTTTCTCTTGACCCTCAAATTCTTGAAGTCATTGTGTAATATTACTGATAAACAATACATAGGATAGAAAATGAAAAAAAAAAAAAATTCTTCATATATTCTCCATTCAGTATTAGATTTTTTTCACCTGAGTATTTTCGAATCTCAGAATTCCATGATTAGAACAATTGAATCATAGCTTCTTAGTGGTCCTGTAATAAAGCTTCTTTTTCCTTCAATTCCTTTCAATTCCTTTCATTGAATTGAAAAAAGCTTGTAAAATACCTTCCTAAAAACATTAAGAAGCATGAGAGTTAGACAAAAGATGGTATCAATGCTAAGTGATAAAGAGTAGACTTAGTGAAGCTGAAAACTAATCAGCACACACTGAAATGTTTATTTGTTAGTACTATTTCTGTAGACATTGACAGAGAACGAATTACTATTAGCACTAGATGCTGAGAAACTACCAAATTCCCTTTTCCAGGCAGTTTATGATGTCAGGTTGTACGTATGTATGTCCTGTAAGTTTCTTATATTTTATTTTATTTTACTTTATTTTACTTTTCTTTTTTTTTTTTTTTTAATTTATTTTAGCTAAGACTCTTGGACCCTGCATGCCTCCCTTAGACATACTTTCTTATGGGACAGAAAAGAGTAATTTATCAGGTTTCTTTCATATTTCTCTTTATGGGGGAGTATTCACATCACTAAGTAATACTTCCAAAAGTAAAATGGATAAGGAAGTGACATTTGTATTCTAAGCTGACAGGCATTGTGAATGCAAGAGTGAAGGTCTTGAGATGACATGCCCATCCATGATAAGTGCAAGATATCGTGACCATCCGTGTTGACCTAGGCTTTTTGCTCAGCTGTCATTGGTTCTGAAAGAGCAGGACAAGGTAATCCATACAAGCTTATATTGACTGGTTTTGAATTCAGATGCTTCCATTCCCTGTGGTATTATGGAGAAGGATGGTGTAACAACACTTCAGTCCTGTTGCTGCTTTTCCCTTTCACCAGAAGAAGAGGTTTTCTTGCACAGAGGTGGATTATGGTGTCTATAGGTGCTGTAGCATGAAAACACTCTTTTCCCCTACTTAATTGTTCACCAATTTTTCTCACTACCTTGCTTTTGTTCTACTCTGTTGAAAGAATTGTGCTAAAAGCAGAAGAATAAAAAAAAAAAAACAAACCTCCAGTTTTTTAGATGTTTCTGTGCATGACATATTTTCTAGTATTTGCCATCAAAGAAGTTCGTGCTCAACTCATAAACAAAACAACTCCGGTACTGTTACGCAGATTTAACTGTGTTTTTTAATAATAGATATGACTTAAGCTAACTGGGCAATGTACTTTTACTCTGAAATGATTCTTTGTTAATTATCCCCTTGACTTACTTCTTCTAGCAGTAATTTATAATTTCACTGTGATCTTTTATTCACTCATAACCTTTGAACAATATTTCCAGGGTATTTTTTTTTAATTCAGATCATTTCAGCTGATTTCTCTTCAATGACCTCAAAAAGTACAATGAGCAGCAGCCGAAATATCTTCTCATTCTCTTCTCTATTTTAATAAAGCTCTTCTTTAGCCTCTTTAATCATTTAAATATCATTTATTTTCATGTCCAAAAGCACCTGTATGAAAAGAAGTGTACTCTTTCATAGCTGGGCAAGGGGAAGAGCACAGAATTGAAAACAAAATTTGCTCAAGGAGCCAGAGTGAGAAAGAGATGGGCATAGATCACTAAAATCCTCATCACCACCCTTCTCCAGCCACTGGACAACCATGAAACATGCAGAATTGGAAGCCTGTACTGAGTTGCAATTCTCTATAATCTTGTTTTGTAGGTCTGGAAGATAAAATGAAGTTCATATATTTTGGGTTTGTTGATTAGTTTTAGGGCTTTTTTTTTGAGGATGGGCTGAATCTAGAATGTAATGACATAAATGGATAGATGTTCACATTGTTTCTCCAAATTATGTGAGTTATTAATTGCAAATAAATTAAATAGATATATAGGTATGTTAAAAGCTGAGGGGAACATTATTGCAGTTGACATTGCCTGAAGTCTGTGCAGCTATAGATGCGTGAATATACCAGAAGCGGATCAAGTGGTACCTTTTCTCATTTTATAAATTCAGCCTGTCATAGGATACAAGCTCTGAGAAATGCAGCTGTTAATTCCGCCGTGTTTTAAACTATCTTTTACAAATACTGATGCTACCATTCCTACTAGTTAAAGTTGTTCAGCGCATTCTTTCGCTGTAAGTTAGAAAGAAAACAGCAAACGTGCAACTAAGGATTTCCCAGCAATATTCTTCTTTTAAAATTCCTTATTTATTTTTAAGACTCAGTGACCCAAGCAAACAACCGTGAGCCCAATATTTGACTTCAGTACCATTACATATTGAAGACTGTGATATTCTAACCCAGGAGACAAGGATGAAAGGACCATACCAAGCGGCAATTTCTGAAGTAAGAACCCATTTCCAATCCTTAGCTAAAAATACAGGAAAAAATAATACAAGAACTTGAATGTGAAGGAGTTAATGTGTGTTGAGGATGACTGGTGAAACTTCTGAAGAAATGTAGATTTATTGGATTTATGTATGTGTATCTGTGTGTGTGGATGTGCATGCAAATGACTCTCCCACTGTATATGCACCACATGAATGTGTGACTTGTGAATATCTGCCTTCAAATACCCTTCTCTAATGTAGTCTACTGTAACTCAAGCAAAGAAATTTACATGAGTAAATTGTGGAAAGCCCATGTAACTCTATGAATAAAGCTGATTAATTATGTTTAAATTCTATAATCTGTTAAAAGGGTCAGCCCCCAAATTAGAAGAGTTTTCTATATTCCTATTATAAAACACAGTCACAGTGCCGGAGCTAAATTAAATTTTTAAGTAGCCTCAGGAAAGAAAAAAAAGATTTAAATTGCTGCCACAGGGAAATTTAAACCTGACACATAAAATAGAAAAGTGATCATCAACAGCCTGTGAAACAGAGCTTCTGGTCCTTTTTCCAATTTGCCACTTTTTTCCTCATAATTTTCTTTATTCTTTGTTTTGAACATAAAATTCTACTCAGAATGATAATACTATTTAGCAAATGCTCCTGTGGTGAAAATGCAGTAGTGTAATCATGTAAATTTTTTTTTAACAGTACTTTAAACTTGAGAATGTATTTTTTACCATATTTCACGACTTTCAAGGAGTGTGCTACCATTATGTAATCAAATAAAATTAGAATCACATTTACTTTATTGTTAGTTAAAATGGGGATATGCAAATATCCACACTGGTTTTCAATATTAAAGCATAATATTATATTGGTAAAAAAATATATAGCGGTAGAATAGTGCAGATCTAAATCTGTATATACATAAGCATCATTCACTTAATAGCTGATGTACCTAACCTGGAGACCATTTATTGCAATTTACAGAATCTAACAAAATAAACGCTACAGTATCTTTTAAATACCTTTCTTTAGCAGAGGTCTTAAATCAGAGTTCTACCTTGAATAAGAGAATAAGAGAAACAGGTAAATTTCATACCAACTGTAACTGTATTGTCACAATTACTTATCAAATGTTATGACTATTTTCTGAATGTACCACTTTTTAATTTTTAAAGAGAGAGGATTTTTTCAGTTTTCAGAATGACATAAACATACCGACATTTCAAACATAATTTTTGTTTAGAAGTGAAGCAAAAGATGAAAGATTTTACAAAAAATAACAAATAAGAAAGAATAACTAAAAAGCATAGTTTCTAAATTATTCTTTTGCAATGGTTTTGATATTTTCTTCCGTGAAAATTTTCACAGAATTAAACTTTTATAAGTTATTCTATGAAAAACTCCAGGAAAGTATTCATTGAAAAAATACATGGAAGACTATTATGGTGGTGGTTAGTTTTGTTTGTTTGTTTTGTTTTGCTCTATTTTTGGTTTGGGGTGGTTGTTGTGGATGTTTTTTCCTGGTTTTGTTCAAATACATAGGTTTTGGAAAGTCTGGGAGAGAGAACTTCTATCTGTTAACCTGTATATCTCAGTGTAGATGCTGAACAGAATCCTAAACATTATAGAACTGACTGGTAGTTTAGTTCAGATTTTCCTGTAATGCTATTCTGAATATATACATTAATTGAAACATTTGAAGAATGGATTCTTGAGACAAAACAATGGTTAGATTCTATTTTTTTTTTTTTTCATAATGATGCAAATCTGCTAGGATGGTTTATATTATACCTTCCTAAGATATATGTAATATCGTGCATGTCATATAATTGGTAATTCCATTTATATTATATTAATTCATTAAACGCAAAAAGCTGTACACATATTTTCAAATCCAGAAAATCTATAACATTACATAAAAGTAGAAAATCTAGTAACTGACTCATACAGCAGCTGCTTAGTACTGCTGTGTTTTCTTTTTGTTCTTTGATAAGGCTATTTTACTAACTTATTTGCTTTTTTTCACACCTGTTAAGAAGTTGTGACCAACCCAATCTACATGTGCTAAAAATATATTTCATTGACGCCGTGTGGAAGGAACCTGGATGCAAAAAAAATTAACAAAATTTCAATTTCAACTTTCTCACTTATGAAGTTTTCCACTGTCATCCTGAGGTTTTCAAATTCAATAAATTTTGATGTCTGATATACCTGTCTAGTATCAGCTTTTTTCTCCCAGTTTTGAGATTAACCTATAATCTTTGTATTTGAGATCAGTCAAGAATCTTTAATAAGGAAGATATACTTAACTACTGATTCTAAAACACTTCAAATTTTCTTCTGCAATTCTTGCAAATATGTTTTGATTGAATAATGAGTGAAGCTCTACTGACTTCAGTGCACAATGTGGGATGCAAACCTTTTGATTCCACCTTCTGCTTTAGTACACACTTGTGGAGTCCTCTGATGCGTAAATGTATTTAATGTTTTCATTAAATACTGAAGAGCATAGATTTGGATGGCATTTCATTAGACATTTTAAACCTGCATTAAAAAGATTATTTGTAACCCAAAGTACTTATATTTTTTCAGTATGTAGTTTAGCCAATCCCAGCTTCAAACCCAACCCATGGTGCAAGACAGTGTTGAACAAAGTTGGTCACAAGTAAGAAGTTGGACTCTTCCAGAGAAGAGCAGGAGCACACTCAGCTTGGAGCATTTACCTCCTGTTTGGGAAGTCTAGGTAGATGGACAAGTGCCAATGATGCTGCAATGGTGTCCAACTGGAGATGTTTTGTGATCTAACCACAGCTGATGTTCTTCTGAGCACACACGTTAACTCAGGTCATGGTGGCTGTAAGGTTTCATGTTGATTTTTATCCATCAGGTTTGAAATTCTTGGAAGTTTTTGCTGAAGTGAGTCCTTGAGATTAATATTTGTTGGGGAAGATTTCGATTTTCATTATACCTTTTAGGTACAGACCTATTATACTTCAGTAATTATGTGTCTTAGTAAAGAGATCTGTGTGCTTTCATATCAGAGACTATATGGTGTTTGTTCCATATACATTTTCTTGTCCTTTTGTGACTATATGTTTATTTTTAAACATTAACATCAGAATTGCTCTCTTTTATATGACTTCTTCATCAACTGTCTCTGGACAAACAGACATGCTTTCTAACCTAGAACAATTTAAAACGTGTTATGGTTTTAACCACTCTGAAAAGATCGTCTCCAGGGATTATAGAAGTGTTTTTTATGATAGCACTGCATGTTTAAAAATCTTGTTTCCCACTACGAATATGAATTCTAGTTTCTGTGAACTCAGCATAGTATAGGCTTTTATTTTACCTTTCCTGTCCCTGTGCTTGACTACTAGAGTTGGTGATTCTGACATCGGTTTTTAATTAGGCAGGCATTCAGCTTCTTCTCTTCCCTTTTTTGCCAAAATGTCAGCAGATGGTGACCCATGTTTCGCTGATGTGTTCCTGGAATTTCATAATACTAATTATAGGCTGAAGTTTGTATCCTTATATAGGCCGTTTTCAACTCAGCCATTGGTTTATGGTTTCCATGGGATCATGGAAAGTAACACGATGTAACTTGCACTTCACTGCAGACTGGTTAATGCAGTACATTATTAGATAAATGTGATCCAGAAAAGTTTGATACGAACATTAGCTGTGGTATCTTCTAGCAAAGCTGCCAAATCAAAGTTAAAGCAATAATCAATCAAATCAATCACTGGTTTTTGTTTGTTTGTTTGTTTGTTTGTTTTTCTTTTTGTAATGTCTTGTAAGGGGGTTGTAGGTCTGGGGGAACCGTCTGAAATCTCCAGTTCTCCAGAGAGTCAGCAGCCCTGGTAATTTCTGGTACAGGCTTGTCTAAGATCCTTGTAACCTCGTAATTTATTCTGGTATTTGCCATGGTTAATATACCCTGCCTGCAACACAAGCCTGTGACTTCTTATCCTGGACTTTAAGCAAGTAGTTAATTCATTCTGGAAATGTGCTGTAATCAACTTAAAACCTTGCTTGGCAGAACAGAAAAGAGATTATTTCAGATGTCCTTTGTGTTTTACTATTGTTCATAAACCCCAGGTCAGCACCATCTCCATTACAAATCGAAAACATTATTTTATGATTCATTCTGCCTTACAAAAGGGCCCTACCCCTTTCCTGATGAACATTTTGTCTACCAGCTGCTTACCAGACATTTGTTTTGGGGTTTGTTTGTTTGTGTCTGGTTTTTTGTTTGTTTGTTTGTGTTTTGTTTGTTTGTTTTGTTTTTTGCTTTTCTGTCTGTCTGTAACATTTTGCACTTGCTCCTGTTGAAAATGAACATTCTTTTCCAGATTATGTACCCAGTTTTTCAAGATTATTTTGACCTGTAAAGTCATCTTGGAAGATCCTAGCAACCCTTGCCAGTATAGTGCAATCTGCAGATTTATTTTATATATATTTTATTTCAGTATGTAGATATTCCTAATGTTATATAGTACATTTGCAACTTCCTTCCTTCTTCGCAGTTAACTACCAATAATTCCCTAAGAATACTTCTTGGTTTAAGTTTACATTCACACTATGGAATTTAGATCTAGATCTTTATGGAACTTCACTTCCTGTTAAGATTTAGCTCTGATGATATAAGGCTTATTGTCTACCTCATGACAAGTCCTGAATTTCAAATACCACCCTGTCTAATATTGAGAATTCTCAAAAGAAGCAGAAAATACACTGTCTTAGTGATAGTCTACTGATAACTTTAATTATTTTCTACAAGGTTTCATCAATAATAGTGTGCTTAACAATCACAGTTCACATTGCTTTCTGAAACTGATCAATTAAAAAAAACCCAACATGTACAGCTGATAAAAATATTGTTTGGATATTAACCATGCTTTGGTAAATATTCTGGAGTGTATTTACAAATATCATATGTCTCTCGCATTTGTATCCCATTTCCAACAGAAAGATTTAAAGATGAAAGGAATCCCTGTGTATGCAAACTATTTGTTAGGATTCTTTCAGCAATCATAACCTATAATTTGTGATCATTTTAAGCTATCACAGGCATGTCATAACTAATGGTGCAAAACATGTTACTCCTTTGGGTGGTGTCTCCAGCCTATTTTATTTTAAAATGGGTTAATGTGTAACTTTTATTACATTTTGTCACATACAGACTAACAGCCTCATATCCTCGTGAAATAATTGCATTTTATACCTTCCTTGTGAGTCACCTGTGGAAATCTGGTTAAATGTGTACCAACATTGTACCTGACACTCAGGCATCTTTGCCGTCTTCTATGTCGTCTCATCATTAAGATTTGTGTCTCATGGCTTTTGGACGTGGCAGCGTGCCTATATATTCCCAGGGTGGTTATCAGTCCAAGTGGCTGGAATAAGCACTTAGACCTAATCTTGACTTAAATTATTATCCTAAGGAAATGTTGCACTTTGTCTGTATTTACTAAGGCAAACACGTTATGTATGGCTATAATCTTATTGATATATATATTTGTTTGCTTAGTGGTGAATTCCCCTCAGCTTTGTTGTTTGTTCTTTTTTTCTTTTGTGTAATATTTACTTTACTGCTTGTCTAATTCTGGGATAGAAACTTTGTTTTCCAGGCTGCTCAAAAATTCTTGTGATATTCTTATACTGTTTTTTTCCATAATGCAATCTCACCTACACCTTTGTGCTCCTTATACTATTCAAGACTCATTGCATTCACTTGTGAAATATCTTGAGTGTTTAATAAAAACCAGGAAATAATTTCAATAAGAGTAGAGGCTGAACATAGGTGCATATTTTCTGACTTCAAAATTCTGCACTTTTTAAGCAGAGTTAAGTGTCTCTTCCATACAATGAAAGAGATTTTACCTCTGTTGGTCTTTCTGCTCTTAAAAGGATAACCAGCCTTGGACATATATTACATTCTGCATCCTAGTAATAGGATTTATTCTAAACGTAAGAATTAGTGGAAAAGTAATATATTTTGGCTATATCTTGTGCTCAGATAGTAATTTCTCTACAATTTCCAAATATTTTCAAATTTTGCTTCTTTTGTTCAGGCTCTTTGGTGTTCCAAAAAAGATTTTATTTGAGACCTGGAATCTGAGATTAGTCTGATATTCACAGAATAGCTGAGGCTGGAGGGAACCTTGGGAGATCAACTACTTCAACCCCTTAGCTCTGAGAGGGTCAATTAGAACAGGTTGCTCAGGGCTGTGTGCATACGGGTTTTGAATATCTCCAAAGTTGGAGACTTCACAGCCTCTCTGAGCAACCTGTTCCAGTATTTGATCAAGTTTATGGCAATATTTTTTTTTTCTTGTGTTTAAATGAAGTTTTCTTTACTGTGCCCATTGCCTCTTATTCTGTTGCTGGGCATCACTAGGAAGAGTCTGGGTCTATGTTCTTTACTCCCATACTGGGTGTTTATACACATATTAAAGGTCTCCCTCAGCCTCCTCTTCTCCAGGTTGAATGGTCCCACCTTGCTCAGCATCTTCTTATGCATCAGATGCTCTAATGACCTAATCATCTTTGTGGCCCTTTGCTGGGCTCTCTCCAATGAACCAATGTCTCTCTTGTGCTGAGAAGCCCAGAACTGGACATGGTACTCCAGGAGTGTATCTCGGTACTGAGTAGAAGCCATCTATCACCTCCCTTCACTTGCTGGTGATGATTTTCCTAGTCTTCTGGTTCAAACACAGTGTGCTGTTGGCCTTCTTTGCCACAAGGACACAAGACTGGCTCACGTTCAACTTGGTGTCCACCTGGAACCCCAAATACTTTCCTGTGAGACTGTTTTCTACCTGGTCAGTTTCCAGCATGCATTGAGATTATTCCTCCCCAACTGGTGACTTGGCACTTGTCTTTGTTGAGCTTTATGAAATTCCTGGCAAGCAGTTTCTCAAGACTGTTGAAACTTCCCTCTAAGCTAGCGTGCTGTTGCCAACCTCTTTATTCATGTTATATAGTCCATAACACAACTTATTAAAAGCATTAAAAGTCATAATGTATTTTATTGGAGTTCTTGCAGTTTTTTCCAGTGCCACGTGTTATCTTTATGATGTTTTCAGTTATAGAAAATGCAGATCCATGATGCTAGAGGGGAACAAGTTTAAGGCTGTCTGGTTCTTATCATATGAAATTCTTGTATAAGGACTATATGTACCATGTTTAGTATGACTCAGTTATTTGAATTTTGCTTCTCATCAGTCTTACATTGGTTAACTTTTTTTATAACCATGTGATTCTTAGTTACTTTCAAAAATATATTTATTATTCTGAGCTGTCTGTTCTTTTATGAGGCGAGGGTGTTCCCTAGACCCTTTCTAGCTCTTGAAATTCAATTATCCAGAAAATATTTTTCTGTATTTCTAATACTTTAGGCAGGATGCTACCTTTAGTGTACCCCTTTTCAGCTTCATGATAGACTTAAAAACATATAAATATGACAGGAATACACATATGCTTTTACTGAAAAAGCCTCAATATGAAATTTTGAAACTAATGAAAGCTTAGGATGTGTAGTAAATAATAAGTACACTATTACATTTTTCCTGCAAAGCACACAGAAGATGTTACTGTCTTGAGAGCTAAAATATGTTTCAGTTCATTCCAGGGAAGCTTATGATCAGTATTATTACTAAGACAGAAACAAAGATAGTTGGTAAGTGAAATTATATGCCTTTTTTATATTTTTGTCACTAAACTGACAGATCTAGCCATTAGGTATGTAAACGGAGGGGCAGAGGGGCAAATGACAGTCTTAATGGCCTCTCACCAAAAAAAAAAAACAAATCAAAAACCAAATAAAGCCCAACTAATTTTAAAAATACTTCAGTTTCTGAGGAAAAATTAAGGTAAACTGAATCTGTACACAAACATGGAAGTCTGAGATTGTTTAAAAAATCCAGATCCTTTGTTCTGCAACATAACAACAAAACAATTTAAGGAGAGGACCTGTTGCAGAACTGAGCTCCTAATATCCTCTGAACATTTCTTCAAGAAGGAAGTGAATATTCCTGTGAGATTAGAACCAGAAGGAATAAGAAGGTAAGCACCCATCAACATGCCCATTAACACTGAAGTGGTTGCCCAATGTAAAATTTCAGGTACGACTTCAATTGAACCTTTGCTGTACTATTACAAATTTATCTCTTATTTCTGTATTTTCATTTAAAAACATACTATTAACTCATTCTCTTCCATCTTCTAACTCTTTTTAATTTTTCTTGTTCTGTTATTTGTCAGCTTTGTGGTTTGGGTTTTTGTGTCTTGTATTCTTTGTTGTTTTGTTTGTTTTGTTTTTTGTTGGTTTGTTTGTTGGTTTGGTTTATTTGCCTTTTTTGTGTGTATTTATTAGTTAGTTAGTTAGTTAGTTAGTTAGTTAGTTAGTTAGTTAGTTAGTTAGTTAGTTAGTTAGTTAGTTAGTTAGTTTGAATGGGATGGATATGTGCAGATTTGCTCCTTTGCATTTTTGACTTAGGAGAATGTATCACATGAATTGAAGAATCCTGTGCTCAGTTTCATAAACATCTTTTCTCTCAGATATGATGATTCCTCAGCTGTACTGCCCAAGCCTCAGTGTTGAGGATGTCTATGGTCTTGCATGTCAGAGGATATGCTAAAAAATCATCCTCAAAACACATCTATGGCAATGCCTGTCTGCTCAGGAAGGGATTTATTTGGGGAATAAGGCTAAATTTAGACAGTGAGGTTGTGATGGGTGCTTCTCACATGCTTTTAATTGTCTTCTACAAGGTGCCTACCAGGGGTAGCCGCAGGGCTGTCACTGTTGCACTGGGATTGCAACCAAACCTTCTTTCCCCTACTGCATGAAACTGCTTCATGTTGCCTGAATTCTTCGCCTTCTTCCCTGTTTTTAACAATTCTAGACATACTTTTTGCCCACAGCAACTGAAAAATATCCTGCGAGACCTCCTATCCTCTTCGCTTGCTGATTTGTATTGGTTTCAGTAGGACAGAGTTATAGCAACGTTGTTCACTTTTGAAATTGCCTCCGAAACAGTGACAGTAGAGCAATGTTTCTGGCAATATTTATACCAGTTCAAGACGAAACCTAGTTTAAAAACTAGGTTTGTAGAAGTATGACAGATTTCTACTTATTTTACTAAGCATAAAAACTGAGAAAAATAAATCAACTTCCCAACAGGTTTCGTAAAATATTTATTTCAGGAGCCTTTTATGTTTAAATATGTATAACTCCTATAGATATATCTGAGATGTAGCACAGTGACAAATTTATCAACTCTTTTATCATTAATTCCACCCTGCTATACGTTACTATTTTCAAAATATATACAAAAGCAAAGCTGTCTGTTAAGCTATGTGAAATGGTATGGTGGCTCGAACCATTAATTGAAGCCACTGGTTTATTTCACAGTACCAGTAACCGCCGATTTTTATTTTTATTGGCAGCATCTGGTTTCAAAAAGCCTTATAGTACCATGGAAGATAGTACTTTTTGTTTGTTTATTTCTTCAGGAGATCCTTTCAAATCCATGTGTGAAAGAGAGAAGCTCTACCGGCTTTACTCTCCCTTTTTTTTTGAATAAACATCAGAATTATGTGGCCTTCAGCAGTGCCAGTTCTCAGTGCTTTCTGAGACCTAAATAGATTCAAAACTCAAACAAACTACAAAACACAGCTTTTGGAAATTGATAAATGTTTTAGCATTAGAAATTTCACAGAAAAGAGATAAAAAATAGAACTAAATATGTCTTAATGGATTTTCTTCGTCCTGGGAATATCCTCCTATGATTTCTGTTGTAAAGCATTACATACAATGGAAGCCTGTTTAAAGACATTAGTCTTTGAATTTGTGCATCTGAATTGATTTATTTCATCTGCTTTTCTCTCTTAAACCAAAATTGTTCAGGAAACTCTGGTGCTTGAGGTTTGGCTGCCGTTTCTTCCATAGAAAATAAAATTGATTTATCAAATTCAGCCTTTGCTTGTGTAATTTTTTTCTTTTGGCTTTTAGTTTTGGTACTGTGGGAATTGACTCTTTTAGTGGGTTAACGCTTCTCATAGGTTATTTAAAGTGTTTTCTGATATGTACATTTGTAACTTTTCTTTATCTCTTTATTTGACTTAAGCACATAAACATATTAACCAGCTTATTTATCTGTGAACACTATTAGGTTATATATGTTTGGCAAGAAGGAGTAATATAATTATATGGATTTTTTTCATCATCTACATTTCGTCCACAATGTTTTCCCAGGTTGCACTTTGCCTTCTTTTCTCAGCCAGAGCTGTTCTCTTTAGTTTCCACTTGGGCAGAATGAAATAACACCTTGCGTACTTCTGGTAACCTATAACTATGTAAGATCTTGTGTCACGGAGCAAAATAAGATACAAGACCAGATAGATTTTAAAGGGGATTGTCTGTAAAGCCTTGTACTTCACCAAATCTGTGCTGTCATCTCTTGGTATATGTGGCTGGTCTCATTTTGCAGTCTGTTGATGTTCCCCTGAGTCCTTCGAGTCAGGCATTAGCTCTGAGGTGTCTAAATCCCCAGCAAACACATGTGGAAGTCTGGACAATACCACAAACCTGTTCCATTCCGTAAATTTTCTCTGTGCCTTTTGCTATTTTTCCAGCCAAATGCAGGTCAACCTCACCACTAATAAAGAGGAGGAATGCTATTTTCTTCTGACAATGCCTACAACGCTATAATTGAAGTTTTATGCAATGTTCGTTATTACTACAAGTCATATGGAAAAAAAAAATTATTTATCATATATTTATTAGCTGTAAATGTTCAGAGCAAATAAAGATATTTTTGCTTATTTGTTTCTGCAGATTTAGAGTGCTAAAAATGAACATTCCATTGGAAAACAGTGAATTCATTTCTTTTTTGCAGAATTTTAATATATATAGCATGTGTTATCTCTAATAGATAGTTTCACCCTTCTGACCTATTTTTGTGCCCTGTATTCACCCAGGAAGCTTCGTCTTGGTTATGGATATTATAATAAAGATTTACACTTAGAATATCTTCACTAGAAGTTGATATTGTATTAAGTATCTGTTGTGGAAGTGAATACTGCTTGAGTGAACAGGTATAAATAGGAACATGTGTCAACTCAAAGCTTCATGACAGATGCATTTAGATATAACACATGATACATCACAAAGTAACATCTTAGACAGAAAACTTGAAAAGACCTGCTTTTCTAAAGAATGCAAAGATGAAAGACAATGTTTTCCAGGGAGAGATGCCTTTATACTTTCTTTTGAAAGCTCCAGGACTTCAAAAAGTGTTTTAATAGGTATTTGTTACTTGAATCTATGTGGATAATTACCAGGTCAAACTTCCTGGCAATTTTATTCTCTTTATTTGGTCTGTTCTTCAGAGCTGGCATGATGCTGACTTTTCCTGGATGATCGGAGCGATAAGACAGTGTTGGAGGAGGGAGAGGACCTGTAATCATCTTGGAAACGGGGTTTATTCTTGGATACACCTTTCAGAAGTAAACACCATACTGACCTGATTTTGCTTCCCTGGCTCACAACCCCAGTTAGGTCGTCCTCTCCCCCACAGCCGTGCAGCCACAAAAACAATGGAAACTTTCTTCCTTAGTTTTGGAGAGGAAAAAGCACTTTTGTTTATTTTCTACTAAGTATTCAGGAAGCACTAGTCCCCTGGGGAGAGAAACTTTATGAGCAGAAACACTGAGGCTAGGTCAGCAATTACTAAATCTCAACTTAAAACATATATTTTTATTTTTTTTTGTTTTGACACAGTCTGTGTTTCCCACAGTCCTGCTTAGGGAATTGAAATTTAACCAGTTGTCTTGATCTCAGTCTGCTTAAACTGGGACATTAACCTACAGCTACAGCTAGGGGAAAACACTAAATTACTTAAAATGTTAACCAATGTCAGTTTGATCTTAATACAGATAAGTGTGAATGCATGAAGTTATTCAATGTATTTTGTTTCGTAAATAATTTGAAGCAGATTGATGACATGTAATCCTCACCATTCTTTTTTTTTTTTTAGGAACATTAAAACCAATTTGATCACGCCTTTTATTCTGAATTTCACACTTGCTTGGGGAATATTCTCATTGACCTCTGGATCAAAAACACTCTTGTGCGACAGATGTAAAAGCATATCTTTTTCCACCAGATTTGATCTTTATTCTGTAAGAAGCATGTTACTGAAACACTGGCAGCCATTAAAAATAGACCAGTGGTAATACTGGGAACAAAAGAGTTGTTTTGAGGAGAAAATTAATGCAAACCCCAACCAAGCCTTTGGAAAGCTGGAAGCTGCAAATCATCCAAATGCAACCCAAGGAGCAGCTGTGGCCAGAAAATGCACCAAGTTATAGAGGAGGGCTGGGGGGACCAAGAAGTCACTCTGGTCCTTAGGGTTGTGGATGATAAGACGGGCTCATTGGGCAAGATTTAAGTTCTCTCAGACTAACCTGCATCTCCTGCGGGATTGGTTGTGGCTGCAAGCTGTGTGCAGATTTTTTGGGTCATCCTTAGAAACCCGGTTTGGAGCCGAGCAATGGAAAAGCGGCTAAGTGACATTAGTGGAAACCACAGAGTTACCAGAAAGTGGTTTAAGGAAATGTTACGCTTGAATGTGAAGACAAAGGTCAAACAAAAGAGATGCCTTATCCTGTATAAAGTACATAATGTTGCTCAGGTCCCTAAGCTGGGTACGGCATAAGTCTGTGGGGAGTCAGTAAGTGTGTGTATGTGACTTATTACTCTGACGTGACACTATTATATTTTAGTTTTTAGCATTTTTAAAGACTAGGTAATAGTTATGAGAGATGAGGAACTTGGAATTAAGTACTACAGTTATACACAGAAGGGTAATTTGGTTTTGATAAATTGTCCTGAACCTGTTAACTAATAATACAATTTTTTAAAGTAGCATCTTACCAGTACAAAAAAGAGGAAGTATCATTATTAATGTCTAAACTATAGTGTGTTTCACACAGGATTATGGTAAAGGTCAGACCATGTTTCGCTGAATTAAAAGCTATTCTGAGCTATAGCATTCCTAATCAACTCAGACCTAAAGGTGCATAGCTCAATTATAATGAGGCACGATGAATTTAAATAAACTGCGCAACACTGTGTAGTGATTTATAAATGCACTCTGATATCCTTTTAACTCATTAGCAATGAATGATACTACTCTATGTATTTTCCAGTATTTTCTGCTGTGTAATTATTTTTACTCACAGTGCTTAGAGAAGTTCATAGAGAAGACACCTTCTGTCGTTTCTTTATAATATGGAGGATGCTAAATGCAGGAGGAGCTATTTTGATGAACACAGAAAAAGAAAATAAAAGAGAATGAAACTTAACCCTGTTGTCACTAATTAGGCAAAGTATTAGTTGTTTTTAGCTTTAAAATCTGTGATCACAGGTCACACTACTTGACATGTAGGTACTGCCAGAGTTAAAGATGGTTCCAAGGCTTTGTCACGGAACTGAAAATACTTTTAAGTTAAAAGAATATGTAGGAGTTAGGGGAAAGGAACTTCCTGCATCTAGAACAGAGACACTACAAAAAAGGATGCAGACTTAGTTTAGTTGGAAAAGACAGCGTGAAAAGCAGATAATGAACATAGTTTGCAACATATTGTGCCATATGTGGAATAACAGAACATGGCCATTGTAGTTTCAGAATGTTAGTTTGTAGGAAAGTTGAAATAAATTGTGAAATAAAGTTGTAAAAGTCTTCTGAAACGTTATACAGCTGTTCAAGAAATTTGAGAAGAAGGTGTTGAACAATAACTTCTTAATTAATATTTAATGAATAGTTAACATCCCTTTGTTTCAATTTCCCAGTATAGTTAACATTAAGAAATGATTTTTTTTGTAGCTTCGGCCTTTTAGGCTCAAATCTTCAAAAATGTTGTTTCCATTAAATCCATACCAGAGAACCTAGAATGTGGTCAGTTTTCTTGAATACCGAACCTACATTAACTCACAGGTTTGTATGTTTAACATGAAGCTTTATAGCATTAGATGTGTATGTAAGATGAAGAATAGTGCGTGTATCTACCTGAAAACAAAACAAAGTGACTGGTCCCCTATTCCCAGCAATTTTAAAAATAAGTTTGTCTGTGCAACAACATGCAAGCTTTGTGAGCCATCCCTTGAGTGGATGGCTATAGAATTTTACCTGTGCAGTCGCTAGACTCATAATATACACATTTAGTATATAAATTATGCTTTTTCTTGGAAATCTCGCCTTTGACATGCTGAGCTTGTAGGGAAGTGTGTGTGACATTTGGATTGGAGTCCCGCCATCAGTCCATACATGCAAGCACACACCTTTCTGGTTTCTTGATACATCTCAGCGAAGATTTGCTGAACATATTGCAGTTTTAATAACCAGACATGTCACATCAAACGCATAGTTAATTTCAGTTGTATCCAGTAAATGAGATAACATAGTGAGGTGAAATCAAACCACTGAGCTTTCATACTTCCTACTCTTTCTTTAAAACAAAACAAAACGAAACAAAACGAAACAAAACAAAACAAAACAAAACAAAACAAAACAAAACAAAACAAAACAAAACAAAACAAAACAGAGAAAAAAAATTGAAAAACCCACAAACTTGTCTTTCATTTTTTCCATCTTTGGAAATATTACTTAGCAGATCCAAAGATACTACTCATCATCAAGTTTGGCAACATCTTGGTTCTCTCTTGTGTTAATAACCTCACTTACCCTAAATCCTCACATTTAACCCATGTACTTTTCTCCTAAGACTTGAAGAAACACGTGCTGCAGGTTCAAATTCAATTAAGCAGGGTTAGAAATTGTTATAAACCCTACCGAGTAGTGCAGGAAAATGTAGAAAATTAGACTTCCTAATGATTTGCTTCAATTTTCTAAGAACCGAGAAAGATGTTACCTAGCCAGCAATTTTCTCTCTTGGCCATGACTCCATCTACAGGCATGAACATCTGTAGAAGACCTTTCCAAAACTCATTTTATTTGTTGATTAGAAAAGATATTGGCACACTGATGTGATTTTATTCTCAAAGGTGACTAAAAGTATTTATAATACAAAGATTTTTATGGTGAAAATTTAAAAAATTGTTCCTATAAAGGAATAGAAGCTACTCACATTTCTAACGTATTCTTGTTTTGGTTTTTGTTTGTTTGTTTGTTTGTTTGTTTGCCCACTCTACTTTTCAACTGATGTCTAATGTGGGATTACTACCCCTAACAGCGTAACATCAGCACCTTCAAATTGTGGGGACAGAGAAGACAGAGCTTCTTTTGTTTCTTTTGTTTGTTTGTTTGTTTGTTTGTGGTTTTGTTTGTTTGTTTGTTTTTGGTTTTTTTCAGGAGAGGGAAGGAGGGCTGAATCTAGCTTGACTGCATGGTAATAATTCCATCTACCCACTCTTGCATTAAGTGATTATCCCACTGGAAGTCAGTGATCTGCTTTGAAGTCCTCAGCTTCAAACGAGTCACCACATGAAGCCTATTCCTATAAGCAGGGGTTCCTCTAAATAGAAAAACATCCTCTGCATCTCACTCTTAATTTTTGCAGTTGATGAAATGCCTTTCAGCATCAACAGGATTTTAAGATTACCATAATTTCTTCTCAGATGCACAACTAGAAGGGCAAGGGCTTGGAGGCCTGACTTTGGAGATTGGATTCCCTTTAATAATCAGGATGAAACAATTGGAGAATGATTTTGATTACCTGCTGTAAAAGTATTCTCCAGGTTTAACTCAGTGCAGGAGTACTGCTATCGAGTCAATACATTTTCCAGACAATGAAATATCAAAGAATATTTTTGCTTGTTTGAGAGACAGATTATAAACCTGGAGAGAGAAGGCAGAATGGGAAAAATGCCGATTTCATAGGTACAGATATCTTAGCAACCCCTACCAAAGGACCTGCTCTGCACTCTTGAAGATATTGCATTTAAATCAGAAAGAAGACTACACAAAACTTCTATAAATATGGTTAAGTGTTCTGCAGCATACCTTACCCCAGGAACTATAAAAATATATTTGAGGTTAAACATTCAAAAATGCACTCACAGTAATGTCCACAACTAACACAAATAAAGGTTAATTACATTTATTTTAAAGCACTGTCCCAGATGCATTCTTAAGGCTGCAACCCTGTATTTATGTTTGTGGTTGTCCATGAATAATATATTTCTGCAAGCACACAGATATATGAAAGCATTTATTCACTGTGTTTAACTTTATCCAAAACATGAAATCTTATCCAAGCAGATGAACAAGGCACTAGAAAGGTCATTTTCGGTTGTCATTTCCATTACTCTGGTACTGCAGGTAACAACATTTGAGCCTTTCACTTTAATGAAACTCCATCAGTGTGTAGTGATTTTCATGTACTCTAATTTTTCTCATGTTCTTCTAAAATATTTGGGAGGAAGATCTGCAGGGAATGGTGTTCTTCACATTTATAAGAAGGTGTAGGAAATTATCCTGTTGCTAATGATGTTGTCTTCCCTTACAGAGAGGTATGAGTTCATGGAGACCAGACAACACTTTCCTGTGGGGTTTTGGGAAAAACAAAACAAAACAAGACAAACAAACTCCTTGATTTTGTTTACGTTTTGTTTCTGTTTCATTTCTTTCTCTATTCTGCTGGTCTTTCCTTCATAAAACTAATTTCTCAGAAGAATTGCATTCTTTATTGTAGTTACTTGTTCTCACATAAATCTCTCATGTTCGATCTAGGATATACCTGCATAATGTTGTATACAATAGTTTTCTTTTTACTTTCCTGAGTGGAAAAGTGGAACAATGTCTCCTCCTCCTTGTTGGCCTCTCGTCCTAGTAGAAAGGGATAGGTGGGGGAGGGTATAAACAAGCTAATTGCTGCATAATAGTTCCTATTTCTTGCTAAATCAGAGCTGAAAAGAATGTTAAGAAAATATATAATCAAAGGAGGATATGAGGAAGAATCGGAGGTCCTGCTGCCCACTGGAGGTCCACAAGTTCCTTTCCCTCACCATGTATTTACCATAGGAGAGATAAGATGAGTTATGAAGCTATGAAGAGGTGTGGAATCTGAGGCAGAACATTGCGTGGGAATAATACCAAAACAGCTATATCATAGTTTTTGATAGGTTTTTCCCAGATGATTTCATTTAATAAAATTGTGGTTTGATTAAGCCATGTATGTTATATCCTCTCCTTTATTCCACTTGCATCTGAAGCGACTGATTGTATGGGGAAATCCTGACACTGTTGCTTCCACCCACAGACATAAATATGTACAACTTCCTCTTAAACAAATAATCATTTTTTTCCTTCTTATATGCAGCAAATTTTCAGCCCCTGTCTTTCTGACCCTTTTCTTTACACAAAAAGAGAAGACTTCTTTGACATACTTTTCTCTCTCTTATTTGCATCAATGAGCAGGATTTCAGCTTCATATATATATAAATATTTCCTCCCTTGGTGCTGGAAAATGAAAAATTAAATGTGCTGAGAAGTAAATAACCTACGTCTTCATTAAAAATAGTATACTACTTCCTCCTGAAATACATGTACAAAACTGTACATCCAGTTGCAGGTGCAACAACAAAAGGAAACTTCGGGAAAAGTGTAAATTGTGCTTTTGCCTTTGGTTGATATGTAGATTTGTATATTCTATATTTGCAGCTTAGACACAAATTTTTAAAGTGATCCCAGTAAGATTACAAGACAAGAAAGAATTTTGACAAGAACAGCATCTGTGTACAAGCATGTGTGTGTCTATGCATCTATCTATGCATCTATCTATTCCCTATGTAATGCATACTGAATATTTAAAAAATGTTATGAAAAAGAAACCTGGGTTCCTTGAAAGAGGGTTGTTTACAAGAGTATCTCGACATCCTGCTTGCTTAGTTACTCTCTAGGTTGCATCATATATCATTTGGTTCTACATGCTTCTTTCTCTTGGTCTTTCTTTTTATGCTGTCAGATCCTGCCATGTCCATTCAAATCTAAAATTGTCTGAAACTGTCTAAGTAACAACAAATCTGCTGTGAGAATAAAATCTTTATGGCGAGCTGCTAGGTTTCCAAGGCACATGCATAATAGAAATTCAGTATCACTTCATTTGAGTGCAGGCACTGCGAGTTGCATATCATGGAGTCCCACAAATTGTCCTATGAAAAGAAAGATTACGACAGAAAGACAGCCCTATGTATAAGAGTCTACTAAATGTATTCCACAGCCAGCTGTGTGAATCACCTTGGGGAAAAATGCATATGAATGTACATGTATATTAGAGAGGCTTCTAACAATGATCTCATTCTGTACCAACTCTGAAATAGATTTAAAAAATATGACAGTTTAGCTGAATTATCTGGAGAAGACATTTGGAAAGGCTTCCTGAACATGTAATGCAGAGCTCTCTGAAACAGAAGTTTTGGTTAACAGGGTTTCCTGAGAACACCATTTTTGGCCTCAGTTAAACTGCTCTCGCAGACCCTGATTTCTCTTTGGAATCTGAATTTGTAAAGCATCTCCAAATGGACCTGAAAATGGTGAAGCATATTATATGTTGATATTACGTGAAAATAGGCCACAAATGAATGGAATGAAATGAAACCATGTCTCTCATGCAGCTGGAATTCTACCCTTGCATGAAGGTTCACTCATTTGTTTTGAAAACTAGAGAGGAGTGTCTTTGTGTCTTTTCCTCACTGTCCTGGTTTTGTTAAAAAGGAAGTTTCTCTTTTAGTGAATTTGCCTGTCAGCTAAAGCTTCATATTAGCTCCATTTTCCTGGAGAGCCAGATACATGTTTTGGTAAACATAGCAATGGAATGTGAGGTTATTGATAAGCATGGATGGACATCTCGTGAGAGGGGCAATGAGAAACTGGTGACCAAGAAACTGACCAACTGTGTATAACATCCCATTCACGTGAATACTTCATATAAAAGTGGGAGATCACGAGGACCTTTTCCTTTTCTTTTTCCCTTTTGCTTATGGCCGACATTAGGAGAGGACCTTGCGAATCGTTCGTGTGAACTGAGGCCCAGTGACAGACTGAATCCAGCTCCGGTTGGCTGTAGTGTCCAGTCCAGGACTTCGGGTGCCGGCTCTGCAGTTGCTGAGACTGACAAGATTGGTTTTGTATATTTTGTATTATTTTCTCTATTTTATCAGCAGCATTAGTAAAACATTCTCTCTGTCCTTTCCCTCCTGATCGCCTGTCCTTAGTGGGAAGGGGGGAGAGGGAGGGGATAAAGTGTGTGTGTGGGGGGAATAGGAGGTTAACAATACATCCGCCAGGGTTTTATTGTCACCCCACAATCGAAACCCTCAACACTCACACAGAAAAAAAAAATCAGCCACAAGTAGTTCCATTGTCAGTGGGAAAACTCATTTTAGCAAAGTCAACAGGATTTGGCTCTTTTATTTCTGCAAAGTCTTATTTCTCAAGCATTACTTGAAATTCCCTTAATTTCTCCTCTCTCTGAGACAGAGAAAAAACTTATTCAATATGTTATTCATACTCTTCACATTATCTATATATTTATTTTAAGCAAACAAGTTAGGGAAAAATAACTTAGGTAAAATGGTTGTCTTTCTGTATTTCATATTGTTGTTTTGTTTTGTTTTTCCAGGACTGTCTAATAAAGGATCATTCTCCCAGAGCACAGCAAATGATGGCAGCCAGCCTCAGGTCAGTCCTGCCTCTGGAGATACAGAGGTCGTTATATACTTTTAGAGAGCACTACTGTCTGTGCCTGGCAGACCTGGGAATTCAGCATTCTCCTTACCCCTCTGAAAACAACTATAGTATTTTGACAGCTCTGCCGTTCATATTTGTTTGTATTTTTATCCAGAACATGAGACCACAGTATATTTTAGCTTGTAGTATCTAAAAGGTGTGATATTTCATCCAAGGTACTTTTACCAGGTTGATAGAGAAGCACTGTCTTGCAGAGGATCTGCAGACTCTGAAGGAAAGGCAGGTGCCAACACTTGTTCTTCAGAATTCCTATCTTTCCCACGGCTACCATCTCAATACTTCTAGATAATAGCCTTCTATATAGGTTACCCATGAGACTCTCATTATGTCAATAGACATCATAGAGGACAAGTGGAAATATGTGAGGTTTTGCTGTTAAAATGCAAAATTATGGTACCCGTAGTCCAACCACGGAGGTAATATAGGGACTACAAAAAGTTGGTTCCATGTATCATTTTATTGTGGTAGGTGAGAAATATCTGTAGCATTTCTGCTTGAAAAATTATGTATCCAGATATGGGTGAATACTGCTAGAAATTAAAACTGGAGGAATTTATGAAATAATTCATTTTGAATAAAGTTATAAGACAACAAAACTACTAAAAGAAAAAATCACAGGCATTGACCATTTCACATAGAAACTGAAAAGTATTAGCTCATCTTTCTTGTTTTTTAACTTTTTAGGAAAAAATTGAAATAACTGAGTTTCTGAGATGGTATATGACTGATGCAAGAGCAGAACTGGGAAGCATGCTTGTAAAACACATTTCACAATATTTATAAGCTGCTTTTTGATTTTAGATAGTGTTGATTTTAGAGATAAAACTCGTCAAAAAAAAGATAATATAGAATATTTTGTGACTAATTGACATATATCTTACAGTTGAATTCCCATAAGCTTTTAAAGAATAAATTATTTAGCATAATTATTTTGATTATTTTTTTTAAATGGTCCTTTGTGGAAAATTATGAAGTAAACTTGCTTATTCATCTCTAAAGAAAATGAATTTCTGTCAAAATTCCTGTGTTTATTCCAGTCTTGAGAACACATTAGAAAGACCTGGCAAGATCGTTTCTCTGGACATCTTTGGAATTTACTGGTATGTAAAAGTGGGGGAGGTGACTTTCTGTTAATTGAGTCATTCAAATGATGACAAAACTCAAAAGTATATTCATTAAAAAATACTCAACTGACAAGAGATTTAATGCTCAGTGGGGACAAATGGTTTAATGTATTTAAAGAATTTTAGAGACTGGTATTGTGAAGGCTTACCATTGTGAGTAGCTCTACTGAAGTAAATTGTACTGTATATTTTTACATGTAAAGACCTGTGTAAGAGTACAGTGGAATTACTAAAGTTCTTAAAATTAATCTAGAGTTCAAGTATGTAGCAGGATCTGGATCTAGGACTATATTTTAATCTGAAAATCACTGTTTGTGCGTATTATTATGAATAGCATTTCATAAGATTTGACTGCACACTGTACCTGAGCTCAGTAATACGCATATGTGTAATACCATACAATGAGTATACATGTTACTGTGGTTATCCTGGTGTGGTCGAAAAATACCTGCAGCGTATTTATTGTAAGCTTACTGTGGTATCTTTAGTTCATTTGAATCTCAAAAAAAAAACAAAGCAAAGCAAAGCAAAGCAAAGCAAAGCAAAGCAAAGCAAAGCAAAGCAAAGCAAAGCAAAGCAAAGTAAAGCAAAGCAAAGCAAAGCAAAGCAAAGCAAAGTAAAGCAAAGCAAAGCAAAGCAAAGCAAAGCAAAGCACACCAAACCAAACCAAACCGTATCAAAACCACCAGAACCAAACCAACCAACCAACCAACCAAAATCTGGAAAAACATTTTTCATGATTCATTTAAACATGATTCACCATTTTTGAGAACTGAATGTTCAGAAAGTTAAAATCTTAATCTCTGTGAATTTGAGTGCAAATTGTTACTGACTTCAGTAAGTAATACTTTAATACAGTATTTTCAGTAGTGGAAATTGTACTTTAGTATGTAGAATTCTGTTTCCCATCTCAGAAGCTCAACAGAGGTTGAAAATAAGGATTGCTGTAAATAAGTTTAACTTTAAAGTCTAGACACTTATATTTAGAGGATGAGATTGGTTCATTTTCATACACTTGCACACCATAACATTGCCAGGTATCTACCTTTTATTTTTAGTTTGGAACCTCTGGAAACCTCAAAGCTGATTCAGTGAGAACAGGAGATATTTTTGCTCAGTTTCCACACACAGGTAGGTCTACCCAAAGCAGTGGCTGGTATGGCTGAGAAGGGTTCTTTGAACCCTTTGATAAGCCCATCTGAGTTCAGAGTTTCTAATCCACCACACATATGACTGGGTAGCTCCCAGTTTCGTTGCACGAATTTCTCAAACTCTCCATCTTTGATTTTCTCATTAAATTTTTATTAGAAATTTTTGTGTAAACAAAAAATACTTATGAATTAGGCATGGCCTAAATTCTTAGCTTCTTTTATGTTTATGCTTCTCATAATCTTGACATATTGTGGGTATGCTCGCAAGAGGATTTGAACTAAGAAACGTTATCCTGCAGTACTGTAAGAAAGAAAAGCTTTTTCTAAAAATAATTTTAACATTCATATATGTCTTGTCTTGCAAGTTTTGAATGGTTACCTTGTAATGGCACATCAACTATAACTTAAAATAGACAATTAAACGGTCATTTAGGATTAGTTATTATGATTGTGCATACACACATAGAAACTTTTGAAGTCTGTAATGCATTTTACAACAATATTGTGTATATTGTGTATTGCTCTTCTCCTTTTCTATGAAGGACAGAGTGGGGAAATAATTTCACACTGCATATAATGCATTGGATATGAAGGAAACTTGAAAATTATTTAGTTACAGATTTCTCTGACCAGGCTTGTAAAATGGCATATATTATGTTAATGGCCAAGAATTTGAAAATGAACTTGAATATTAAACACAGCAAGTTTGGGTTCTGACATGAACGCAGGCATGGTTGGTGTATAGCATAGAAAATAGATTCCTTTTTAACTCCTTCAGGTCTCTTAACAGAGTAAGATATTGTCTATGTCAAAATACACATAATTATATGTGAAATATCAGACGACCATCTGTATTGCTATTAAAGTCTACTCCTTGTCACATCAAATCCCACAGCTCACCCTGTGTTCCTCCACATCAGTGCATTTCTAAGTCAGTTGTGTTGTGCTCTGTTGGCTGAAATAAGCTCAAGTGCACCAGACACTGCTGCCGATAATCCTGGGAGATGAGCTGCTCCTGCCTTTGCAGCAGCCCCACACATGCTCCTGGAAGCGTGCGGAAACGGTGGGCGCCGCTCTCTGGAAATTGGCCACACGAGTCACACACGGTTCACCGGCGGTTGCTCAGTTTGTGGTGGAGGCATCTATCACAGCTGTAACCACGACTGAGACGTGAAAGACTAACAGGCACATTATGCACTCTCGTCTTCTGTGTGTCAGATGTGTCATCGGCTTTTGGCCAGTTTTTAAGCAGTTTCTGAACTGTATAATAAGGGTAGACACATGCTCAGGCACCTTATCTGGCTTCAGGCAAAAGTGAATAGAATTACACAAAATAAATAGGACTCTGGTCTTTCTCAAGGACTGACTGATCACGCTCCACCTTGCACAAGGAGAGCACTATGCTCCCCATCCTTGCAGGTACCAGGTTGTAGGGGGCCCTGAGCAACCAACCCCATGTGTTCTTGGAGTTGGCCCGGGTTTGAAGAGACGATTAGATCAGATGATGATCCCTTGCAAATGAAATTTCTTCATGCTTCCATGGCTGAGCACCACTGAGCACACCTATTTGTGTCTTAGAGTGCAGAAGTGACAGGAACCACATTACCTTAACATGGCACTTTATTTCCCATTTTGTCTTTCAGAGTGCTAAAGAAACTATCACCAAACCTTTCACGTGGAGCACACAGAAAGTCACAGGCTTCGTTGTCCTTCTGCAAACCCATATTCTATAGAAAGGAACTTAATTGGAGTGGATCATCAGAGGCAAACAGAAGATGATCCCCTCCTGTGGCTGTGTGAGGCCATGGTACCTGTTTATTTATCTCTCTAGTCCTCTGAACAGAAATATCTCTGTCTTCTTCCTTAATTCTCTGAGCAGGCATTGAGCTATGAGACACTGGTCCATAGAACACAAGTAACTTCTGTGCTCCTCTGCAGAGATTTACTTCTTTCCCTTACAATATAGATGCATGAGTGAGCCTTTCTCTTACCTCTAGCCCTTCCAATATGAAACAGAATTCTGTTTAAATTATAATTTTTTTCATGGTCTTTCGTGCTCTTGACATCCATGAACGGCTGGCATGGGAAAAGCAGACGTGTCTGGGAGTGTCTACAGTTACTGACATATATGTACATGTGTGTGCTCAAGAGAAAAAAATTAGACATAAGGTGGAAGCTAATTTTTTCTTATTTGGGCTTGTAAGGGACATGCATGGTACATGGTTTGTTGCTGGGTAATGACAGTCTTGTTAGCAGTGTCTCAGCCTCTGCAAACAATGTGTTTAACTACAGGAATGGAAAAACTGAGTATGGCCAGATGTCCAAAACAGGTTCACTTGGTGACTTGTCCCATATTGGCCATGGGTACAAGTTTTCACCTACCTCTTGCCAACATCAAGCTCTGACCTGCCTTTCCACTTGAGGCAAGTTATGCTCAGAGGTGATGAGAAGGAGAGAAGGGTAGAAAGGAACAACAGCTCCTCTGACAGAGCTTTTGAGCCTGGGTTTGCCAGTTAAAAGAAATTTTTGTGTATTTCTGAGATTTCCCAATTGCATGTTTGTGCATGCCAGCTCCTTCCACCTTTTTGTGGCAATTCTGTTTTCCTGCTCTGCAGAGTTGGTGGTCTTCTGAACAGTCATCATGGTCGATCAAAAAGGGTACAGAAATGCATTTTGATGATGATATTTAGCAGCTCACTATCTGCCATTTCAACTGGAGTGGGTAAAGTCTTGGGAAAGCCAGGCTGTAGGGTACAGCTCCCAAAACACTCTTTGGGTAATTTCTCAAATCGTGCTGTTATATGTGATACTGCTAAAAACTCTAACATAGCTCAGAACTTACTGAAACAAGATATCTAGCATGGTTTTAGAAATGTTTAATGGTTACTTCAGCTCTGAGGTTTTTGCATTTGCCTTGGTGGAGCATCAAAACTGTTCTTGCAACTGGTTGTCGAAGGCAGGAACTAAACTGGCTCTTGATAATCTTGGGCTAGCCAAAAAATGTTAATTTTGGCCCGGGTCCTAGTTAGGCATACGGAAGAAGAGAGAACATGTGACAAATGTAATGGATTCATTTTTTCCTGGAATCAATGGTCAGTCTGGCTAAGGGTCTTCACGGGGTCTCAGAAGGAGTTAAATGATGAGCACAACTGCTGGGAGAGAAAGAGCATTTCTGAAAGCTACTGCTGATAAGTAGTTAAGGCTGTTCAAAAGCAGCTGCTGCTCCAAGTGTAGAAGTGCACCTGTGAGTTACCAGACTCACAGCTAATTTGCCACTGAAATACCTGGATTTTAGGTAGTTACAGATGAATTAGCAATGTGTTTCTGTATGCACTTCATCCCTTTATTTCTCTGGGAATGACTTGTGGCTGGAGCCACAGTCTCTCTTAACAACCTGGAGAATGTGGCATAACCACTTACTTTAAAAAATGTTGATTATTTCTTAAGAGGTTTCATGTAAATTATGGGTTTTATGGAAGGAGATGTTAACTCCTGGTCATGTTTTGTCTTCTATAATTTATAGTGAAAAAACAAAGCCCAAACAGTAAAACTCAGAAAGAGCTGATACAGATATGCTTTAGTTGGTCTGTTAATCATCCATTAATATACATTTAAGTGAAATGTCAGATTTTGCATTCAGACAAAACATTGGCTATCCTGAAGATCTGCCTCTGCAGCTTCAACAGGCAGGAGGCTAATAGTTAACAGTAAACATTTTTTTTTTTTTTCTTTATTTTATATTTTTTTTTTCCCAGAGCATATTTCCACCGAAAGAGCAAAGCGTTACAGTAGACCGGATGTTTTAGGTCATTTATTTTGTTTTTGCTTTGGGTCATTTTACAGAAGCACTTCTGCTCTCTAGCGTTAAAATGAGAGCCACTCTACTCCCCAGATATTACCCAGCAGCACTTGGGGGCTCTTAATGATTAATACCATCACAGTCCAGCCACAAACCTTTCTGGCGCAGATAATGCCAGGCAGCAAGCACGCTTGACACTTTTAATGTATAATTAAGTAGAAAAAGTCAGCACTCAGTATGCAAATTTTTCAAAATGATAAATGATGCCATACAGCAGTAGGGATTGATTTGGTGTAAATGAAACTAATTAAGGAAATGTCAAACATAATTAATAAAACAGGTTTAAGCTGCAAAACATTGTCAATTGAATGAATGAGGAGGCATTGGCTCCCATTGTTTCTGCTTTATTTAGGGCTTGTGTTTAGCTTGTACTCTGTTCCTAAATGCACTTTCTCTACCTCACACCCTCCACTACCAATTCCCAGAGAGGGGGAAAATAAATTTGCTTGTCTCTCCACTGACTGCAGAAATTAATTGCAGAAATCTTGTCCCATCCAAGTGTTACATTCACTCACAGGACATTAACATAACTAATTTGAAAGAGCCCAAATGACTGCATAATAGAGCACTGTCAGTATGCCTGACAGTCTTTGGTCATACCAAATTAGCTTGGTTTTCTAATTGAAATTTTTTTCCTAGGACTCTCTTTATAATTTTTTCCTCAGCTATTCATTTTTGATAAGAACAAAGGTTTTATAATTTACAAAAGAGTGCTTGACCTATAATTACTAGGAGGAAATTAGGGGAGGTAGAAAAGTCAGATTTAGTCCTGGTAATGATGCTGGAGACCTTGTTCCCTCTAGGGAGCCTGAAGAATAATGGAATCTTCTATTTTTACGGGCGACCTGTGCACTGGTGCTGACTCTAACTGTGAATCCACTTTACCTTGCAGATCACTTGCTTAACACTAAAAGTGCCAACAGAATCACAGGCCATTATTCCAAATGTCACTCTGTGCCAGTGCCATTTCCAAATGCCCTTCCCTTCAAATGAATGAATCAAAGAACATCTGCCAGTCCTCTTATCTTGTCCTTGTAAATCTCCTGTTTTAAGAGTTCCACAAAATGAAAGTGGTACTTAATTTAGGTAAATGGGGTCACCGGTAAGATTTTTGTTTTAAAAAAGTAGTGCTAGAATGCTTCGTTTTTTTTTTTTTTTTTTTTATTTTTTTTTTATTAAAAAAAAAAAAGGTTACATAGCCTGACTTTTCACACATATTTGGTTTTAGAAAAGAGGTTCTTTTCCACCAGATGAGCTGTCCTTTCTGATAATTTACTGTCTCCTTTTGCATATCAGACTATGGGATTGCAGTAGACCATTTAAAAAAATCAAATACTATAATATCTTGGTGTTATCACCTCCCTGAGTTCAGGGTAGTGGCTTCCACCTTTTATACACGTTTTGAGTTAGAAGTAGGTGTGTATGTATTGGTGTACATAAACATATTTCATATGCAAATACGTGTGTATATATTTATACACATATATGTATAAAACATACATATAAAACATAAGGAGGGATTTTTGAATCCATAATATAATTGCATGCATACCGTATATATCTGTTTACGTGCATTTTTGTATAAATAAATACATATTGTATGTATTCTTCTAATGGATGTTACATATCTGATGGAATCCAGGAGTTCTGAAGTCGGTCTTTCTGTATTTTTCTTACAGATCAGAGGGTCAGGGTAGAGTTTTCAGTCGAAATATTTTAAAGCAACACAATCCTTTTTATTTTGCCTTTGACGATTTTTTAAATAAACTTCTTAACATTGGTATAAAATTTTCCATTTCAACAGTAATTTGTATGCTGCTAAGTTTGCTAACATAATTTACCTTTTAGAACTGCCAGAAAGAACAGTGCAGAAAACATCCATATTTAGTTCCTCTTGATCAGGAAAAATAAATCAGATGGAAATAAAATTAGGTGTAAAAATTCTTCAGATTCTCTGTTATAGAAAACAGTTGTGATAATTTATTAAATCAGTAACAGTTTTTTTAAAGACATACTTTCACTTGAGGACAATATGATATGATTATACTTTTGATGTTGATCAGCTCTGAAAAAGCTTTGTGTAAAATCCTTCTGGTGGAAATTAAACTTTGCAAGCTCAGGCAGCTTTTGGGAGCCACCACATCCTGGTCACACTTTCAGTTTTCACAGAAGAAGCTGCAGAGCACGTGTCACAGAATCCCAGGATCCCAGAATGTGAGGGGTTGGAAGGGCCCTGGAAAGCTCATCCAGTGCAATCCCCCCATGGAGCAGGAACACCCAGCTGAGGTTCCACAGGAAGGGGTCCAGGCGGGTTTGAATGTCTGCAGAGAAGGAGACTCCACAACCTCCCTGGGCAGCCTGGGCCAGGCTCTGACACCCTCACCCCCAACAAGTTTCTTCTCATGATTAAGCGGAACCTCCTGTGTTCCAGTTTGCACCCATTGCCCCTTGTCCTACCACTGGTTGTCACCGAGAAGAGCCTGGCTCCATCCTCCTGACACTGCCCCTTTCCATATTGATCCCCATGAATGAGTCCCCCCTCAGTCTCCTCTTCTCCAGCTCCAGAGCCCCAGCTCCCTCAGCCTTTCCTCACACGGGAGATGCTCCACTCCCTTCAGCATCTTTGTTGCTGGTGGTGTTCCCCAGGAGGGGTAGATGCCATGGGCTGAACAGCTGGTTGTCCATATCCCTCTGTTCTTTAGAAGGTACCTTTAATAACTGAACAACAATCACAAATTAAATCTCCTTTTCTAGATCATGCGGCAGATAAGATACTCTGGGGACTTCTGTCTCCAAATTCTTTTTGTTATATTTAAAGGTCTCCTTATTTCATATTAATTATTTGCAATGAAATACAAGATATACTCTTCATTTAAAATGAATGCTTGAATTGAAGAAAAAAAACTAATATAATTTTAATTCTTTAAACATGGGAGTGCATTCCACCTTAAATCCTACTTCCCAATTTCAAATACTTACCCCTAAAATTTGCATTATTGTTTCCCTGCCTGAGATTTACACTATTTCTCAGAAGCCTTCTCCAAAACACTTCAGAATAACTGAATTTTTCACTAACAATTTAAACAGTTAACAACCATTTTCTAGAAGTTTCCTGTATTTTCTGGAGTTCCGGTCAGCTCACCCAAGCTGCCTCTAAAGTTACAGCCCTTTTCCAGTTACACCCCTTCGTGGGTGTAGTTGTGCATCCTCCTTAATGGCAAAGTAACAGGCTAAATAATGAGAAAATCTAACTCTGACATTAAAGTCTGTTTGGCTACAGCAAAATATTGTAAGATTAACATTGTCTATATTTTCAATAGATGTAGTATTTCAAGAAAACTGTCTACTGCATTCAAATTGAGTACTACTTTAAGTACTGTCTATCTGACTACTTCCAGCTTTTAAGAATACACGTTTTCAAAAAGTAGAAAAAAAATCGTGTTCTTTAATATGCTCTTTCGCCCATTCTGCTATATTGTGCATACAAGTTGAAAAAGTGAGACTCTTGGGTTTCAGGATTACCTGAACGTCTGAGAACTGTGCTTGGGACAAGTGTGCTTGCTTAACTACACAAGTACCTATAGGCCTTTCCTAAATCTTCCTTTGCCTGCTGGTATTATTTCTGGCTTTTTAGGGTTTGGGTTATACTTCTTGGCTTCTTTCCAACAGGATATTATGGTTTGCACTAGAACAACACAGAAAGAAAAGGGTCTTGGGTGGATCAATTATTTTCTTCAAGCATCAGGGCAGAAATGCAGACTTCTGCGTCCAAACCAGTCCTCTGTCCTAACTTTGTGGTTCATGGAAGCATTTCTAGAGTTTTCTTATTCTAACATCAGGCTAGATATAAAAACCAGTTCAGATGACTTGCATATTGAAAGTGTTTCTTTGACTGTAACTGGAGCTTAGCATGACAAGATCAGGTTCAGTCTGCCTGTATATTATTTGAGCACTGGTTGCAAACGTTACTGAGATGTCACTCTACCCTGATACTCAGCATTTTACATTATATTAAACAATGATTGAGCTTGTTTTAACTGGACCTTAAAATTTAAAGGAACGGGTTACCTTCCCAAAAATTTCAGATTTACTGTTCATGCCTTTACGTAGCAAGAAAACAATCCTGTGAGATCTTTGCATGAGGAGCCTTTGGAGAAGACCTTTCTGTTTCTCCTTATATGTATAGGAGGATATACATATACATGTATAGCATTATCCTAAGATACCAGTCCTTGTTGAAAGACTGAAGACTGAGGTTGGGGCAATGTTCTGGGGAAACCTCAATGCATCCTTGTGCGGCTTTGAGGTTCTATGTAGGAGCCAACATTGGCCCCTGTTGTGGTCAGTGAGGAGTTTCAGCCAGTCTTCATTGGAAAAGTTTCTATAAGATTTTTGAAAAATTGCAGTATGTGCCAAAATGTGAGCATGCTGCCTGGAAGTGCACAAACCCATTTTAAGCTCAACCAGCCTGCAGCATGCCCTGCCAAAGACTTGTTGTTTTAATCAATAACAAGTAGTGCTATCAAAGAGGAAATAGAGTTGCATGGGGTGACAGTAAAGGACATGTGTTTCACTCATATTTGAGGACTCATAACTGCATATCATAGTTTAAGTAGATACATCATAATACGTTTTCAATTAAACTTACTTTAAAGTAAGTATAAATGACTGAATAAAAGCACTTTACACTCTACTACAAAACTGGTTAATAACAGTAAAGAAAAAGAAGATCATGATGAAGAAGGAGAAGAAGAAAAAGAATAAAAAGAGCAACAAGAGAACAATCCCTAAATTACTTTGTTCCTCAAAATAACACAAGTATGGTCATGAAAACAAAAAGCTTTCAACCTTGGAAAAGGTTTTTCTATAATCATTAAATAAATAATAATAAAAAAGCTCACATATACAATACCTTATTACCTCTTTCTCCCCCTAGGTTGCAATTTAATGGAACAGGCCATTTTTCTACACTACTAACTTTCTTATTCTGAGAACGCCACAAAAATAGAGACCTATACAAGTATTCATGCATATATTGCTTCATTTACAGTTTTTGGAAATACTTTCCAGAAGAAATCTGATGACAAAGACAGTCAAAACAGGAAAAACAATAGGAAAGTTTATGACGTGTAAAATGAATTCTTCAAAAGAATTTTGTTTCAAAATGCCAAGGGTTATAAGTCAACTATATGCAGCACATATTACTATTTATTACCTTGCATTTGGCTGAAATTCATCTCTTTTGACAACCTTGGGTAAATCATGTTACATGTTTCATAAAATATGAGTGCTGGACCTTTTTCTGAAGACCCTACTTAGCAAGTGAACTCATTGCTATTGGCTGCATCTCAGTTGCCATAAGGTCCCTTAAGACCAGGGCTTTTGCAAGGTCCTGTGGCAGCTGACTCAAATAAATGTTATTTATAGAAAACATGTGCAAAAAGCTGATGCCTTGTCCAGTTTTCAGAGCTCAGACAGAAACCTAAATACTAATTGAGATATGTAAGTTTCATTTTTGAGCAAACTCACAGAATAAAAGCTGGGGTTCTTTTTGTTTTGTTTCATTTGAATATGTTCAGAGCCTCTCAGAATACACAACTTTATAGCTAACATATTTTTTATTCTTGAAGGCTCATTATTTTACAGTGAGGTTACTGAACCTAGACCACGTAGTGCAGATTACCCAGCATAGTATTAATCAAAATATACATGGCAAATGGGATTCAAAACAGTGCCAAATAGGCATCTGCTTTTAGCAGGGAACAAAAATGCATTTAGCTCCTTTATTAAAAGGTATTATGGGCAATTTATTTTTAAACCATCTCTCTAACACCATTAACTAGCATATAATTTAATGTACTCCCAAGCAACTTGACTTTTATATTTCCTTCAAAACATTAATTTGCTTTTGCAAATTGATGTAAAAGATGCCTTTGACCCCTGGAATGATTCAAATCATTAACAATAAATTAGATTATCCTTTAAAACGAGATCACCATTTTTATTTTTATTTTTGGATGGGAGAATAAAAGTCTGCCGTTTCTGGAAGTGAGATAATACTGCTTGGCATAGTTACAATTATTTATTTTATCCATCCTTATTTGTGGCAGTGTTAAGGGACTTGTTTCAGAAAATTTGCAGGTTACTCAAACATTTTTAACAGATTAAATTAAGAAAATTTTGTTTGGTTGTTTGGGATGATTTAACTTCCGGAAATGGTCATTAGGCTAATGTGCTCTCTGACTCAAGTCCCATCCTTGAGTGTTACAGAGTATTATGTTTCCAGACATGACAGAAAAATACAACTCTCTAAGAGCATTCTTATTTATTGAAAATAATGCAATCTCGATTTTCTTATTCAAAGCCATGTTGTTGAGAAGGAAAATCACACCGTTTAACTAATGTACACGGTGCTGTGATGTATTTGAAGATGTTCAATAATTAGTAGGCTCAGCTATCACAACTGGCTTTACTTATATGGCGGTTGCCACTTTAACCGCAGGGGATGAACAGCAGAAATGTCAGAAGAGAACACCCAAGCATATGTGACTTGAATTTGACAGGAGTGATTGCTGAAAGCTGTAACTGACTTATACCCTTAGCGTGGAGACGTCCCAGGAGGAGAAGAGAAACCTCCCCTGTGGGTTGTGTTACATTCCCTTTCCCCTCCAGGTCCTAAGGATCCACTTGCTAAAATCTAAGATCCTGATACAAAGCCTATGGAAATCAATGGCAAGACTCTTACTAACTTTGATGGAGGCCCTAAGGGTTATCTTCAACCACCCTTATTTGCATTGTACAGCAGCATAAGCCTCTTTCAGCAAACCATCTAAATACACACTTAATTTAAGCATGTGAGCAACAGAAATTATTATTATGCAACTGATCTTGTTGATCATGGTCAGAAAGGTGCAGTGAGGTGGAAAAGCCTGGCTGAACTGTACTTTGGCATTTTCTTTCTGATTAAAATAAAAAAAAAGAAAAAAGAGAAAAAAGACATTAATATATAACATATGGAGATTGTGACTTTCATCTTAGGAAGTACTTGTAGTTTCTATTACAGTCCTGTGTAGGGAAAAGGTCTGGAAAACTTGATCTCATTATCAGCCCAATTAATTATAGTTGGGCTGTTTCTAAAGGATTTATGTAATATTTATAGGCTTTCTTAAAAGTGTGGATTGTGAGGTTTTCAATTTATCCTACAGAGAAGCTCTGCACTGATATATGTCCAGATGTTCAAAATATATCTTACCACAAGTCATTAGTACGAACACCAAGTGGCTTCAACTTCCCACTTAATGTGGTGCTTAATTTGGAAGAATCACTTAGATTGTAAAATAAAAACATTTGCAAAGAAAATAATTCCTACAGAAGCTTACATCACACATTCACCTCATCTGACAGCTGTCAGTTCCAGATATTAGGAGAATAATATGACATGGGCAATTATTCGATTAATTGTTACAAGAAGGGTTTGTCTCTTACCAACAAAAACCTGTATCAAATTGTAAATGTTTTCATAATTCAAGAGTTTTGAATGTTCAGAATATTTCAAGTGAAATATAGTTGAAATGTTATGCTGTTTTATTATCCTTTCATGAGTTAGATCGCTTGCATTTAAAAGACATGAGATGCGGAAAATGGGAGATGTTAGTGAGTTGTAAAGTTTTTCTTTGTCTGCTTTTTCTGTTCTGCAGCTCCTAGTTGCTCTTTGTTATTCATAAAGTCGCTCTTTTTTTTTTTAAAAAAAAAGAAAAGCTCTATTCTGATTTTTAAGACACTTCTATGTTGTAAAATTTTAGTATTCCTGACCACGTACTTTTGTTAAACCACAATATATGTGTCTGTTTTTGAAAGTAAGAAATTCGGATTTCAATGGGCATAGAGGTTCCCCCTCAAATCAGCTGAAACCATCCTGCACAGGGGAGCACTTCTGGCAGTCGGATGCTGCTGAAATGCTGGTTCTGCGATGCTCTCTCATTCCTCCAGAAAACAAACTATATCTTGGTTACAACTAATCTTGTTTTATGGCAGAACAGAACAAAGGTCTGGGGGGAAGTCTGGAAGCCTTATTGAGTAAATCAGAGTGTGTAGGTCATTTGTTTTATATGCCAAAAAAAGGTTATATTTGCTTTTGTTACTGTTACTTGCTAAAAATTTTCTATTTTTCCCTCTATTTCTACAACTTCCTCTCCAGAAAGTTCTAAACATTATAGGCTTGGAGAGTAAGATGAGAAGACGTATGAAAATATATTTACAAAAATTTCATTATCTGTCACTTTTATTTATACATCCTTAACAGGTTATAGACCTGGTGAATTGCAAAAAGAACAATAGTTGTATTTCTACTTACTTTTCAATTTAAGTGTAGGAGAGGAATGTGCAACCTTTTTTCATGCACTTCACCTGGTAAAGGGTGAACCATCAAACCATGTTCTGGCTTGTTTTATTGAGCTGGGAAAATGGATCTTTACAGTGCTTACACGTCTCTTTTTCCCCCATCCATCCATCCTTGACCTCACAGGAGATTATACCCTTAGGGTACATTCAACCTCCCTAACACCCTGTAATCCTCATTGTTTCACTCATAAGCAGATCAGTATTAAAAGCTTCTTCATATTAACTTTTAAGCAGCCAAATTCAACTGAAAAGCTAATCTATTCAAAGCAGTTGCTCCTCGAAACAGGTCACACAGTTTACTGTTGTATTTAAATGGGAAGTGACTAATAAGATAAACTTTTGCTTGGGAAAATTGTTCTGCTGCTCTTCCATTGCTCTTGTGAGCTGCTCAGTGGAGCAAGTTATCAGCTCTCTTTTCTCTCCAAATTTATTCAGCAGCCTGATACTCAAGCTTAGACCAACACACATATAGAAAGCTGCTTTATTATGAATAAGTGGGCAAACAGTTTCCTAATATATATAAAATATATATTTGATTATATAACAAAAAATGCTGTACTTTAGTTGTGGGAAAAATATATATCTTTCTTGTTATTTTAATATAATATAGACGTGATTCTCACACAAAAGCATTTTTCTGATTTTTTTTTAATTGAACGGCCATTTTTGTAGCTCATCACATCAATTAAAAAAAGTATCTTAATTTCAAAAACATATCATCAAATAGATGTATATACTGGGGTTTCTTGGTCATTAAACCAGTTTTATTATACTTCTGGGTGTGGTGATTACATATTTAACCTTCATCTTGTACTTTCTGTGTCCCAAGAAGAATGTATTTATATTATTTTTTACTATGTTGGTACCTCAATCTAAAAGTATGATTGTGTTTTCATTTAAAAACAGAAAGATAAATTCCTTTAAATGTTGACACTATAAACTGAAAATGAACTTTACATCAGATGTAGAATTTTCTCAAGAACTGTTGAAATGCTAGCAGAAATTGATAGAAAAAAATGTAAAAATGATATATATAAATATAATACATAAATTGTAAATCTAACTTATATAAGATTTATAAACAAAACCATAAAATAATGTCATATGCTTCTGACGATGGTTGTGAATGCACTAGTTTCCAAGAACTTTTTCAAGTCAAATACGAGTCAGTTAAATGGATGAAACCAATCAAGAAAAGAGAGAGAAAATCCTGACTAAATGGCCTTTTTGTTCTCTTGAAAACAGAATACTCACAGTATAGTTAAATTAAAGAATCAGTAACCTCTGCATGAGCTTTGGTGACTGGAGTAGCAGTTTGTGGCCCATCTCTCCTGCATAAATGGGCTCAGAATTTAACCCTGAGGCAATGGTGCACCAGGTTAGACTTTAAACCCTGGTTTGCTGTTATCCGGGTAACCTCTTGCATGAATTCATTATTTGTGCAAAAGTACCGACACTGAAGCAAAGGTTCCCCTGCAAGGGCAAAAGCAGATTTACTACTAATGGAAATGGACTACTAATTCTATGTTCACCCTCATAAAACTCCTGCAGTGCAGCAGGGAACAGAAATTAAAGAAACATTTGGAAGGTCAGCAGCACGGGAATATTATGTAAAGAACAAAGACTGTGGATTTCAAAGGGTGAACTACAGAAATGGAAAGCGGGTATCTAGTCTCAACCCATCTAATATAACTTTCAACATGCAGTGCTGTTGCATATGGAGGAAAAGGTCCCCTGCCAAGCAGAGCAAAAATAATACATTAGAGTGTATGAAAATATCTCTACTGGCAAAAGATGCCTTTTTTTTTTTTTAATGATTAAATTTAGTTTTCTAGACTTGCAGCAGAATGAAAAAAAAAAAAAAACGAGAGAGAAAAGAAAATAAAAGAAAAATTATGAAATTCCCTGACCTGAAATCTGCTTTTCTTGGCTGCATTGAAGGAGCAATTTGCAACTTTGGAATAATTCTCTGTCCTGAGACAACTGCATTTTTATCATTAATAGGCAAGATTTGGAGAAAAAACTCAGAAAGACCAAATAGTAAATCAATCAACTCAGAGCATTAGTCCACTTTGACTCAAATATTAAAAATTCTCTCATTGTACATTGTTGGTCCAAAATGATGCAAACCCAAATTCATTTCCAGTTGTAAGTATTTAATATTTCTGGTTTTAGTTCATATCTTTCAATGAAGCAACTTCTCTTAATTTATTTTTTTTTTTTTTTAGCATAGCTTGAGTTAGAGTAGGGAAATAACTTTTCCCTACAAATAGTTTTATTCAATTTACTAGCTGATTTTTGTTTTCTTTGTCAACAGGGAAAGACACAATTGAACCACCATGAACTGAAATAATATTGCTTCGAAAAAGAAGAAAACAAAATTAAAGAGTAACGCATGTTTTGAAATAATGTTTCAAGGAAATTTTAATCAAAACACAACTTTCCTTCTAACCAATGTTGGAACATGGTTTTCGGTTTCTAATGCCTGATTACTTAGTTACTATTAAATCATATTAACAGTCATTGTAATCAGAAGATCTGAAATAAGAAATCTAAACAAATAATTAGGCACTGTGGGAGCACGTTTTGAATGATAGCCAATATTTGTTGCAAATGAAAATGAAAATATCTTGAAATGCCCAGAAGTTCATGACCCTGTTTGATGCTCACATGGCACAACAGTAACCCCTAAAATCAGAAATGAGTGGTTAACCTCCAGGCTCATCCTCTTGGAACACACTTGATTACACCATAGGTAGGGATTAATTTGGAAAATCAATCATATAAAGAGTAAGAAGTAGATTATAACAGGAAAATGACCAATAACGTCAACACCTGCCCTCCGTAAGCAGACGATTTGGTAGGTGCTTATGTGCAACAGAGCTGAGAAACCAATGTGATCTTTAGTGGTGTATTTGGAGGAGTAACATCACAGGGCAGAGTAATTGTATTTCCCCTCAGTGTAACTGTGATAATAGGTCAGATACAGATACTACCATAATTTTGTAAACACTTTACCACAAAAGATAATGGAAAAGTAGTAGTTCAGAGAAGAGCTCTAAATGTGATGAAGAGTTTGGGGGACTTAATATATGAGGAACTACAGAGCACTGAATATACATTTATAGCCTGGCTAAATACAACTGGAGGGTTCGTAATAACTGTGAATATTTGAAGGGAATAATCACTAAGAATAGAGAATATTTAATTGACCATACGGAGGATACTGAGCAGGAGAGATATAATGAAACTGAGAAAGATTTAGTATAGATAATAAGGAGCAAAGTTCTGAACAGTGGCAGTTGCCAGGACCAGAATAATATTTCAAGTTTTACATGTTCTGGTGTATACCTTAGCAATACTCTTTTCACTAATGCCAACAATTTGGCAGTGAGAAAAGGAGATAGCTCATATATGTTAATGAAAAAAATTCTCCGAAAGGAATTACAAATGTTACATGACAAATCGTTGAAAAAAAATATTCCTCCTGCTGTTTTCTCCCTTGGCAAGGGAGAAAAATGATGGAATTTCCTTTAAAAATGGGGAATATCTCCCACTTACCTCTACCTAGGATGGATTGTTAGCTACACAAAAATATTTTGCTGGCTATTACATGCAAAAATGTATTTGGGAAAATCATCTAGAAACAATATGTTGTCACAGAATAGGCTTGATTTTTATAACAAGAAGACTTCTGACAGCATGACACTGTTGATGACCATCTGATGCTGTGGTACTTCTTCAGGACTTCGCAAAACACCCCCTCAGCTATCGGAAAGGTTGAACGATGCTTGGTGAATATCTCATCTTTTTCCCTTTTTGCATATGACAGAGTTGGAAACGACTGCAGATGGAACAGCCGTGCAATGGTAGAAGGCGCGATAGACACAGTGACACAGTAACAGTATTTGTGAAGCTATGTCAGACAAATTTCTTCCCATACTTTTAAAATCTATATAAAAGGGAAAAAAAAAAAAATCCTTGAAAAGGACCAGCACTGACTTGTGATGTTCCTGACCCACAGTGTTGAAGATCAGGGCAGTGTTTGAGGACATTTGCTCTATTTTCAGGCTGCTCTTTGGGGATGTAATTTGGGATCCAAAGTAATGCATTGGGTCGATTCTTTATCTGATCCAGAATGTCTGTTTTTATGGAATGTTGGAGATAAGATACAACATTAACTTTGACACGGGGAGTAGAACAAGACCACTATACAGTAAACTGACAGTGCTCACTCCCACATACCCTCATCTTCTTGTATGTCCTGGTAGGGCTGTTCTTTCCAAATGTTTTACAGCTGTCACTCCCCTACAAACTTTGACGACAGTGACATCCCCTTGGAGAAATTCTGACAGACCAAGTTTCCATCGGGATCTATGAAAGTAAAACATTTAATAGGGAAAATGTTGGACATCAGTGAACATCTCAAAGTTCTTGTGGAATAACTTTCTCGGATTTTTTTTTTTTGTTAATAGTCCACTTACCATCCGCTTCCTGGTCATGCTTGTTAAAAACGAACTCCTGAACTGTAAGTAAAACTAGGGTGTCAGTTCCTCAGGACAAAAACCAATTTTTGTTATCATTCTGTGTGGGCACATTTCTGAAATGTCACAGGTTTTCTCGGGAGTGGAAATCCATGTCCTACTTCACGCTGTTATTGGTATAACCCCATTTAAAGAAAACAGGCATTGCAGTTCAGCAATTTGTGTTTGTTACAAAGGGATTATGCATTTTAAGGCAATGAATTATGCATATAATAAAGTGACCTCAGCTTACTTACTGTTTTCTTGACTGAACATCCATTGATTTGCTCACCATGCAGCAGTCACAGGGAACCCCTTTTGTCCTGCAGTTTGAGGCACTACAGGAACAGACACACAGCTCACAACACATTGCTTACACTCCAGCTGCTGTTCAAGACATATTTAGCCCCCTCTAGAAGCACCAGCATCATGGGCTTCACACACTATTCTGCTTGGGAAAGGAAAATAAAGGCAAAGAAATAAGTAACACTGTACCAAGAATTATCTGGATCCTAAACATTGCCACAGAAATAGCTCTGTGCAGAAGAAAGTGGATTTTATGCATAACTTTGTATTGACCTAACGGTAAAATCTACAAATGATAAACAAGAACTTGACACAAAGCAAGATAATTTTAGAATATTATTGTTTTCCTCTTTTTCTTCAGAGTATTTCTATAGAGCACCTGTGTCAAAAGTCTCCTCTTAGTTGACATCCAGATTGTTAAATAAACAACTTAAGACTATTCTTACTTCACTCTACTAATTTCGTGCTAATGCCTTCAGCAGAAGATTCTGACCCATGGCTTTCCTGATTGGTGAGCCTATGCAGATATGATAGATACATGATTTAGAGAAAGTATGAGAGAACTGTAGATATGAGTATCCTGATGAAGTAATAACTTTTGGGGATGAAGATATTACCACAAAGAATTTTGCTCCTTTGTTGTTTCTAGTACTCAAAAGACTCACCAAAAACTTGATGACAGAAAAACCTTATGTTCTCTCTTTTGTATGTTGGCTGTTTCATCATTATTCATTCTTATATTTTAACTTCAGACTTAATAGCTTTTTTCTTAATACCAAGAAAATAAAATTTAAAAACAACAACAACAACTGAAAAAAAACCCAAACACACACACATACACAAACCAATCAAACCATCAAACAAAAAACACACAAGCTTTTTAGTTGAAGTTTATGGGTATCTGGTTGGATTTCACTGTAACATCACAAGCTGCTTAAAACTTCCGAAAGTCATAAAGAGGATAGGTTTAGCACTTAAACAGTATTACAGAGAAATTTTATGTTCTTTCTTTTATCTTGTTCAAGTTATGTTTGGAAGGTAAGCAATATAGGCTTCATAAACAAGAAGTTCCTGAAGAGACACTGCCAGGAGTCTAGAAGGAAATAGAGCTAAGTGAGAAAGATGGCAAAGGAGATGTCAGACAGAAATGAAGAGGACATTACTGTGTTTCCTTCATGGTCGCTATAAAATATATGTGTTCTTGTCTAAGCTAAATTTATTTACTTGCTGTAGTATTCAGTCTAATTTCCAGCTTTAACAAACTACTATTGAATGGTAAACCACCTTCACAAATAACGGGAATTTTGTTTTAAAATAAACGTCAGGACTATACTACATGCAGAAGAAACATCAACGATATGGAAATTCCTATATCCGTTGCAATTCTTGAGAACTACAAATAGGCCATACCACAAAAAAGTGTTTCTTTCAAATTTAAAGCAAATTTGATCGTATTTGAAATCTCTTGGTCTTGACCTCTAAGAATAAAACCCCATTTTTAGGGGAGAACAGTACCTATATGTCATCTTCACCAAAATGAATTTATTGTTTTCCCCATGACCTTTGCAGTCTTCCAGCACCTGGAGCAAGACTTTTTATCCATGTATTCTCCATCTACTCCAGAAATGTGTGGGTTTCCCATAGAGCCTGACTTTTATTTGCCGGGCCTTGCCTAAGTCCAGGATATCTTAGAGCGGCTACCTGCATTTTAGAACATTAGTTTGTTCAACAAAAAATATTCAGGAAGTTCATAAAGTGTGGTCAAAGTTCAGGTGAGGCATCTCAAGGTTATTTGGTGGTGGGTGGGTTTTTTTCTGGTTTACAGATCTGAATTACAGCTTAAGTCCTGATATAATTTTTCGAGGTTGACCCCTCAATCTCTTCTTTCAGCATGTGAGAAACGTTTCTTCTGTATGACTGTAGGAAGGGTTGAAAATATTGAATTAATTATTCTCATACTTTTAATTCACCTCCTCCAATGAGGAACTACGAAAAACCGAGAAAAAAATACTTTCTCTGTATTGAAAGGATAAAAAAAGAAAAAAATCTGAAAAAAAAAAAAGTCTGATGCATTCCAAAACATAAATTTCAAATAGATGTTATGCTTTTAGTATGACCTACATTTTCTTAGTATTGTCAAGTGCAAATTCTGTTTAACATTGCTTTGTTCTAGATCCAAAACTTAGTAACTGATGAACACTATATCCTCCCATGGAAGGTGGTGTGTTCGGTTTTTTTAAGAGTACCCTTCAGTGCAAGACATCTGCTCAGTTCTGAAGAAGTATTCTTTTCTTTATTAGCGAATTAGTAAGATATTGATGACAACAGGAAAAATCAGAAATTTTACAAATCTAACGCATGGGAAAAAAGATCATGATTTTGCCTGCCTTGTTAATTCTCTTGACAATTGTTTGTATGATTGCCAGAAATATAAACAAATCTTTTTTTTTCTCAACTGTAGGCAACAGACTCTCCTGCAAAATACTATCATCTCAGCCCAATTTTGTGCATTGTTAATGTGAGTCATTTATCTTCTGTTAGTAAAGTTTTTCTTTTTTTTTTTTTCAGACAGTTATGTCAAAATTTAGACCTGTTATATCCATTGTTAATTAAATCAACTAAATCCCCATGCAGAAATCTTAAGTTCATCTATGTTTTTTTTTCTTGTTTTTTGTGTAACATCATAATTTAACTTGCTCTTCTGAAGAACGACTTCCAAAACTTTATCCTCTTTCTTAATTCATATTTACTTGAAAAGTTTTTGAGAACATAGTTATAGGAACATTTAAATTGTAAAAGACATTTAGATAGAATTTAACTTGCTTAATGACGGCTCCTTGAATCTGAGACTACCCACTTTAGTCCCCGCAGATACATGTGAATTGTTGCCAGTCAAAACCGTTGTCTGTCTTCCAGTTTAGATCTCAAGCACCTCTAACACTAGAGAAAATTACATACATTTCATGTGGTGTCATGGTCAATACTGAACTGGTTTGAAATGTGATTATCACAGTCAGTACATAGAACTCACTGTACTGGGTAAGCAGATTATCAGAAATTTTTAATTTAAAATGTGTTCCCCTAGAGTTTCATACCCATATTTTAATTTTTACAAGTTCCTATGTGGCATGGCCTTGAACAGGTTTGGGTTTGATTATCATATCTTTGCTGACATTGCTACTATTTATCTACCAACTCTAATATTTCAAAATAAAGTGATGACTTAACATATATTACCCTACTGGAGCACAGAACTTCTACGGGCAGAATGACTTGTCTTATAGCTGTTACATGTCCTTTACTCACCTTTTTCCTGGCCAGGCATCATGAGGATGATTTCAATTTGGTCCAGATATCAAAATAAATTATTTTTGTGGTTGTAGTTGTGGAATATCCGTATGTTAGAGAACCCTTTTGGATGAAGAGACTTTGATCTTCGAGAGATTTGAACTCGACATCTGATTTTTAGCAGTGGGTGTATTATTGCCAGAGGTGTATAGGCTGACACTGAAATTTCATCAAGCAACCAAACCAGTTCTCAGTGCTATTACATTTACATCATCACCAGAATCAAATATGGCTCCAAGTAATCTGATTTGTGGACAAAAGATCTGAAAATTCTCTTGTGATTGTACTTACAGAAATGCATCTCTTTTTGTGAAACTTGTGTAAACATTTCCCTAGCCACTGAGAACAAATATATGATTGCATTTAAATTATGTTGTCTGATTTTTGGATGTCAAGACAAGCCTGAATCCTGCTGCTCCTTCCTATTCTGACAGCTTGTCAAAAGTTCTTGGAAGTGGGAAGTTCAAACTTCTAAAGAAATCTAAATTGCACTGGTTGGATTCATCTCTAACAAGCAAAATTAAATGATATGTGCACATTTTAGAGTACCCCTCAATTAACTGTTTGCTGGAATCAGTGAATGTCCAGGAAGGATAATTTCTCCTTTACATTTGCAAATTAACATTCACATCTATTTCTGGAAATACATTATTTATCTACCCAGTGTGTAAATTTTATACTTTAAATTGTATTTTTTTTTTAAATGCAAAATTGACAGAAAGTGTACTCTATGTACCTACAAGTCACTTTGGTTTATTTAATCCTCTCCCAGGTAATTTTCACACGCCATTTAGTCCCAAATCTAGCTGCTTAAAGGCTGATATATATGAACTGCGAGATGTTCAACATGAAAATTGCAGGATCAAAGTAGATCAAGTAAAAGAGAGGTGGTCACGATCAAGAGGAAGATGCTCCCTCTATTGCATCGTGATGACATCACTATAAGTCATGCAAACGTAAAATCAAGCAATTTGGTAATTACATGGATACCACAATGCAGAGTAGGAAGCTTTGTGATCTTAGTTTTTATTTTAGGAATTGCTGCAACTACTTAAAATTCCAGGCAGGATTAAGCAGGTAATGATAAGACATTCTGTCTCTGCAGTGCCTCTATGAAAGATCTCCACAGTCAGTCAATTTTTTGTTTTCCTGTGCTATGCCTTCTCATTTCTGATTAATTTCACCAGCATCGGTGTGGCTGCTGCTCTCTCTTCCCTTGGTCCCTGCCATTTCTAATGTGAATTGTTTGTGGAGTCACTGGATCTTATGGTATGAACACTGCTGCCAGCGTTTAATTAAAAAAAAAAAAATGTAGTGTGTTTTGTACTTTTAAAAGTTGCTGTGTAGCTACATTGTCACTCATAAACCTTGTTATGTATGGTTCTTTCCACACAGCTACATATTGTAAAGCTTTGATTGACAAGAAAGTTTATTTTAAATGGATCTGGTGTGTCATCAGTGTAGAACAAGCCTTTTGAATGACATCTTAACAGAGGAAATATTACACCAATCACACCAGGCAAGAGTAATAGTACTTGTTATTACAGCGAGACTACATTAGGTCAGCTACCCAGAGAACCAATGCCTTTGAAATACGTGTGTGATCCAGCACCAGCTTCACCTTGGCTGTGTGGGTGTCTCTTTGTGTCCCTCTGGTTGGACACTAAATTATGTAAATGTGTTTCTGCTTATTTTGTTCTCTTTTTTTAATTTTATTTTTTGTTTTTTTTCACAGGTAGTTTTGTCGCATGCAATTGGCAAGGGTTTTAACACAGGAGGGCTGTTTGCGTGAGGCATAGTTCTGGTTTAGTTTATATCCATTGAAAAGAAAAAAAAAAAACTTGGAATATTCTCTTTAATAACTTGAAATTTTAATAAGGACCTAAGGAACAGTTGAAGAGTGAGTGAACTTATATTTAAATTAGGGCTTTGAGAGCTTGGAGATTCTAACTTGGTGAACTCTAATTAAATCCCACAAGGCCACCAGGTCTGCCTCCCTAGCTCTTGATGGTGAAAGTGAGGTCTTCAAAAAGCATCCCTTGACAGTATACAAGTGGGAGAAAAAAAAACCCTTCAACCCTTCACGGTAGCATTTTATAAAGCATGAATTCCTGAAGGAGTACCAGAAAAGAGGAACAATAGTTAGAGCATGAAACCGTGAAAAGCTGGGAAATAGGTTTTGAGTATTAGTGTAGCAGTCCTCCTGAAATTCAGTTGTAGTGTTTTTAAGGGACAACTGTTCAGACAAATTGTAGTGGACTTGAGGCTTCAGAAGGCGCCACAGTGTACATTTTTGTTGTTGTTGTTGCTACGTTATTTTTGCTTGAAATACAAAATAGTCTTGGCTGAACATTTGACATTCTGAGGCATTTAGTAGAATATATTTGGCTCATTAGGCAACCACTCTTATTTAAATAAGTGTGTAACATGTGTCTTTCAAATCATGAAGTACAAGGGGTTAGCAGATGACTTCTCTAGGTTCCTTCTGTCCCAAATTCTAAGTAAACTAGACGCTTTTTGGAAGCTGCGAACATCTAAATATTTGAATTTGTATATATCCCCTACCTTAAAAGATTTGCATATGGAGATTAAAATAACAGTTGCAAAAATAGGGAACTACCTTCAACAAAAAATAACAATAGCAACAGGTAATTTAAATGCATTTCAGATTTTGCCCATTTTTTGTTCTTGTTCTAGAATTAACATAACATTAGTAATGTTTTTATCTTCTTAGCCATAAAAATGCATGGCAAAATATGGAAAAATATCACTTCAAATATGGAACAAAATGTGAGCATTTAAAAGCCAAACAACCAATCAAAGAGACAAAAAAAAAACACCAACTCTCCTTTTGGAAAATTCGCAGTTACTTCTGAAGAATATTTTCCATTAAATATAACAGAGACTTCTATAGAAATAACATAGCCATAAATGTCCATTCCGCTAATACAACTCTAATTATGGTCAGATCAGTTCTTCATACAGATTAAATGTTTTTTTTGTTCTTTAGAAAAGACACCCAACACTGAGAAAAAAATCCACGCTATGATTTTTATGAAAATCCCGATTTACTTGCAGTTAGATATATATAAAGGGCTGCTGTCAAGCTGTCCTTGGACATTATTTATCGTTATTTTTCCAAGAGACCCTTGTGTTTCACCTTCCTCACTATACTCAGAAAAGCCTAATGCTGTGAGAGCCTTATGAAAGGCCAGTGGTGACTTTGTCCTGAACTCAACAACTCCTATTTCTTCTCGGAGCCTTTGTCACTCAAAACATGAAATAATTCACTATTCCATTATTATTTCTCTTCTGAGATGTATGGACCCAGATCCTGAAGCTAAATATGTGCATCTTTTCCTGTGGAAGGTTTCAGAGTAGTTTTATATGGAATTGATCTAATCAAAAGATAGATATGGTGGATCTCACTGAAGCTCATTTTTATGTAATTGTACAGCATGAGGCATTACAGACATATCAACCTTATCCCAGAAATAATTCCTTTCAATAAGAAGATATGAATTTGTTTATAGTGACTTCACTGCAATTCTATGTGCCCATAACTAAGCTCCCTCAAGTCAAGGCAACCCTGTAATTTCTTGGATAAAGCATACCATTGACAAGACAAGAAGAAAAGGAAACTCTTACTTTCAAGAAGACTATTATGGCCTGTTATCAGGCAAAACCAAACCAAAACAAAGCAGGTATTGGACACCTATAATATAATTTCTGTGAAATCACACAAAAAAATATTTCTGCAAAAAATACAGGGTGTTTTATTTGTTACTATATGAAGACATTTTGATAACTCCAACTCTGGGTAAACAAATGTAATTTATGGATTGCTTTCTCATTTACTCAAGTCTGTGTAGTTTTCTAAGAGGCTTTTCATTAGCTTCCTGAAATACCAGGATACAGTAAAGTAAATAAACCAGTCAATACCAAAAATGACTTCAAATAAAACAGAATATATCAGAATGCGGTATTTGTTCAAACAACAAAATTTCAGAGCATTTAATTAAATTTATGGAATTATATCAAGACAAATGTGAGTTAAGTTAGAATTAGCCCCACTGAGAAAGTATTTCATTTTGGTATTGTTGGTGCACAAGGCTAATTGCTTTCTTCCTACAAGCTCTATATCCTTTTTCGTGTTTCTTTTCTGGTACATTTTAGGGAAATTATTCATTTGTATAACCTCACATACATAATGCACAAATATAAGTATTGATATTTTATGGAAGAAGATGTGTTCCTCCATCTTGTACAAAATATATGGGGAAATGCTCAAAAGCTTTATATTGTACCTTTGTAGCTCCTGTCAACTGTATGCATCAAAAGAAGATTAAAGTGCAGTATGTGTCATTTAGCTTACTTGTAAATCCAGACAGAATCATCCTTGATGTTTTTCTTAATACACCTCTGACCTGAAAGAGATATTGAACTATTATATATCACCTTTGTTGTTAAGTATGAGATGCAAAAGTATTGTTTTTTCCTCTTTTGAACTGTATTCTTTTTTCTAATGAAAGTGTTGCAAAGGCTTTCATGGTTTTGTTCTGAAGTGGCAGAACCCATTCCTTGGATATAAAAGTAACAGGTATGAAATATGAAGGTACCTTTAAGTTGTTCTCTGATCAAAGCTCTGCGCATTAATCAAGTGCATTAGGAGAAAAGATCCATTTTTAGGAACATTAATATGTTTAGCTTGAGCTAACTCTGATCTAAGACTTGTGAATTACAAACTGGGTAAACTGTTTTTATATAATTCTTAGTTCCTTTGGTTCTTCTGTGATGGTGAAAAATACAAAGAACAGCTGGAAACTACAGACCACGTGTCACACTTCAGTACAGGGAATGCATGTTGTTTTTATTGAGGTTACAAACTCTATGTTAAAAATTAATTTTGTTTTTTGCAAAAACTGGTTACAAAAGCTAATGTAAAAAAAAAATATCCCTGTATATATTATTCACAGCAATAACAAAACGAAAGGAGAAAAACAACCCACCAAGCAAATAGAAAAGCCAAAACTATATTTAAAAAAAAAAAAAAAAAAAAAAAAAAGAGCTGGGTTGGTTTGGGTTGGTTTGCTTTGGGTTGGGTTGGGTTGGGTTGGGTTGGGTTGGGTTGGGTTGGGTTGGGTTGGGTTGGGTTGGTTTGCTTTGGGTTGGGTTGGGTTGGGTTGATTTAGTTTGGGTTGGTTTAGTTTGGGTTGGGTTGGGTTGGGTTGGTTTGGTTTGGTTTGGTTTGGTTTGGTTTGGTTTGGTTTGGTTTGGTTTGGTTTGGTTTGGTTTGGTTTGGTTTTGGTTTGGTTTGGTTTGGTTTGGTTTTGGTTTTGTTTGTTGTTTGTTTGTTTGTTGTTTATTTTCAGCAAAGAGTACTCACTAACTGGCGTTTCCTCAGTGAGACAGTTCTATGTAGGCTTTATTTTTTTATGCCCAGGATGCCTGTTCGGATCAATCTATGAATGTTCCAATATCTCAAGTCCTTTCTGTCTAAGAGAGCATCTCTATGATATCACCGTGTCAGGAACATGTTTACAACAGTGGCCCTGTCTTTTAGAGCAAGAAGATCTATGTGGCAGGTCCCGACATGGGACCGCAATTTTTGATCTGAAGCAACATGGTGCGTGTCTTTCTTTTTGGGTGCATGGTATGGGGGTATTTATAGAGGAAACAAAGAGGAGGTTTGATCATGGTGGTTTGCTGGATCTCTTTCTGTACTGAGGGTTGCTGGCAGGGTTTGCTACTAGTTTGATCTCATTTGTTTTGGTAATTTGATAATTTGTTTTTGTGATTCATGTAAAAATCACTAGATGGATGATGCTGTAGAACATATTTATGGATTTTACAAATAACAGTTAGTCCTTAATAGATATCACTATTGCTGAAATCAATAGATTTTTTTTTTTTTTTCTAGTGAGTGGTTTCAAACCTCTGCAGCAAATGTTTTCCTAGATTTGATGACATAATTTCAGAATCATTATCGTTGTGTGTTTTCACTTTGGCTTGAAGTTTTGTGTCTTTGAAATAAAGACACTAACATATTGATATCTCTTCCCATCTTGATAGATGGAAGACTCCTCACAAGATGCGACTGTCTGACTGGAGACATCACAGAAAGCCAGTGTTCTTGAAAATCTGTGCCCAGCTTTATGAATTATTTCTTTGATTATATTGTTGCTTGTTCTTGGGAACTGGTGATTCTGTCTCAACTGCTATAATAATTTTAACTGAATTTTAATTGTTCCCAGAAAAACATTCCAGTGTGAGCAAGAATTGGGTACGCCAACATTTTTCTGTCCAGCATCCTTGTCCCAGAAAATCTCTCAATTACTTACAATGCAAGCTACTTTTAGATATTGGTGGTGTGTGGTGTGGGGTATGTGTGCAAAATGTTAAAAAGATCACAGAAAATCTTTTCGCTTCTCCTCCTACAACGCCCTTCTCAAGGTGTGAGTGCCATCTTCCAGTAGCTATTCTTTAGGAAAGGGTTTAGGTAGTCACGTTCAATTTTACAAAAATAAGGAGTTTGCCTACCAAGAAAAACCCTTCAGTGGAAAATGTTCATTCAGTTAAGTCTTCCTGTAGGTTTTGGATATCTGAGGATGTATAAAGCCCAGTATTTGTGGCTCAGGAGACAGTGTGACCACTTTCACTCTAACTCTGATGCTGTGCTTTGGCAGTGCAGGGGTTGAAATACCTGTTCCAAAAAAAAGCAGTCCAAATGTGTTTGATTTACTTAGATTTGAACATAATTGTAATATTTTCACCTGACCCCCAGAAGTATTGGATCACCTTGATGAAATTCATCATAGTCAGATTTACAGACTATTTCCTGCATGTTCAGTTATTAACCACAGCTATTTTCTTCGACTTGGCAGAATATATGTTAATTTAACCCACTCATAATGAGACACGCGTAAGAACTTGTCACTCAAAGTGTAGGCCTGCAGAGGATTCTCCCTTCAGAGAACTTTGGTTGCAAGAGAAAATTCCCTCTGTGACTGATAATAGTGATTCTCTTTAGCAGTAGTGGATTGGGAAGGGGTAAAAACACGGTATTCAGGACATCCCAATGCACTATAGTACAAATTAAATGTATCAAAAATGTATGAGTTCAGAATGTACTTAAATAGACAATACTAAGGCCGTGAACACACCAGTGCATCTTAAATCTGAAAGCAGCATAAGAGTGGAAGAATCCTAAATAACAAGATTTCATAGAAATTTTTTGCTCCTGCATGCACCACATCATGACTTTCATTTCCCACTATTCATCCACACATTTGGTTAAGTAACTAAAAATGTATTCTGAATATTTTTATAACAATATTTTTCTGTTTAAAAGAAAAGACACTGCCAGACACCACCATCTGTTGTGTAGACCTACAGAATATGCATCTGATGTCTGTGAGTTGCTGTCTTTTATATCCTCTTATATAATTAGAGATTTCAGCCCTCAGTGATGCCTCCCTCTCCACCTAAAGAAGACCAAGTGTAAGTTTACCCAAAGTGTATTAATCATTTTCCTGCTACTCACTGATAAGAGCAGTGCTCTGTACAGTTAAAAGCTATTATATGTGTCTATTCAGAGGATGTTTAAAATCCTCTGCTGAGCACTTGGCTAAAATCCAAAATTATTACCATAATACCTTCTGAAATGAGACAGAAAACATAATGTATTACAATTGATAAGTGCATCATTTGTACTGTTGATTTACTTTATTTTGGAAATATATTTTAAAGTTTTATTTGTCTTTTACACACCACAGATTAAATGTCTATTACATTTTGGCTAAGAATATTACATGCATGAAAAAATATGTATAATGCAAAGATATGTTATATTTAGATCAGCAGAGCATTACATTTGGAAAGGGTTAGAATTTGCTTTATGGATTCAGTTTATTATGGCGCTGGTCTGGACTACAATAATTGGGCAAAACCTAATGGAAAAGTGTTTCTACGTTTTCAAAAACAACTATGGATTTCAGTCATTACAGCTTTCCCCTTCCCTGGTTCTTCCCTTTTGCTATTTCTCATATTGGTTCCTTGAGTCAGAATAAAAATAGAAGGTTGTAGGAACATGCATGTCCAACCTGGATAATCCGAAAATGTAGTTACCTTTTAAAATTTTTGAGACTGACCATTTGGTATTTTGACAGAAAACATTTTTTTAAGAGAAAGACATTTTGTTCTCACAAATGTAACCCATCTTTTAAATAAACACACCTGACTTTTTAAATTTGAAACTTTCTTCGGTCTCTTTGCCATTAATAACCAAAATGTCTTTGGTGGGAATCACAGTAATTAATTTTTTTAAGCCCTGTATAAAAAATGACCCTTTTGATTCTTTTGATTAAAACTATTTGTATTCAGGTACCTGGGATGACATAACTAAAGAGTCAAGTACAGGCTAGGATCTGTGTGGCTGGGGAGCAGTCTTGCTGAGAGGGACCTGGGGGTTGTGGTGGACAACAAGATCAACGTGGGCCATCAGCGCACTGCTGCTGCAATCAAGGCAAATTGGATCCCAGGCTGCAGGATCATTGCTATCAGAGATACAAATACAATCATCCTACTCTAGGAGATAGGTCTTTTTACCCCCAAGAAGAGAAGGCACAGAATTCCAGTACAAAGAGGACAGAAGATCTCTCTTCACAAAGAGCTTCTCTGTGCAGAAGGCAAGGGACCAAGGGTGCAAATTGCACCAGGGAAGTTTCATCCTGATAGAAGAAATTTTTTTATATGGTGCGAGCAATCAGTCACTGGAACAGCCTCCCCAGGGACATGGCAGAATCCACATCACTGAACGTTTTCAAGATGGGATTGGACAGGGTACTGGGTAATCTCATCCAGGCTCCTTTTCCCATGAAATGCTGGACCAGATGGTCTTTCAAGGTCCCTTCCAACCTGGATCATGCCATGGTTCTGTGTTCTATAAAATGGTAACTGTCTAATTTCAAATACATAAGACAGACCAAAGCATGAGATCAAATGTACCAAGTCTTCCCTAAGCAGTTGGATACCTTCTGTGCTGTGCTAGAGTTATGGGCTGTTCTCCTTGGAGCTCATGGCTGCTGCTCTCTGCATGCACAATGGCACAAATTCAATAGGAAGTACCTACAAGGATTTTACTCAAAACAACTCAAACTAAGATTGTTAGAACTACTCAACGACACAGGATGAGATTTCGAGACACATTATTCTACAAACTCTATAGGATGTAGCTCTCCCACATCTGAGGAGGTGTCCTCATACCTAGGTTCAACTCTACTTGCCAAAAGGTGTTGATAAATCCTACCTAGAGAGATGCTTATTGTTGGGCTCCTGCTGCTGCTGACATGTTTAGGTCCCTGTATCCCCAATCATGCTGCTTCTGTATACACATGGGATTTTCACAGAATCACAGAATCACACACATATAGTGTGATTTTTTTTTTTGGTCCAGAATTGGAGTACAAATTTTCTGAGAATGGCTCCCAGTCTCATTTCTGTTTGAGAAATTATGTTCCTATCTCCAGGTAAACTGTGGTTTCCCATATAGGTGAACTGAATCTCACCAAAACTTAGTGTTAAGTGGCTTTCTCTCCCAGAGGACAACAAAAATGACGTGTATTTAAACCACAGCTCTTCTTTTTGCCTACTAATCGCTGTAATACTTACTGTTGTTGGCACAACTGTTTTGGAACACAAGAAATTCAGGAGAATGTTTATGTGTTTGGAGAAAATTTGCTCTACTAAAGAAAATGCATCATGAATGTGTTGGTGATTTTAGGCTTTATAAAGATCTTTTTTATTAAAATAAAAATTTTAGGCCAAACATGATCATGCAATGTCCTTTAAAATAATCTTACATCTCTCATGGAAATTTCTGGAATCAAGCTGAAATAATCTGGTTGGATAAGGAAGATCTGTTCAGTGTTTAATTGCCTTTGAGATTATACTTCCTGAACTTCAAAGATTTGAAATAATGATGTTCCTCTACTTAAAGCATTCTTTCTTTTGCCCAAGTTTAGAATTCCTACTGAAATTAGGATCGAAAGACCTAAATGTAGTTGGCAAAAGAAGATATTTGTAAAATACACGATCAGTATTGACTCTAGCTAAAAAGTCATATTTTATTTCCCTATTGGTTACATTTTGACCTTTGTTAAGCTGTCATATAAATTACATTTTTCTTTATAATACCGCTGTTAACCACAGTGCAGATTCTGTGGTTGAATAATTGTGTTATATATTGGTCTACATCTGAATTAACTCCCACCCTGGGAAAGATAAAACTTGCAATATCCAAGTTTGGTTAAATTCTGATTCTTCATTTCAAAGTTCTGACTATATAAAAGCAGATCAGCTGTTTCTGAATGAACGTGGAACATCCTACTGATATTTTACGTAGCTTCCCTTGGTCTGCCTTCAGACTTATGTGTAATGGATCTTTTGATAAAGATTGACACCTATAGCAAAAAAGACTTAAGTTGAGAGCTTGAATGGTGATTATTGCTAACTGATTTCTAGGAAGATCTTCTACTCAAGGGTTACAGAAATAAGAAATTGCACAATGGCCAGATGTCACATTAGCATATGCAAATCCATCCTACTCATGCAAAGCTATTCACCGTGAGTGTGACTAGCTGCAGCAGACTTGCTAAGGCTGTCAAAAACAACCACCATTGATGGTGTTGGAACAGGGGTAAACTGCTGAAAGGAAAACAAAGCCACAAGAAGTCCCGGGTCTATAATGACAAAGTACACCGCTCGAGAAATATAATGGAACTGCAGCTTCAGGGTGACAATCCCATGAACAAAGTGATGTTTCTAAGGACCAGCGTAGCAGATGGTAGAGGTGGTGGCAGGTCAGTTTGGATGCTCAGTCTGGATTTAACTGGCAGTCCTTTACAGCTACTACGTCACTTCCTTCTTCGTAGCGCTTCAAGTCATCATCTGTTACACTCCCTGTGTAACTGAGAGTGGCTTCCTGATGATGGTATTAATATCACCCTTTCACCACTGCCCTGCATCTCTTTTTCTTTCACAGCTTACACTATGGTGGGAGGGAAATGGAATTCAGTCCTATCTCCTGCCATTCTCTCTGCTTGGCCACTTTGCTGAAGCTGGGCAGAATGTGTAAGCTCTCCACGACCTCCTCCAGCAACTTTCTTCTTTGGGAGAGAAAACCACTTGCCTTTTGTTGCCTGTCTATCATTTTCCAGCCTCTACTACGAGAAGGGTGTCAGGCAGTCACTGCAATCTGTATTTTGGGTGTTTACAATTAGATGGGGAAACTAAGATTTCACAGCCAAATAATTAAATACCATGTTAATGAATTCTGTTAGTCATATTACACTGAATCATATTAAAGTGCTTAACCATGTGCTTGAAGGAAAGAAATATTTCAAGTGAGTTCTGAAAATATTCTGAATACTAATTAAGTTGTTCAGTGTTCCTACTTTAGTGTTAGTTTGATGATATTACGGAGCGATGCTAATGTTAAATCCTATCCTATTTATCAGTATAGGGGGAAATTTCCAAAGTGGGAGCTCCAAAGATGTGTCCACTAGGCTCCGTTGAACTCGGGGTATAATGGTCGTGAACTTCATGTGCATCTGTGGGTCTTCAGGCAAGCTAGTGTCCAGTTCATCTGTTCGAATACGAGAAAGCAATCTAACCCACGCCTTTCACTGCAGGTGTTGGCCAGATTTCTGCAACAGCCCCCTCTTTGACAGTGGAATGTTCTTATAAATAAGGAAACCCCATCTTCAAAGACAGCATCCATGGAGAAGGACAATCCAGTTGTTTTGAGGGCCTGTAGATAATATTTAAGAGATCAGAATATTCACGTGCAATCCCTCTGCTGTTTTTAACATGGTGTTTCCTTGTGTTTTTGGCTCTTGAGGTTTTGTTTGTTTGCATTTATTTATCCACTTATTTATTTATCTGTTTATTTTGTTTCTGTCAGAATTGTACACTTGAAGTGATTAGGGAATCATACCTTTTTGTGGAAAACACTGTTTTATTTCAATGTTAGACTAGCACTTTCATCCCCTCCTTCCGTCTTCCTGCAAGTGGCTCAATAAGAGTGGCACATTAACATACAACATAATTAAAAACCAGGTTATTGATTTTTTTTTTCTCTTCTGTATCCCTTTTCATCACTCATTGCACACAGGGCAAAAAGCTTATGTACAGCAGTCCTGATCTTGTAAAAGTTGCACATGGCAAATACACAGGAGCAGAGTCCTACAGACAGGACGTGGGAGGTCATGAAAATCTGTGTTGGTACATTGAATCGAGATGTTCGGTGTAAGAAATACATTTTTCACTGTGTTAAAGGAGATAGTATTTAAACGGAAGCTGAAACAAAGGTAATACACACTATTGTCAGACTATTACACCTGATCTTTTAAAAATGTCAGTAATGATATTTTCCTGTGATAAAGTGCTGTACTGACCTGAAGAGTCTCCGAATTCTTGCCTCCTATACCTTAGGGTAACTTTTCACACATCAGAGGTTTCCAACAAGAAAAAGAAAAAAAGTAGAAAAATTGCTGAAGGGATTAATTTTGTTTGTCCAACAGAAAGGGTACTGTTCTGTTCTCTGTTGTGCTTATCCAAAGTTTGTCCAAAATCCTTGTGCTTTTCTTTTTTCTTTTGTAACAAGGTAAATTGACAAAAAAACAGTCCTTTTCAAGAATAACAGACAGATAAAAGTGCGAAGATTATCACAAATGCTCCAACCTACGAAACAGAATGTCTAAAGGAAAGATGAGAACTAAATCAGTCTAAGTACCAAATCTTTTCAGCTCCACCAAGCCATTTTTTAGTATGGCTTTGTCACAGGGATTTGCTTCCAATCTCAGCAACTGGTTATTTTTATTTGATAGTATTTTGGATAAGTATGTTATAACTTCTTGAAAATTAAGTCTTATCAGTTATGAAATTTGCTCTGATGGCTGATCAGGTGTTGCGGTGAGGATTTTTAGGGTAAGATGGGTGATCATATAGCTGTGAAATAGAAATCCAGTAATTTGTATTATGTGGCTGCTATTGAAGAAGAATAATCTTCACAATAGCTAATGGTCTATGTGAATGTACAGCTTTTATAGCTTGGTCCACATATTTACATATTTTACAAGTAGTTGGAGTTAAGATAGTCGGAAAACCGTATATTTTCAGCAAATAATAGCTTTGCTTTTTTATTCTCTTTTTTTTTTTTTTTTTTCTTAAATATTAGGTCTTACTAGGAGCTTTAGATCATGTTTTCTTAAAACTGTGATTGAACCTTCTCTGACATTACCACAGCACAAGATGAAAATATTTGTCTTTTTTGTAAGAGGTTGCTAAAGTAGTTAGAAATGGATAAATTACTTGTCCCTGTTGAACAAAGGGGAAAAAAAGTCCATAGTAAAAACTGTACCTATAGATGATATGTCTGTTGGTTAGCTGTAGAACTTCATCACAATGCAAATATTACTTGGAAGATTTCATTTATTAATATTCTATTAGACTCAATGAAACCAGGGTATATAAGGTAGATTAAACTTCCATGAAATAGAGAGTGCTCAAGGGCTAATAGCCAGGAGAAGTGTTGTTGTGCGTTATATAAGGCTTTATATAAGGGTGTACCAAATTGGCATGGGATTGTCAGAGAAACCAGAGTACCAAGGTAATATGGAGCTCTATAACCATGGTATGCTATGAAACAGGTGGTAAAAGAGAAGGACTGAAGAGCAATTACTTCTCATGTTTATTTAGGAGAAATCCCCTGCTGAAATACACGTCCTTTTGTCCTCCTTCCTCTTCCTCCTTGGGTACATGATAGGATGCCTGTAAGGATATATTTGATGTTTGCAACTCTGAATCAAATTTGTGATTACTTTACTCCAGCAATTTATCTCTGGAGGTACATCCAGGAATCTTAAATTGCAAAGACACAAAAAAAAGATTAACACATTAGATAATAATTTATAATAGTTAGAATAGTTTATACTCAGAAGTGTGCTTCTAAAAACCCTTTCAAATTCTGGCTAGCACTAGCCATGATGTGTCTAGTTGGACTTGTTACCCATAAAAATGTGTAATCTCTTTTTGAGCCATGGTGTGAGTCATAAACCTACTAACACAACAGTCAACTTTCTGTAATGTTGTATCTATCTTTTATTCTTTCGGTCTTGCATGGAGGTTTCTCATCAGCACACCAGCTATCATGTAAATTGTTCACTTCTTGACTGGAGGTATCTTATTTTCAACCCTTGTATATGTGAAATGTTTTGTTTCCAGAAGAAGCCTGAAACTATTACTTCCAAAAGTAAAGTGGCAAAATATTTCAGATCTTTATTCTCAAAAAAAATTGGTATTTGTTGCAACATATTTTCGATTGTGCAAAACTGAACATAATGTTGTGTCTGAAATCAAGGTAGGAAAATATAGTACTAAAATTTGAATGGTTAATTTTCTGTAACTATTCAATCTTCCTCACCGATAGAACTTCTAGGAAGGAAGGAGGGAAGGAGGGAGGGAGGGAGGGAGGAAGGAAGGAAGGGAGGGAGGGAGGGAGGGAGGGAGGGAGGAAGGAAGGAAGGAAGGAAGGAAGAAAGGAAGGAAGGAAGGAAGGAAGGGAGGGAGGGAGGGAGGGAGGGAGGAAGGAAGGAAGGAAGGAAGGAAGGAAGGAAGGAAGGAAGGGAGGGAGGGAGGGAGGAAGGAAGGAAGGAAGGAAGGAAGGAAGGAAGGGAGGGAGGGAGGGAGGGAGGGAGGAAGGAAGGAAGGAAGGAAGGAAGGAAGGAAGGAAGGGAGGGAGGGAGGGAGGGAGGAAGGAAGGAAGGAAGGAAGGAAGGAAGGAAGGAAGGGAGGGAGGGAGGAAGGGAGGGAGGGAGGGAGGGAGGAAGGGAGGGAGGGAGGGAGGGAGGGAGGGAGGAAGGAAGGAAGGAAGGAAGGAAGGAAGGAAGGAAGGAAGGTAGGGAGGGAGGGAGGGAGGAAGGAAGGAAGGAAGGAAGGGAGGGAAGGAGGGAGGGAGGAAGGGAGGGAGGGAGGAAGGAAGGAAGGGAGGAAGGAAGGGAGGAAGGAAGGGAGGAAGGAAGAAGGGAAGGAAGGAAAACTTCTTGCCAATGTATTAATAGAGAAATCGTAAATAATTTTACAACCAATACTTAATACTAAGCATTGACGATCAAGTGGGAAAATTACTTTTATTCACTATGGAAAACTGAAGCATGTAAACTGCTCCTCAAATTTTATAATATTTTATGAATAACCTGTTTATCCAATAGAATTTAATTTTCAAAGATGTGCATTTGCAAAAGACATTTGCTTTTATTCAAAATTTGTGTTCAATATTTTTGAAAATTAGTCTTCACAGAATTGAAATTTGTTAGAATTGATAGATCTGTGTTGTTTTCCAGGTTCCTTCACTGCAATTCCAGCATTAATTTTTGAAATTATCTTTATTTGTAAATATTCACTATTTATTAAAGATAATACTTTAACAGTTCCAAAACCAAAAAAAAAAGAAAATCCCAATTATTTTCTTGATCAAATAAGCTCTTAAAATTTGTCTTGATTATAGCATAAATGTTCAAGACTACGATAAAAATTATAAATGCTAACCCAAATTCTCAATACTAGTATTTGTGTTTGGCAGAACTAGTATTTTTTGCTATGTTTTAAAATTCAAATTATGAATTTTTAAAATCTTAAATATTTTCCTGCCTAGATTCATACTTGGGCTTACTTCATATCTCTGGGTCCTGATCTTCTACAACTGCCACATGAAGTTACTGACAGGATCATATCCCAGTAAGATACATCATCATTTGTCCCAGTAAATTCCCAGGGAGCATAAGCAGAGACTCTCGTGCACCCACGTGCAGGACTAGATGGGCACTAAGCTGCTTTCCTACCCTGACGGGGATTAACTTATTCAAGTACATAATTTTCTGGGCATTAATTTGAGAGGTGTTCAAAAAATATTATTTTGAGATCAGTCGTTATACAAAAGTGGAGGAGGAGGATGTAACCTCATCGTCTCCATTTTTATGCACTAACTCCAAGATGTTCCTGTGCGATGGAATTTGAGTGGGAGGAGATGCTGAGGAGATGTCTCCAGTGCTGAGGTGTAGAAGTGCAGTGGAATATTTGCAAGATTTCCAGATCCTCCATGCCATGACTCTGCTCCTGGATGGGATTACTTGCATTGCTCAACATTTCCATCCCTCTCTACTTCGAGGGGCAAGTTCTATGAGGACAGGCTGAGACAGTTGGGGTGTTCAGGCATAAGAAGAAAAGGTTCCGGGGAGACCTTATTGTGACCTTTCTAGACTTAAAAGAGGCCAAGAAGAAAGATGGAGACAGACTTTTCAGCAGGACCTGTTGCGACAGCATAAGGGGTGGTGGTTTTAAACTAAAGGAGAGAGATTCAGGCTGGACATGAGGAAGAAATTGTTTCTCTTGAGGGTGATGAGAGCCTGGCCCAGATTGGCCAGAGGTGGTGGATGAACCATCCCTGGAGACATCCCAGGCCAGGCTGAACGGGGCCCTGAGCACCCTGAGCTGGTGAAGATGTCCCTGCTCATGGCAGGGGTGGCACTGGGGGAGCTGGGAAGGTCCCTTCCAACCCAAACTATTCTATAATTCAATGATTTTATGACTTCTTGTACATGATCTTTGGAATTATTTTCATATCTACCTGCCTGCCACTGCTCTGACACTCGTTCAGTTTTTACCATGAAACTGTTTTCAGGTCACAGTGTGTTCAACCCCCAGTCACTCTAGTAGCTACTTCACAACACCTTTGCACGGTTTCACTGGCACCCTAGACAGACCCCAGAGCTGTCATCATGCGCAAGTGAGTTTGATGCTTGGTGTAGTAACTGTTTGCCGACACTGAAATCTTTTTACATAGCAAAGTCATGATCGTAAATGGATGCTCTTAAAAAGTAGCTCACTGTGTGGGGAGCATTTTTGTGGCAGTAGTGGCTAAGAAAATTATATGTCTAAACTACAAGAAATGTTCAAAGTGGATGGTATTTTCTTGCTTTCATTCAAAGTACTTGCCTTGAGAAGTACAAGTTTAAAATTTCTCTGTGGTTCAAACCCAAACGTGGTAATAGCGGAGGGTTCACTTTGATGGAAGGAAACAGTTATGGTGTGGAGAGTTACACGGATGCTGCTTTAAGCTACTGGTTGGATTTGAATGTCTTAATTAGGCTTTTGTCTAAAAAAAAGCAAACAAAGAACAAGCATTTTGTGTATTTTTACTTATGATTTAAGTATTTTCAAGGAAAAACCCTATCATAGATAGCTGAATAATGTTGACAGTTCCTGCTGGTAAGTGTCAAGGACATTTTCCATGGTAAAGTAGTGTAATTGTTAAGGCAGGTTATGTTTTCTTACAGTACGGGTTAAATCAACCACAGTGCTTCAATGGGAGTCGTGTTTGCTCAGAGCAGATCTGTGGTAGCTAAAGCAAAACCTTTTCAGGCATATTGGGACTTTTCTTCCTCTTTTTTTCCTTTTCTCCTCTCCAGTCCACCATACACTGTCTCACTTGAACGTATTTATTCCACATTACTGTGCACGGAAATACAATAGCTTCCGATAAGTGGTATGGTTTTTCTCTTATTCAGATTGTTTTTCTCTTTTTCCCTTGTAAGGTGAGTCAATTGCTTACTATGGTGAAGCTGATGTGGCTATAGAAAGTCAAACCTGATGTATAAAACAAACAAAACCAAATCCAAACTTGTCAAATTACGTTGCTTTCTGTGGAAAACTTATAATTCCTGGGAATTATTTGGACATCGTCGTCCTGTTCCTTTTTGCGTATGTCTGCTTGTATTCTGATGGTCCGGCAGCACACAAAACCAACACCTGTTTTTTTCAGCCATAGAGTCAACCACTATGGTTTCATTGTGAGCTCTTACTAATTCAACTTAATGAAGAATCCAGAACATGGTTGTTTCAACAGTTGTACAGATTTTTGGGCAGTTTCAAATGCTAGCTATCTCTAATGTTACTGCTTATAACAAGGGCAGTTGCAGTTCCATTTCAATTAAAGAGAAACCAAGGTGTGTCCTTGGTTTGTGTTTTAAGTTCATTTTGAGAATGAGGACAGAAAAAAATCAAAAGGAAGGTACTATATGATGTCTTTGCATAAATTTAGGCAGAAAATACAAGGGTTCAGATAACATATAGAACACAGCAGACACAGCAATGGTAGTTTCCATGAAAGGACTTAGTGCTTCTTGTTCCTTAATGTATCTCTCTCTATTGCTTCAGAAAAATGTGTGAAAATGCATTCAGTGTTGCAAAAAAACCCATTATTGCAACATTAACTCTGATATTCATAGGCTCTCACAAAAATCATTCTTGCTTTTTTGTGTATTGATTTAGTCTTTCATTACAGGAGACTTTGTTCTGTTGAACAAAGGTGCTTTGCTGTGTGAAATGAAGTGATTAAGGAACATTCTTTAATCAACTGAGATGCACAAAAAAGATCATCATTATCAATAAGGAGAATGTTACCTTACAACATTTATGACATGTTTTCTGATGTCCGGTAGGAAACATACGTTAGATCTGTGCTGCCGTTATAGTGGTATTTAGTGGTTTATGCTTTTTTGTAAAGTAAGCAAATTTTTAATTCACTGCATATGTCATTTAAGAACACATTTCCCACAAGCAATAAAATGCTTAAAATGATACAAATTGGTAGAATCTGCTTAGGTTCAGCAACATTTTTAGGTGAATAAATAAGTGAAATCAGTTATATAGAGATAAAACAAGTAAACAACTTTTTTTTTTTTTTCCTTCTAAACTATTCAAATCAGGCAGCAAGATGGGAATAACACAAATTATTCATGTGCAATTTCTATTTACCTACACCGCCACCTTGTAGTAGCAATTCTCTTTGACTTTAGAAGCTTTCAGAGATTATATACTAAAAAAGACTCTGTATGTGGAACTTAGGGAATGTCCAATGAACAAATGCCTCGCAAGCATATGTATCACTTCCAAATAGTATACAGAGCTGCTAGAAAAGAGATGAGAAGCATTCTTGTACTCCAAAATAAAATGGGTCTGGATGTGCAGCCAAATTCCATTGCAATCTTATTGTCTGCAATGCGTGTGATTATTGACTTTTCATGAATTGTTTACAAAAATAGCCTAGATAAGTGCACACACAGACTTGAAGTTACTTGTACAGTTGCTTTTAATACTTATATGCTGCTGTTTTGTTGGTATTGCATGCACATATGTGCTCTTTATATTTGTTACCTAAGGGGCCAGACTCTGACACCTTGTGCAAATTGAAAGACGAGAACTATTTGCAGCGTGAGGTGCTAATTGCTTATTTTGTTAACTTTGCTGGAAATATGAGTGACAGAATCTGAAAGAAGGTTCTGATTCAGGAAAAAATTTGCATACATTTCATTTTAAGCATGTGTTAAATCCTATTCGCTTTAATTAGAATATCTACACACTAAAAATAAAGTGTGTGTTTAAGTTGCTTGTTAAATCAGGTCCTACGTAACTGTTTCTATATTTATTTTGCAAGTCACATGAATTCTTTTTGTTCACTACCAGTTCTTTGATACTCTACTCTCTATAATTCAAAAAAGTATGTTTTTTGAGATATAATATGACATATTTTTTTGAGATTATTTTGGTTATAAAACTAACGTACATTACAATTTTAAAAGCAGATAAATTAAATCTATCTTCTCTTACTATCTACTGGAGGAATCTCTAGGTGACGACGGTGTAGAAATATCTGCATTCTAAAAATTGTCTTTTTTTATTTTTTTTTTTTCCTGAAATACTTTTATTGAAAAGAGTTTGTTTGCTATTGCACTCCAGGGTGTGGCTGATTTTTTTTGGCTCTACTTCTTGTGCACTGCTCTGCCCATAACAAGCAGCCTAGTGAGAGCAATGGCACGACATCGTCTGCGTTCTCCATGCACTTGGCAGAGGTTTTTTCATTTTGTACGTTATTGGCTGTGCTGTGAGATAGCACAACAGAGCCCTTTGTTACGCTCTCAGCTGAGCCGTTTGTACATAGTGACTCTGCTAACTATTGCTTCCTCTGTTGGTGTTCCTCCACAAAGCAGCCTGCCCCAAAAATGAGGGAAATATTGAAGTTGTTCAGCCCTGGGTGTCTTGCAGCTGAAGGTGTAACAAAGCTCACATTATGTGCTATTTTCAGTCAAAATTAAAGATACAGCCCACAGTTTTCTAAATACTGGAGACGTGATTTTATTTTCCTATCAGCGGGTAGTAGCACCTCCCAGGGAATTCCTGAGAAAGCCTAAAGACTTTGCAGTCATTGCTGAAAGAAATGAAGTGTGTGCTTTAATCATGGGTTAAAAAAGCCCGTTGTTAAACCTGTCCACTGACAGCCAACCTGGACTTTCTTAAACCGTCCGTATTTTCTGTGCTCTAAGCCACGTGTGGAGTTCGTGTGTCATTCTTCACTTCTGCCGCGTCCATCCCCGCTCATCCTGCTGCAGCATCAGGGATCCTTTTCTGCCTTCAGATGTTTCAGTATGGTTTGTGATACTGCTGTATTTTAGCAGCTTGCCAAGAAATGTGCTTGAGAATCAATACTAAAAAAAAAGAGAGGGGGGGAAAAAAGCTGTAATGAGAAAGTTAATGATTGCAGGCCATTCTTTTACTTCTACTCATTTAAAGATACATGTTGGTTATCATTTTCTTTTGCATCATTGCTATTTATAGCATTTCTATTCTACATCTGCCACAAATCTTTCAACGAAGGATCACGTAGTTATGCTGCTGGGGACAGGCCTTGTTTTCTTTTATAGTTTTAGATATCCACAATACCCTGGTTTCTTCAGGCTGTCTCACAATTAAGGAAGCAAACATCTGTTTGGCAATGAGGCTGAATTCAGCTGCTTACTGAATTACCATCTTATACTTTCCCCACATCTTTATTAGAAACATAGTTAAACCAAGTGATGAATCTTGTGTAAACAGTGTATAAAATAACTGGCTGATCTCCCTTTTCCTCAAACTCCTCCTTACGATGAGCGTTGCTGCTTCAGGAGGTCTAAAACATGTCCCAAAGCCAGGCACAGGGACTAAGAGCTGGGAGTTCAAATGCAGTTTTTGGATAAGCACAGGAGAGATTTAGGATAATTTGCCCATGCAGATGCAATGCATGTGACAAGATGATATTTAAGAGAATTAGTTGTGTGAATCGCTTCAGTTAGACCTATCTGAAGATCTTATCTCATTCAGCGCACGGAATTTTTTCTAGGTGTTTGGGGGAGTTATTTTCAAACAAAACCAGAATACCTAACACTTGATATAACAGAAGGTCATTTGAGGTAATTACAAAAAAAAAGATAAAAGGATAAAAAGTTCCTTGACAAACTGAAAGTGCATTTAACTTTATATTCAACAACTTGTGTTTCTCTAGTACATTCCCCTTTTAGATTGACCTTTTCCCTTCTGTTAATTTCTTGATGCCAGGCATATACATTTTAATAATGTATTTCCATGCCTTGACTATAAAGCACTAAATAAGTACAAAAGAGCTAATATATTTGTAGAATAATTAAGCTTTTCCTAGCCCTGAACATTTAGATCATAATTTTCTTAAAATAAGCTTGCTGGCTGTTTGGGTTTGTTCACAGTCCCTGTCCTTGACATTCAGAAGTGAACCTTACACTGTCACAAAACTTGGGACAATAATCTATGGATGCAGCTGAAGAGGTGATAATCATGCACATTCTAGTTAAAAGAAAATACTACGTTGAATATTTTACGTAGTAGCACAGTGTGCAACAGGTAATCACATTCATTCATCAAAAGTTTACTGTAGGCATTAACCGGAGGAACACAAGAACCTGTGGAGTGGACAAAGATTAATTATACCTGTGCTCATACAGTAATGTTTGTGTTCCAAACAAATTATATTTGCTTCTGTTTAAACGATGCATAAATCTGATACGTGCAGATGAACGTGTGTTCAGGATGAGTGAGCACACTTGTTTGAATGTCATATTTATCCCTGTATTTTGTCAGAAAATTAACTTCTTTGGAGTTTGCGCTTGAGCTGAGCATATGGTTGTTGATCTCTGGAGATGACAGCCTATCTGAGCAATAGCTCCTTATGGCTTGAGCTCTCCTCTGCTGGCAGATGCTTTGGGCTTTTCTACAATTAAGTGGAGATCATCACTGTTTTCTTTGAGCACTGCTGTGCCTTGTACTCTGAAGTGTTTTGTTAATCACTGTCTGCCTTCGACAGAAGCTGCCAAAGCTCTCATTAAGTTTGAATTTTGAGATGTCATGCTCGAATGATGGAATTTCATCCCTTTTCTGCATGAATGGAATTGGCTATGGAAAGGTGCCAACAAAAAATCATGACACTGAAGTATATTTGCTTTGCGTTTCACTGCTGAAACAAAAGAGGGGGAGAAGGGGGGAAAGAAAACTTTCTTGCTGTTTGCCTCAGATCCAGAGCAAAGACTGACTTGTGTGGTTTCCTGGAAGATAATAATCGTAAGGTCTTCACCTTGTCGTCTTTAGGGCTTACGTTGTTACTTTCTGTGATCAATCTGTCACTGTCTTGTTCGCACTGCGAACTTTAAACCATCTTCCCAAAATTCTTGCGATGAATGCCACTTACTGTGGCACTGGCAACTGCAGTTAAAGATGCTCAGTGAGAATAAAAACCATAAATTAATTGATTTTAAAAGTCAACATTCAGTTTGAGGCAGGAGTTCCAGTGATGACATTATGATGAACTACAATAGGAGCACAAACTAATGTTACTTTTGCCCTTGAAGAAGAATTACTTGCACATGTGCAAGCAGAAAACAAAATGCATCTGTTGGCTGTTTAATGATTTGCAGTGGGAAACTAAGTGTTGTGGGAAATATAGTATGAAAAGACATTGCCAATTTCTCTTGGTGGATTTAAATGTTTCAGCTGTAGTAGTAAAACTAAGCTTTGAAGAAAAAGTTGGACTAATTATCTGCAGTGCCTAATAATTTCTGTCATAATCTCTAGTACAGTTTATGATGGTAAGATGCATAGGATCCACGCAGAGAAAAATGCTCTTCACTGTAGAAATGATGTTTTTTGTCCCATTAATAATAAAATTAACAAATGTGCTGTTGAGCCCATGAATGTAATGTCACTTGTGTGTTCTCACTTTGTCCCTGTTGTTCTTTTCTATTAAATTCTGAAGGTATGAATACCTGCCAGTTCTGAAGAACAGAACGATTCCCAGTGGGTAACGTCTCAAAACAATGAACCCAAACCAAGTTGGAACAAAAGACAAGGTTATCAGTGATCTTTCGAAGGGCCAGATCTTAAGAGAGTGCAGTGCCTATTTCTGCTGCTGTAAAACACAAAGCTCCGATTGTAGTTTCCTATGGGATGGTAGATACTTTAAAAAAACAAAAAGAAAAAAAAATCAAAACACCAACACCAAACAAGCAAACAACAAACAACAACACAACAGCAAACACAAACACACAAAACAACCTAAAAACCCCCAACCAAAGGAAAAACCTTGTACGGTATAATTGATCTTGTACAGAAAAGTCTAGTCCACCTATGTACATAACTTGGACAGATAAAGACATATTTTGTATAACATGTAAGACTTTGAGTGCAAAAGACAACATCTTCACACTTAAACTTGACATTTTACAAGTTTTCTTGCTTTTGTAGAACATGGTCAGAAAGCACATTTACTGATGTATGATTTTCATTCTGTAATGTTTTGCCTGGGTACACACCTTCATTTAGCTTCTTGATTCTTCTCATACATCTACTAGTGTATTCAAAAGTATCTGGTACCCTACAAATATGAATCACAGCATGATTGAGGCTATCAGTGGCCCCTGGAGCCCACGGAGTCCAATCCTGCTACTCAAATTAGGAGTATAGCAGGTTGCTCAAGACCATGTCCAGTCAGGTTTTGGTTACCTCCAAGGCTGGAGATTCCAGAACTCCTTTGGACAACTCAGTCAAATATTTGACCACACTTACAGTAGAAAAATATTTTTCTTATGTTCTGATAGAAGTTAATGTGCTTTAGCTTATGTATGTTGCCTTTGTCCTGTCGCAGGGCATCATTGAGGACATGATGGCTCTGTCTTCTGTACTCCACCAGGTGTTTTTGAACACTTATAAATCCACCTCAACCTTCTTGTCCCTAGGCCAAACAGTTCTAGCTCTCTCAGTTTCTCCTCGTATGAAAGATGCTCCTGCATCTTAATCATCTTTGTGGCACTTTTCTGGATTTTCTCCAACATGTCCATGTCTTTCTTGAACTGGAAAGCCCACAACTTGACAGGACACTCCATATGTGTCTTACCAGTGCGGAGCAGAGGAGAATGATCATTCCTCTCAACCTGTTGGTAGCTCTTTGCTTAACACAGCAGAGGAGGTTGTTGGCCTTTGCTGTGAAGGCTTACTACTGGCTCATGGTCAAGTCATTGTCCATACCAACTCTCTGTTCTCTCTAACAAGTTGCTTTCCAGCTGGTCAAGTGCCAGTCTGTATCAGTACCTGGTGTTATTCCCCCCCACATGCAGGACTTTACATTTCCCTTTGTTAAAATTCACAAGCTGTACTTTCTGCTACTGATCACAACACTGTAAGCTCATCAGTTCAATCAGCTTTCGGTCCATCTCACTGTCCATGTATCTAGTCTATACTTACGTCATTGATTTGTCTATGAAGATTCTATAACAGACAAGTTGAGACCCTTGTTAAAGTCAAGATAGGTAACATTCTCTCTCTACTCTCCACGTACCCACCGAGATAGTAATTTCCTTGTAGAAGTCTATCAGGTAAGTCAAGCATGATTTCGTAAATTTGTGTTGAGTTCTCGTAAGCAGCTTCACATCCTTAATATGTTCGGAAGTGACCTACAAGAGGTTTTGGTCCCTCACCTTCCCAGCATTCAGGATGAGACTGACTAGCTTTTAGTTTGCTTCATCCTTTTTCTTACCCTGTTTGAAGACAAAATTAACTTTTACTTCCTTTCTTAGGGAAAAAGAAACCCTCTCCAATCACGTTGATCCTTTAGAGGTGATTAAGAGTGCCCTGAAAATGACATCATCCATCTTCATCAATGTTTGTGGGAAGAAAGAATGAAAGTAACAGACTTTGGGAATATATGAGGAAAATGGAGAAAAATGCCAATACATTTAAGATTTCACATGACTGCCCATATTGACTTACAGAATATAATTAAGAGGCTAGATATGAGTGTATTTCTCTTAGATAAAGTAGATTTTTCTAAAACTGAAGAGTTTTTGATGAAGTTTTTCCTTTCATTAAATTAATGAGTTTGAGATTCTGTCCCTAAGCACTCGGTCCTGCAGAAATCCTGAAGAAATAGACTTGTTGATATGAAATCAATTGTAGGTAAAGATTGTTTTTATGAAGAAAAGATGTTATACAACCAAAAACAGTTGACTTGAAATGGTCCTGTTTAATTGTGTAAGCTTATTAATGCGTCCTTGACATCTCAAAAATACATTGGCTTAGTAAGTTCATGATCATTTCATGTGACATTTAAAAAAAAATAAATTATATTAACTTTCTTTCTAGATGTTTGGCAATTATATATAGAATTTGAGATCTTCAACCTTTTTTATGGAAATCTAAGCTGTTCTTAAAATGCAGAGCCACCACGAGTAGTTTGAGGTGTGGGAAGATCAGATTTTTTCTTGTTTGTATTTTCTGTTTGCATCCCAGAAGGTCTTGGGAGAAAATATGTGAGGTTATGGGGAGCTTCCTCAACATTTCCCTTTTCCCTGGAGAACTCTGCTCAGATTTCTGCCTCACAGGAATACGCTGATTGCAGATAACAAGCTCCCTAGGAAAAGTTTTTATATAAATAAGTCTTGTCTGATTCCATGCCTCCATTTTAGTCTTTCTACGGATGATGGCAGGATGAGATTATGTTTACATTCTCTGTACCCTTATTCCCCTAACTTTATACTTCCTTTGTCTCTGCAGAATTTCTGGCTTGCTCACTTGCCTTTATGTTACTGTGTTAGTATAATTAAGTTCTACACCAATATATTCTATATGTATATGGTCACAACTCTTAAGCTTACAAATGTTCTCAATCCATACATTATCATTATATGTGTTAGTGAAAAAAGAAAGTTAACCACGTTTTGGTCTTCTCAAGCTTAAACTATTTCAGAATTAGTGTGGCTCAAGTGTGTACATTTTGAAAATATTGGGTCATTTTGGCTCTTATAATAATGTTAATAGACTTGATGCAATATCATTCCTGAGAGAATATTTTTTTTTATTGTGTAAGACTAGAACTACAAAATAAGGATTAAGAATTCTTTTGATTTTTTTGAGAGGCAAAGGATATCACATTAGATACAGGGCTGCACCCTCCTTTGCAAGAGACCTCAGCTCAGTTTTAAAACAGCAGCAAAACAAGCCCTACAAGAAAGTGTGCTGGACTAATTATTGCAGACAACAGCAGAAGTTTCAAGTATTGCAGGAATCTCGTGAGAGCTATTGCAGAATTAGCAATGGTAGAAGAAATATAACTTAATGAGAGGTCTGGAGCAAGAAAAATGCAGTTGTTTGGTTAATTGATGTTATTAAAGCTGTATATGTAAAAATAACTAGCCTAAAGCCGTTTAAACTAGCCAGTTTGTATAAACTGAGTTCCATAAGTATCAACAGCAGTTCAGTGAGAATCTCTATTTATTGAGGTCAATGCAAGTTAGTTTGTCCATGTGAAATATAATAAATCCTCAAAAGATAAAGGAAGTTGTAACTCTTGGAAAGTCTAGGCTTGTTTCTGGTTTTATTAATGCTACATACTATCTTCTCAAATTAAAATACATATGGATATCTATATCTACAGTTTTCTGTTGTAGAATAAGTGTATGTAATGGTACACACAGACAGAAATTATATTACTGATCATTTCAAAGTGCTTTGAGTTTCTGGTTGATCAATATCCTCTCACAAGACCCCTGCCTGAATATCATCTAGATCTCTTCACCCACAACACTGTTTTCACTTGGGTGAGAGAATGTTACTAATAGTATGTAGAAATGGTCTTGTTTGATTTTTCCACTCTTAGATGAGGACTCCCGTGTGACTTAAGTCAGGTTTCAAGTACCACCCAGTTGACACCACATAACGAAAAAGTCAATTTTTGAAATAAAACAACTTACTAGAAATTTTTAGAAATTCCCTTAAAAAAATAAGAAATGAAAGAAACTTGTGTTTTAAGAAAGAGCAAATGGAGTTGATTTCACAAGTTGCTTCATTAAGGTAGTATGAATGCAGAAGAGTGTACTACTGTAGTGCACCAGCTGAACAACAATACCTAGATGGTAAAATAAATAGTATTTATGACAGGGTAAAAAAGTTCTAGTTCTAATTATCTTGGTGTAATTCCAGCCTGAAGTTACCCCACAACAACTCATTTGAGTGATCACTTGCATAATCCAGTATCTCTGCACAACCCTGCCTGTTTTTGGAACCTGGAAAGCTTTGTTTCCCAGGAAATCCTCCTTGTGAAAGCAGTTCCATGAGATACAAGTTATGGAGGAAAGTTGTCAGAACCACATTTGAAGTGCTATGTGACTGCATTTGTGCAGCGGGTTGAAAGCGTCTTAAAAGAACATCCTGCTGGGAAATACATAATTTTTCAGATTCAAAGAGAGTTCTGGTGCTGATGGTAAGCTAAGATGTTCTCAGACAATATTCAGTGGTTCAAAAGTTCGACTGATAAAAGTGAAAATAAGAAATATTAACATCTACAAATATATACAATGTCTTTTAGAATACAGTCCCATTTTCTAGTCCATTTGTGTGCATTTCAGACAAGTGGCACTTTGGTTGTTTCCTAAAATGTTAATTTTAGGTGCTTGATCATCTTCCATGATTAAGATATTGTCCAAATGGAGATCTTATATTTTCATCTTAGATCCAAAAACGTCCACAAGTAAGATTTTCTTTCAGAAATAGGATATTTTAGACATGAAAGTCCAGATCATCCTGTAAATACAGATTGATCAGAATTTCGGAGTAAATGCATTATGCAAAGGAACATGAGATACTCAATGCATGTCAATCTGTTTTGCTTTATTTCCTTAAGTGCAACACCACTAATTTTACTGGTAGGAGGCTTGCTTCATTGCCTTGCAGATTTTGTATAATCCCTGCAATGTGTTTTCCACAGAATGAAAATCTGCAGATCAGCCCACACGATGCACAGTCCTGCCTATATTTGATGCTACTTAAAGAAAGTGTGTTCTCAAAAGTGCTAGCTCAGCGCTATGAAATGCAAAAGTGAAGCTCAGTGTGAATAGTCAAAAAAAAAAAGCACATACATGCGAGATGACAGGTCTGACACTATCTTTTGAAATCTGATGCTTTCATGGTCTGTAAAATGGAAACTATTTTCCTCTATTTATTAGCACCATGTGGGAGAAGGAATAAAAATAAAACAAAATAAAATAAAGAAATATATAAAATGCTGATCCAAAACATGAGAAGGGCTTGCAGCAGTTTTTACCACTCGGCATACGTGTCTTTGAAGTGAGAGGCAGAACGTGTCACACACCTTTCTTTGAACTGAGGCGCTGCAGAAGGCAGCGGTGACATGGCACAGCTTGGTGGCTTTCCACGGCTGAAGCTGCAGGTATGTGACATGCCTGTTCCTCCACCGAGGTGTCGCACAGTTCTGCGCCTTCCAATTCTCTTTGTTTTCGTTTTTGTTTTTGGTTTTTTGTTTGTTTGTTTTTTATTTTTGGAGAACAGCCCCTGACAACAAACACGATTGATGAGCAGAGCCAGCACAGAGATAATATATGTAATATGCGACATTAGGGTGTCCAAATCCATGTCACAGGCTTTCATATTATGAGATAGGATGCTTTACCTCGAACACAGGAATGCATTTTATTTATTTGTTCCAGGTGTTTCTGTGCCATCTGTCGCTATCACATATGTCAAGAGATACGTCCTTTGCAAATTGTGGTTCCTGCTTGAGGGAAGGGACATAACTTCAGGTAACAGAATAACCAGGGAGCTTAATTTTGTAAATTGCCTTAATCAAACATTTTCCAGTTGAATACATATTCATATATGGATATCAATATACTCACTCTTAATTGGGACTATTTATTAAAGCCTTATTGCATGTATTTGCTACCTGTTTCCATAGATTTCCTTCAATTGCATCCACTTAATTGTAGAAGAAATTATAAAGGTAGTTTGGTCCTCAATAAAAGGAGGAGAATCCTTTGCCTTTGAAAGTGGCAAAGGATTTCTAAGGAGAAAAACACACTTTACGTGAACAAAGGATTCCAGATTTTAATTAAATTTGTAGTACTTCTTCAGGTTTTGTTTGAAACAGTTACCTTAGAGTAATTGCATTTATGTGATCTAATGTACAGTGATTAATACAGACATAAGTATCAGCCTGCTATTATGTACGGTTTACAGAAAAACATTGCATTAATAATGGTTAGAGTGAGCTAGTTCAAAGTTTCACACATTAACCTCTGTATTTTTTTCTATTAAAATTTAGGCTATAATAAATAGATGTATGTGTTGCTTCGGGCAAAATGAAGACATAGTTTTCTTAAAATATATATATAAAAATGTTATCTTAAATAAACCATCCCTGCTGAGGTAAAAGTGTTACTTTCTTTTAAATTATTTATCTGTGAAGAATTTCTGCCTTCTTTTGTGCTTAGTTTGTATTGCAAATCCTAAATACTGTCTTCTAATAATTTATCTGTCACCTTTCCAATTATTTCTGTTTACTTTAACTGAAGTCACAAAGGATATTAATATGCTTTTGAAACTGGTAAAATATGCACATTGATGAAAAACAGGAATTTTTTTTCTAAAGCACCTGTAAGTCTTTGAACTTTATTTGGGGGTTGGGGAGGGTGGAAATGAAAGATGAGACATTCTTTTGTTTATAGAGGGTGGAACGAGAGTGAAGTGCATTGCTTGTTGTTTGCATTGTGAAATTTATATTCTAATTATTTATGTGTGGCAGCGCAGAGTGTATCCTGTGTGCTGATGCAAATCTTCATCCTCTACTGGAAAGAGAAGAGCTTTATCTGGCTGAGAACCAAAGTCATGTCTTGCTCTTGCAACCAACAAGGCTCCAAGTCAAGGAAAAATACACTTTGAAGAAATTTACCCTAAAAAATATAAATCTTTCTGCACACTGGCAACAAGCAACAGCTGTGCTTTGCCGTGTGTTGATCAACACAACTTGCAGTACACATGGGTTTGTGGCTTGGAGGGTGTCTTGCCCCTTGTCCACCCAATCATGATGTCTCATTTTTGCATTTGGGTTGATGCTGATATTTATCAGGTTGAGTGGTCATCTGGACCAGGGATCATGAATTTGCAAAATAATAGCTTTCCATTTATTTTTATTCACTTTTTCCTGGTTTTGTTTTCATCCAGATCAATTCCCTGTTGGTAGGCTTAGAAATTTTAAAACAGACAAGTCTGGGCTATAGAGAGGATGAACAACCACTGTAAACTGGTTTGAAGCAGGAAAAAGGTTGTCAAGGAATAACAGAACCACAAATTGTCATATGCAAGCTAGGAGTATGTGAATGAAATTAGCAGCTAACACTAAAAAAAGAAAAAAATATAAAAGGCAATTACACAAATTCACGAAATAAATTTTCATTGGGGGCTTTTGAGCACAATGGCCATTCTGTCTCAGAAATTTCCTGTGCTGAAACTGCTACAATCAACATATCATTGTGTGCTTTCCCTTTTTCCTCAGGCACCTTCTTTTGACCACTGGGATCATCTGGCTACAGGTCTGGATGGACCACTTCAGTCCAACCCATTCCTATGTACTTAATAAATGTAGAGTTTTTTTCACCCTGTTTTGCCAATATATTTCAGCCGTTGAGTTAGAATGGTCAGAAGGTTGTTTTGTTCCTCTCACAGTTTGGTGCTTGCCTTCTGTGATGGGAATTGCTCATATGAGTGTCAGTCCAGTCCACTTGTGGTGGCAGCATTATATCATGAGCTTTTTCCTTTGGGAATCAAGTGGAGACTATAGTTCCAGTGTATTTTAAAAACTACAAAATACGTGATCTTAGAAAAAATAGTCAAATAGCATTTCTATTTGGACTGGGAAAAGACAAATTAACAAACAAACAAACAACAAAAAAAAACCAACAAACAAAAACCCAAAAATGCTTTGCTATATATACGTATCCCCTTTCTTTCAAGATGTTTCCAAAGGTTCTGCTGGCATGCACCGTCTTTGATAGCAGCACGCTCAACGGAATAATTATGCAAATGATCACTAAGGAAACAAGTATTAGATATTTTAATATATAAAAATTTAAGATAAAGTTTGAATTTTGGGTGGAACATGTTGTTTTCAGATTTTTTTTTTTTTAGCTCAATCTAAAATCAGCTAACATTTTGAGAACAACTATTTCCTAAATTAACAATAATTCCACGACTTCCCCCCTCCTCCAGTTAATGAACTACATGGTAAGCTGTTGTTTAAATTCATAGACTAAAAATGGTATTCTCCATATTAAAACCTACTTAATTATTGCAGCAGTGATTTGGTGTGATGGCTCAGGAAGAAAAAGCTGAAACCAAAACTTGGCTCAACCACTTTAATCTTTTGTCTTTGTGGAAGAAACATTGTCTAGAAATTCCAGCAATGTAAAACTCAGTACTAGGCAGTTCCTTACTCCTTAGGTCTGAAATCAGACTGCATATTCCTCTGGTAACAAAGTATTCTGTAATTTGAACCAATTCTATAACCTGGAGTTAATTTAATATTTGAGTTCAAAACTTGAATTGGGTTCTTACATGGTGTCACTTTTATCTATGTACCTGGTTTATAGTAGAGTACAGTATAATATAGTACATAAAATCTCCAGCAATTAAGTAGAAAAGTAAGATCTATATAGTCGGTAGAAGGTTTATAAACAATTAGTGCCACATTACCTTGCCCTGAGGGGTACATGCAAACATTTTAAAATGGATAAGCTCAGGTCTCAGTGATCTTATAGATCTTTTCCAACCTAAATGATTCTATGGTTGCATTTAATTTATGTTATAATATTGGTAGAGAATCGCTTTCGTATATGCAATTTCTTAACGTCAATGATGGCTTTGGAAGCCACGTTTATAGAGTCCTCCTTGGTCTCTGCATAGATATGTTCATAGTCTCCAATGGGTAGTTTTCCAGCCCAGGGTTTTGAACAACATTCTCTATTTACAGATTAGTTTCTATAAATATATGTATTATTTATTTGTACATGCTACAGAACGAAAGAAAAATGGAGTTTTTGGCACATGTGAGAATTAGTGGATAATGAACAGTATTGACCACGAATGGCTGTTGTAAGTACTGACAGTAAGGTCAGGGACTGTTACTCTGAGACCGCATGAGCAGTTTGCTATACATTTGAGTTATCTATCTGCTGCATTAAGTGCCTGGAGATTGAATGGGCATTTACTAAACTTAAGTAGAATGTTGTGTAACATTTCATTTAGCTCATTCTTATCTGGGTAAAACAAGTACCTGTGATGTCTATGTATTCAGTGCATCTAAGTTCCCATGGTCTTTTACCTTCCTCTTCCGACTCCACTTCTCCACTTCTCCTTCCCTCTCCAACAAATCTCACCCCAGGTTTCCATCCAGAAAAACATTTAAGCATATGCTTTGCTTGGATTTCTTTTATCTGTTTATTTATTTATTATTTATTTATTAATAAGCAAGGTCATTTCAGTGGGACTTGAGCAGGCTTTTGAAGATGAGTGCATGAGTGCACATCCAACCGTTGGATAAATTGTTAGAATTAGTGTGCAAGTGCATAACCCTACTAAATGCTGAGATTTTCTTAATTCTCTCTGACTTCCTAGGATAGGTATTATTCTGCATATTCTGGACAATTACTTAAACTTGGACACAGATCAGAAGGCTGACAATTTTAGGGTAATCTTCACTTACAGGATGTGAAAAGGTACCATAAAATATAGCCAAAAAGAAATCTAATACAGAAAAGCCATGTATGTGTGGTGCATAATGCATGCTTACATAAAAGTTAATTTATATTTGAAGTAAAATCATTCCAATATGCAGGGTTTGTTTTCTCTGAAAGTTTCTACTGGAACCGCTAATATTATTTCAAATGTTTTCTGCTTATACAAAAGTAAATGATTTTTATTAAGGGTTAGCTATGTTTAATTTATATTTTTTGTATTATAGGCAGACTCAACGCTTTCATCCTCTGCAGCTTGAATAGTGTGCATGCTTCTTATTGCACATATCAGCAGACCCTATTTTTAAAAGTTTTTGGCTCATTTAGTTTTTTTTTTTTAGGGAGATTATACATGTATACATGAGTAGCGTAGCATCAAGCAGCAGAGATCTGCAATAGAAGTCCATGCATACATTATTAGTCAGATTGCAGGAAGATTTGAAGCAGAAAAGATGTTAGCTCAGCATAATGAATGTCTGCCAGCCATTTTTTATAATGACTAGCTGCAGTTCTTATTGTATGTCAAACCTTATGCTGTGCTGTACTGTTAGCTTTCTTGTTTGGCACAATCAAATGATGTAATGTATCCCTAGAAGTCTAGCTGGATCAAAGACATGTACAACAGGGTGGGTTTTTTTCCTGCCAGTAGTATTGTTGCATATTTTGCTAAAATTATAGTGTAGGTGATAACAAATACATGATCACTTATCATTTATAATACATTGTTCCTGCTATGCAGTAAAGACATTACAAGAATGGACAGCTTTGCTTGCCACAAAAGGAATGTTTAGGTATTAAGTACACCAGTGGGTGTTCAAAAATCCCTTTATAATTGTAATATTGACCTATGCTCATTGATGCAAAGAATCGTACTTAAAAAGAAAGTGCTTGCCTTTATTTTTTTTGTATTACTATAGTCCCTCAATAAAATATGTGCGTTTTTTTTAATCTGTACTGGTCATTACAGAGTAAAGATTTCAAGGTAAGCCAGCAAACTAAAACAGTAGTTGAAATGCAGCATATTTAAATATTGTTTAAGTTTTGCCTATTTTGTGGGCTATGTAAGGCATGAGAAACTCCCTTATGTTTATTCCTGATGTAAAATCTACAGCAGTGTGGAAGGACAATAGAACTGTATGGTATGTGTATTCACTTTGGTGATAAATGCCTCATTCCTTCTTCAGAGGATTATTAAAAGAGTTCTCTGGAGGAATAAAACGGTGGAAGTCACACATTTAATAGCTCAGGTACAAAGAGTCAGATTGTGCCAGTTGGCAAAAGTTAGCAGGAAGCTGTCACAATAAATGGCAGCAGCTGCTCATAGTTCTAAAGAGTATGTCCCAGTCAGAACTGAAAACTGATGGCATCTACATTAATACTACCTTAATGGTCCATCTGCTGCTCCATAGGGTCCCTAGCTGCTGTATGGAGTCATAGGCATTTGACAGGCAGTCTCTGTATGCCAGACACACATTGTGCCAAATGTTTTAGGCTGCTTCAGATCGTTCTGATCTGTCAAACTTTCCCTATCATTTATCACGAAAGGAGTTATGAGGGATTTTTCTTTTATTTTTTTTCTTTTTTTTTTTTTCCCTTCCTACACATCATTGGCTTTTAGCATTTGGGGCAGCCAGGAATTCAGAAAGTAAGTTATCTGTGTTACTTCTTTTTTTAATTGAAATAATGGAGAATAATCTCACCTCCTTGATCAACTGCATGCTACACTCACAAAGCAATGTGGTAAACCCTGTAGAGAAATCCCCATCTATTTGCGCTATAACTTAAATAATTTTATTATAACAGGTAGAAAATTTAACACAATAACCATAAAAGAACACTGTTTTGACAGGCTCACTAACACTCATGTGCTAAAAAACACTAAATACACTGTTTAAAAAATCAGCACCCCTACATATATCCATAGGTCTTTGGAAATTTTAACAGTAATGTTAGGGAGAGGTTTATTTAACTGATGATATTATATAAATAGATAATGGCTACTGCATATGCATTAAGATGTAGGAGACTAAAACCTATTTCACCTCTGGATCGTTATAATCATGTACTTTCTTAGCATCCTTTAGGCCATAACGTAGATACAATTTTAATTTATATAACATGCATATTATAATGTTTAAAGTATCAGTATTTTCAAAGCTGTTGGTAAAACCTCTGCCACAGTGTTTTCCAGACAGGAAAACAAGCAGAGCTCTGCAATATGTTACATTAAACTACCCTCTGCCTTTGGTCATTCTATATCTTGCAAAAAAAGCAAGTGTCATTCTTTGACTGTATCTTGTTCCCAGAAGGCAGCCTATTTCCAGTAAAATTGGAAACTCTCACAATTTGCTTTTTGTGGTTGTGTAGCTCCAGTGGAAATGCATTGTCTATTTAAATTTGCCGTTTGTGTGAAAATGTTGAAGTTAGCACAGAAAATCATCCAGGCTATCAGTAATGATCAAGGTATAAATGCTCAGAGAGAGAGAGATCAGGATGTCAGCAAAAATGTCACCACTACTTTTCGCAGTACATGTTTTGATTTTCTTAGCTGGATTCATTCAAATCAACCAGGTGCTCAAAATTGCATGATACTGCCTTTTTTAAAAATTATTTTCTCTCTTTTTTTTTTTTTAATTTTTTTATTTTTAGACTGACAAAGCCATGAACTACGAAAAATCGGTGGAAGACTCTGACTCACTTTCTGAGAAGAGCATTTAGGATTCTCTCCTTTTTAATTTCAGTCAGTAATGATGAAACTGATCAACCAGAGGAAACACTGGACAGTCATTGCATTGGACATAATAGCCCAAATATTTTGCATTATTCCTGACTTCTGAATAAAATCGTGTGATAATATTTTCTAAATGGAAAGATGGCTTGTGCTGCTCTGCTCAGCCACCATCGCCTGTATTTTCCTCTTGTAGCTTCATCCAAAGGTACCACCTAATTCAATTTCTTGTCTTTACTACTCCAATATAAATAATGAGTTAAGTAACTTCTTACCTAGTGGTTATAAAAGAGTGTTTTATTGCTGGTTAGCCATTCTGAAAAAGAAAGTGTGTGCTCTGGCATTCAGAGTTGCATTCTAGCCCTTCAGAAAGTGAAAAAAGGGCAGATGCAGGCACAAATACATAGGTTGCGAACCAAAGGAAATAATTTCTATAAATAACCCACAGCTGTATTACAATGCGTTTACAACACCAGAAAACTGCTATCAAAAGACATCATTTCTGCTTTCTGAAAACACACAAAGCTGTCTCGATCCAGCGGCAGGTGACTCAGATATGGGTAATGAATTTTAAGTGCAGGGTTCCTCAGCTGCTTGTAATCCAACAAATTAAATTCACCGGCAGCAGTAGTGCGGAATGGAGTAGCAGGGTATGGATGAGGGTCTTGGGTACCTCTTTGGCTGCCAACCATCAGTGCCTGGCTGGAACCAGAGAGCCAACAGAAGGTCTGTGGAGTCACATCCCCAGAGTCCTGGAGATCAGGTGTGCACAGGCTGGTACCTGTGCGGTCTGGTGCTCCTGCACAGGACATCTCGGGCAGAAAAGCGTGACTGAGATGCTATGCAAACTGGGGGAAATCAGTGCGATCGTTAACACCAGCATGGTGTGGCCTCAGGGAAGAATGTCTTCTATGTCCTTGTTGAACAAAATGCCAGGAATTCCAACACAGATGGGAATGTACGTGGCTGTTCAATAGGTTTATGAACATGGTGGACCCTCTTCAGAAAGCTTTGGTCTGCACCTGGGTGCAGAGTGTACTAAGGGACACTGCTCCCTGCCTTATGAGCTCCTTCCTCTGATGACTGTGTGTTTATCTACCATTAGATCAGTGACCTCACAAAATCTCAGATTCAATCTCTGATCCTCTACACCCAAAAAAAAATACTGAACGACCCAGGGAGGCCGTGCTTCGACTTAACATACATATTTAAGTATCTTTTAAGGACAAAATCCCTGATTTCCTGTCACTGACCCCCACTTCTGAGATTGGTTTTGTGTTCTTGTGTGGGTACCATGCACTCCAGTGGACATCAACGGGTTTAGGAGGGACCCCTGTAAATTCTGCCAGCTGTGACCCAGCTTACAAAGATGGAAAACATTGATGACCACCACTAAAAAAGGAGATGCAACTGAATCTACAATTCTGTGCCTTTGTCATGTATGGTCAAGCTTTGCTATCTAAGAAAAAATGCCACCCCAGCCCAGTGCCAAGAAAACCAAACCCAAACCTGCCTATTTTTGTCACCCATGAGTCTGCCTAAGGGTTTGTGTAAGTGCCCTCTGCAAGCGTGTGGCAAGGCAGGTCTTGGGTACTGCCACAGAACGGTAAATTCTGGGCAGTGTGAGAGGCTGTGATGGAGCAACACGACCCATTTGCACGCAGAGAAGCATAAAGCCCTGGAAGTTGCGTGTATTTGCTATGACAAGTGTCACGCTAAAGAGCTGTCCCATGACATAAATCTGAGGAAATACCTGTAAAGACATTCTGTGTGTTACAGTAAGTTAGCATTGAGGTGTCAGGCTTTTCTGTTAACAGAAAAAAAACAAAAAACAAAAAAACACAACAACTTACTATTTTTTTGAGTATGTTTTTCACTTGGGGGAAGGGCTATTTGTCTTCACAGTCCTAGGTTTTCATCAAATTTTCTGCTGTTGTCTAATCCTACTGATGGCTGTCTGCTTATTATCTTGGATTTGCAGGTTTTTGTCCCCGTTTTACCAAACTTAGGACCCTTCTCCTTCTGCCTTTCAGGCAGAAAGGGACCTGGGGTACTAATGGACAGGAAGCTCAACATGAGCCAACAGTGTGCCCAGGTGGCCAAGAAGGCCAATGGTGTCCTGTCCTGTATCCAAACCAGCGTGGTCAGCAGGACAAGGGCAGTGATCCTTCCCCTGTGCTCTGCATTGGGGAGGCCACACCTGGAGTGTTGTGTTCAGTTCTGGACCCCTCAGGTCAGGAAAGAGATTGAAGTGCTGGAGCGGGTCCAGAGAAGAGCAACAAGACTGGGGAAGGAACTTGGACACAAGAGCTATGGGGAGAGGCTGAGGGAGCTGAGCTTGTTCAGTCTGGAGAAGAGGAGGCTTAGAGCTGAGCTCAGCACTCTCTAGAACGACCTGAAGGGCAGTTCTAGCCAGGTGGGGATTGGGCTCTTCTCCCAGGCAGTCAGCAATAGGACAGGGGGCATGGACTTCAACTCTGCCAGGGGAAATTGAGGCTGGAGATGAGAAAGCAATTCTGTGCAGAGAGAGTGGTCAGCATTGGAATGGCTGCCCAGGGAGGTGCTGGACTCACCGGCCCTGGAGGTTTGTAAACTGAGATTGGACATGGCACTTAGTGCCGTGATCTGGTCAATGGACTGGAGTTGGACCAAGGGTTGGACTGGATGATCTCTGAGGGCTTTTCCAACCCAGTCCATTCCATGATTCTGTGTGATTCTGTAAATGTGCAGCTATCCAAAAGGTGTGCAAAGTCTTGCTTGTGCCTGTAGCACAAATCACAACAGATGGGTGCTCTACACTTGACATGAGCAAGTCCATGCACCAGGGCAGCTTCTGTTATGAAATAAGGAAATAATGAAATCTTTATACAGTCAGCTGTGCTTTATGTTTTTTTTAAAAAAATATTTTTCTGGACATTTCATGCAGTTGGTTGAGGAAAGTAGGAAAGTTTTTGTCCTCATTTGTCTGGGCAAAAGCTTAAGTGATGGGATGAGACGTTCTTCATACTGATGGGACAGGTAAGGTCCTTCCCTAAAACTGTAGGTAACAGAGTTTTTCTCCGGGATCTTAAGCATTGGCACTGCTATGGATGAGAATTGTATATTCAAGATGCATACAGAAACTTGCTTTATATTTTGATATTGAGGGAGCAGAATATGCTTTGTTTCCAAAAGGAAAACTTTGTCAGCATTTTCTCCTGTTTCTAGTCATTGTTTTACTGAAGTAATCTTTCTACTTAAGAAAAAGAAAACAACAAAAAAGCAAAAACAACCCTAAAGTCTTCACATTTCTATACATTTTATTATACTGATTTGAAGAATGAGGCATTTAACCTGTAAGCTCACTGATAATGACACTTGTAACCTAAACATCTTGTTAAGTGCAATCAATTTTGAGGGACTGTGCACAAGTGAGGGCTTTAAACAGGCTTTGATTTATGAATGTAAAACCCCTATTGACATTGGTGGGTGTGATATTCACAGAAAAGACTTTGTGCAGGATATCTACTATGGAAATATCACATCAGTATTGCCTTTGCATTCAGAGGGGAAAAACCTTAATAGGTAAGGATTTAGTGTCTTTTTTTGGTATGAGTTATTGAACTACACACTTAAAAGTTCCCAAAAGAGATGCTAAAAGAACAAAATCAGAAAATTATAACTATCCAAGACACCAAATCTTCAGAGGTAGATCAATAAAAAGAATAAGAACATGTACACTAGAAAAAAAAAAAAAAGCTATTAAAAGGCACATGGGGAAAAAAATCTTTAATGATGAAATTCTGACTTAGACAGATATGTCTTTAATTTGCATAATTCTGCATGCATAGTGTGCAAGATAGTGTGTGAGATCTTATGTCTTCATTATATCTGAACTACAACAGCTAACAAATTGTCAAAATGAATTTCGAATTACTCCACACTTTCAGAGACGATCACAAAGTAGTACCTTCACAATTTTTTTGTTAGCTGAAGACTTTGAAAAACAAAACAAAACAAAACACTAGTTTGTAAAGAAAAACCAAGTCAATCTTACAGAAATAATTGATATATGTGTTCTCTGTCCCCATGTGCTTAACCCTCCTTTTCCCAGTTGCTTAAGTGATGTTAACTGCGTGAGAACTAGTGGCAGAACAATTTGAGATGTTGTGTGGTTTAGCAGCTCGAATCCTGTTGTTGCTTTTTCTCTTGAACCTCAACTGTTCACTGAAAATGAAGAAAGTAAAAAAAATATTGGCTTTGGAGATTTTCCTTCTGTACACCAGTAAGGGAGATAGGTTTTCTTTTCTTTCTCTGCTGTATGTATATTCGGAGTATGAGAACAGCATTTCCATTCACTTACATGTACACATCTAGGGTCATTTTTCTTACTTGTAGACAACGTGCAAAATCCGATACAACCTTTTTAAATGGTATTTGGGACCTGGCAGCTGATGATCCTGACTGTTTAAATGATAACTTTAAGTGTGGTATCCAAGTGATAAACATATGCATAAGAAAGAACCTTTCTGTGTATCTTCAGGTTTGGTCATGTCCTTCATCAGGGGCTGCCTGAATGTACTTGTAAGGTGGCAGATGAAAACTGTTATTTGAAGTAGCTTTTTCATCAGGTTTACTCAAAGGTTTGTATTCTTACTACTAAAATCTGAAGGTTCTTCCTAAACATGCCACTGTGTTGGCTGGGAAGCTTGCTTTCAGCCTGAAAGTATTTATGGTCAATTAATCCCATTTGTTCTTCTTCCTGTATTGTTGTGTAGGGTAAATAATTTTTCCTTATGTTTTCTCTTCTCTTCTGATAGATGCACAATCCTTTTCTCACTCTTTCCATTCACTCAACAGTTTTTGCTTGTTTCTGATTAATGTTAACAAACCACATAATTGCAGCCTCTCGTAAAATGGGTTCCTTCTTTTTCTGATCATCCTAGCTGTTGTTCTCTGCATATGTTCCACTTCGGATTAATCTCTCCTGAAATGCATGACCAGAATTGCATATAACACTCCAGATGAAAAACACCAGTATTTGGAGCAGTTATGTTAAAATTTCCCAGGGTATAACAGGATCACATTTTAGGATTACGTTTATTTTTCAAGGCTGCATTACATCGGTGCCTTAGTCAGCCTGTGATCAACTAGTGCAAAGGAGGAACAGAAGGGGATCTGGTTGTTTCCAGCTGATGAGTTGGTGTATGCTTGTTTTTTGCGATTACATAGCCAGCTGCTTGGGATATGTCATTTGCAGGAAAATTCGAAAGGCAGCAAAGTATATGCACAGAAGACTGAGTTTTGGCCTCAAGTGCAAAATGTGAATGCGAGCTCCTAAAGCATTCGACAGCCAGGCCTATTGCATGACTGTAACATAGAGAGGGAACATCTGTAAAGTGTGGAAATGAATGTATGTCTGGATTTCAAACACTCGGGGAATTTTAAAGTATTTAGCTTAGATTTGGGCATGTTTCTGCTGGGTTTTGTTTTCGTTTTTGGTTTTTTTTTTTTTTGGTTGGTTGTTTCATTTTAAATGAAAAAAGGTTTGTGCAAATGAGATGTATCCAGAGGCTGGATAGTATTAATGTAAGGGCTATGAGATATTTTGAATTTGCGCGTGTCCCACAATGTCTATTTTTGACCTGGCCTTGTCAAACATCTGCGTGATGGCCATTGAATAGTGTTTAGCTTCACCATCTGAGAGTATGTTTAGTGAAGAAAAAATTCTGTCCATCTCTTTCTCACCCTTGTAAGTACAGAGTATAGGTCGAGAGTACTAGTAATCATCTACCAACCTATTATTTTATAGAGATTAGGCTCAATTTTGGTGAACTAAGCTGGCTTAATTTGTCAGTGTTAGGGTCACGGCAGGTAAATTAATTTAATCAATTAGGAATCAATCTCCTAATTTCCTATATCACAATTGTCTTATGTTTTGAGACAGGAATGAATCCAGTCTTTATGGCTCAATCTATCACGGAAAATTGAATGTTCTGGAACGGAGACCAGAAAGTGTCGGACAACTCTGCTGAGAATCTGCTCATGCAGGGTCTGTTTCGGTCTCTGAATCGGCATCATCCGAGGGAGCTGTAGCTGGGAGGGACCAAAACAGTTTTGACCATTTGACAGTATAGATGGCCAACTTGCAATGCTCAAACATGAACAACTGGGTATGGGAAGGGGACGAGAACAGTGGCAAGAGAGAGCTGGTCCAGACAGCTTAGACTTCAGAAACTAAACATTAGAAAACATGGATCTTCAAGATAAATAATAGTACTGGGCATTATTAGGGATATTTCTCACATTCTGCATGCTTATGCATGTCAAATAAATAAGTGCAGGAAATAGACAAATATTTATTTTTGGAGGTTACTGAAGTTCCTCCCCAGCTGGGGAGGGCAGGTGGATGATGTGAAGTTTTTCTTGGGAAGACAATATACAAAAGGCTGCTGGATATTTTGGACACAGCCCTCTGTGAATTAGGAACATATATATTTTTTATAAAAGGAAAAAGTTTCAAACCCTTTTCTGCCCATCTTTAATTTCATTTTAAGGGTCTCATTTTTAAGAGAAAATATGAACATCTCTTTCACACTCTCGAGGAGTGAACCTTCATTCTTCACCCTCAGTCCTGCCAGAAAGGGAGATCATTCTGCCAACATCTTCTAGCAACACTTAAGAAAATATGAGAAGAAATTGGCCTTGTTTTTTTGCTTGGAAAAATGTACATAACTTTCCAATGAAGACAGGCTTATTTTAGAATGGACACACCTACAAAAATACTTCATGTTCTTGTGTATAAATGATATATTTATATATCAGATATTGTGCCCAGCTATCCCAGTTGTTCTTTGTTAAACTGGATAATCTTTGCACAGAGGGGGTACCTATTGGAACTCTACACCAAAGATCTTACTCAATGTGTTTTTCTCTCTACATATTCAACATGCTATTTTTTACTGATATTATGAAGATTACATTAGTTTCCAAACAGTATATATTTTTTAAGGATTACTCATTGCCTAGCGGTTAACAGTTTCACACTGTATAACATTACAGGCATTTTCTCTGAGAAGTGTCAGCATTTTGTCAGCCAAAGCGAGCTTTAATAAAAGTCAGGCTCTGACAATTTTCTGGAATAACCCAGAGCTCAGCTCTCGGTGTCTATGTGAACAGGATGCGAAAGCTGGATCTCCTGATGAAAATTAGCGTGAGCCGCGGCTGCACTCGGCTGACACCTACATTTCAGTTTCCTCCGCGCTGGTGCACGCTTTCAGGTCTAGGCACTTAGAAGGAAGCTGTCACTCACTTTAGCTAATCAATCAAAGTTTGTCACATTCTTGTGTGTTTTCACTAAAAACCCAAACTGGGACACCAGATGTGGTGAATAACATGGACAGTCTATGTTTTTGTATGAAAACATCTGATGTGACAAAAGAGCAATGAGAAGCGAGTTTGGCTTGCAGCACATGCTTTTTTCGTCACATGCACACTCATGAAAGGTTTTCATTACCTATATCTCTCTGAGACTGCTGTCACTAATTTAATTTGAGAAAACATTCCCCAGCTACTCTATTACAAATTTTTTCTAGCACATTGGTTTTGCTAGACTTTCATAGAAGTTAGAAAAAGAAAGCTTGGTTGAGAAATAAACAAACCATTTATTAATATAAATCTCTTGATCCTCTATTCACAATGCAAAATTTTAGATACAGCTGATAAATAAAACTAAGGCACTTCTCTGAAAGAATGTAAGATATTTTGACTCTGCGCTGCCCCTCCTCACCACCTCTTCTTTTCGTTCCTCTGGCAAGAGCTGCTTCCAAAGCACATTACAAACTTCTTGCTGAGTGTTTACAGATGAAACTTCCCAATACGTTGCAGAAATCTCCTGTTGTAAGACCCGTGCAGAAAATGCATGAGATAGTGGCCAGGAAGGGCAGATGTTAAAAATCACCCCTTCTTTAAGACAGGTCAAGAAAAATCCAGTGTAATGGTATTTCTGCTTATGATGAACTTTTATGTCAGCTGTCCACCTACAGATGCATCTTCAGCATGAGTTTCAACAGTACTTTGCAGTCATAATGGCTTGAAAATAATAAGAGATTTAGGTTCTTAAAAGTAAACCTTAACTGGCAGCTCTACTTTTTATTTGAAAGATTGAAGAGCAGTGACAGGTAGACACTGAAGGGGAGAAAAATCTGTATATTGATCTATTAGTAAAATCTTACAGTGGCAAAGATGACAATTGTGTCGGTTTTTACTGGAATCCTATTCCCTAGATCCACAAGGACGAGTCATACTGTAGAGAGCTGCTGACACTCGCTGGGAGAAAGGCTGTTCATGTTTAGCACTTGATGCTAATTATTTCGCTGCTTTATGTTTTAAACTAGAATTAACCATAGGCCCAAACAGACCTACTGAAAACATAATAGTTTTTTGGGGGCAATGTTATGTGTTCTGGATGTGTTATTTTTCATGTTGCTCTTTCAAGATTAGAAATGTTTTCTGCAAAATCTTCGGAGATGTTGTGCTCCAAAATACCTGTTTGTTAGGACACCAACAGCAAGGGAACAGTAAATGCAGAACTGGCTTAGGACGTGGGCTAAGAGACCAAAACATATCATGACTCCAAGGTGAAGAAAGGAGAACAGATCAAACATTCCTCATCAGGAAAAGGTTTTGACTTGGCTTCTTAGAAAAGAAGCATTTGTCATCCTCCGGTTTCTGGCAATCGCATCTTTATTGGAAATTCAGCATCAGGCTGATACAGTGCCTGCTTTTCTAATTTGTTGTATTTGTAGATGTTTGCAACACGTCTCTATGTGTGCTGAACTCCAGTAGCTGATGCAGAGTGATGGTCTGGTCCCCAAGTGCCTACAAACAAGCCTGGCTTTTCCAGGAGGAAGGGAAGGCTGAGCAGGTTGAAACATGAGACAAAGTCCCAGACCTCCTGCTGCTCTAGGAAGTGCCCTGGCACAGCTGTGCCCTCAGACTGACACAACCCTTGGAGTCAGAAAGCAGTAGGACCTGCACCCATCCTCAGTCCACCTTGCAGAAGATGGAGAAACGCTGATAAATCAGGGGACAGAGTTTCCGAACCATTTGGGTGCATTCCTGTCGCTTCTGCCAACATTGGCAATAGGCAAGTTTCTCAGACTTTTTTGCTTCTGTGATGTCTCTGTAGAGACAATAATTGCCACTGCTTTTAATGAAGCTATAAGGCTAAATTGATACAGTTTGAGAAATATTTGCTAATGGTGAGACTGTGTGAAGAAATAGTCACACTCTGCTGTTTCCAGCCCCAGCCAACCCACAGTTATTCTGGTCCATATTTTCAAACTGATTCCTAAACCAGAGCATACCGTGAACTTTTTGTCCAGCTGCAAACTGCCTGCATCTGACAGCCTGATCGGAATTCACAAGTACCTGATTATGGGCATAAACAGCAAATACATGCAGTTTTGGAGGCTAGTTCTGAAAACTTGACCTGTAAATGCAATAGGTCAATTCAATACATCCGCAATTCTCTTACCTTTTGTTTATTCCTGCGCTGACTCTCTTTCACAGGCTATATAGTGGTGTTTTATGGTGGGTATTTTTTCATCTACTTTAATTACTCGGTCTTTATCTTGTTATACAAACAGGATTGCACTAATATTGCCATTCAGATTGAAACGAAATCTGAAAATAAGAAGTTCTAATTCATCTCTTCATTCAGACCCAAATAAAATAAACATGGGGAATGATGAGTTATAGTCAGATCTCCTGGTAGAAAAGCTGAGCTAGAATTTTTATGAGAATGGATCTTTCCTTGACAGATTTCCAGAGGTTCATGTTTTTTTCATCCAGGTTGAAAATAATTTATCTTCTTATTTTAGCATTGTTGCGTCTAGTCCTGGCCTAAGCAATAAGGAGAAAAGGTGCATAATAACAGCGATATACAGCAATAATTTGAAGATTTATTTAATTCCAACCTTTGATGGTGATGCAAGTAAAAATCTTTCCATTATTGCAGTTCACACAATCAGTACATTGTTGTTTTTGTTTGGTTTTGCTGCTTTATTTTTTAATATGTGGCTCAGCTGTTGTTTTTTTTTTTTCCACCTGGAGTTCACTTTTTTTTTTTTTTAAATAAATGACATATTTTGAGTTAGATACATTCATATATATTCATAAGACCCTTAGAAAAAGTTTTGACATTTAAGGTCCTACCTTTGCAAGTGGGTTTTTATGATGCTGAAATCCTGGTCAGTCTGGACCCTCTTAGCAGATGGAGAGCTGTTAAGTCTCCACAATGTCCTGTTAGCAATATATTCTGTTGCACCTATTGTTTGTTATTTTTTACCCTGTTTAAAGGTTTCCAAGTTAGAAACACAACCTTGAGAGACATCGTGTCCCCTGAGAGTTGACAAAGACTGTCCAGGTTATGGGGAGAAAGGAATAAAACAAAACTAATACCTATTCCTTTCATTGCAATACCTGGTTCATTTTTTCTGTTGACATTGGTAGGGAACGAAACATTCAGAATCAAACTCCAAAACAGATGGGTATATTGAACAAACTCATTTGACAAATTCCACAACAGTGTTAAGGAAAAGTCACTTTTTTAATGTCCTGCTTAAATGAATGAGTCCTCTATTTTTCATTTGATGATAGGCAAATTCAAGTTCACCTATTTTAGACTCTTAAGACACATTTTATTGTTTCTGCTTATTTGTAAACCTGTGAGGAATGGCATAACGTGTGAATGTGGAACTCAGAAACCAATTTTCTAATTGATCAAACTTATTCTGGCCTATAGTGGAGCCCTGGTACAGTTGTGTGTTGAAGAAAACACCTTTTTCAGCCCAAGGCTTGTTTTCCTATTTGTTTGTTTTCATTTTGTAGTGAGGTTCCAGTGGAGAAAGAAAAAAAGGGAAGGGAAGGGAAGGGAAGGGAAGGGAAGGGAAGGGAAGGGAAGGGAAGGGAAGGGAAGGGAAGGGAAGGGAAGGGAAGGGAAGGGAAGGGAAGGGGAGGGGAGGGGAGGGGAGGGGAGGGGAGGGGAGGGGAGGGGAGGGGAGGGGAGGGGAGGGGAGGGGAGGGGAGGGGAGGGGAGGGGAGGGGAGGGGAGGGGAGGGGAAGGGAAGGGAAGGGAAGGGAAGGGAAGGGAAGGGAAGGGAAGGGAAGGGAAGGGAAGGGAAGGGAAGGGAAGGGAAGGGAAGGGAAGGGAAGGGAAGGGAAGGGAAGGGAAGGGAAGGGAAGGGAAGGGAAGGGAAGGGGAGGGGAGGGGAGGGGAGGGGAGGGGAGGGGAGGGGAGGGGAGGGGAGGGGAGGGGAGGGGAGGGGAGGGGAGGGGAGGGGAGGGGAGGGGAGGGGAGGGGAGGGGAGGGGAGGGGAAGGGAAGGGAAGGGAAGGGAAGGGAAGGGAAGGGAAGGGAAGGGAAGGGAAGGGAAGGGAAGGGAAGGGAAGGGAAGGGAAGGGAAGGGAAGGGAAGGGAAGGGAAGGGAAGGGAAGGGAAGGGAAGGGAAGGGAAGGGAAGGGAAGGGAAGGGAAGGGAAGGGAAGGGAAGGGAAGGGAAGGGAAGGGAAGGGAAGGGAAGGGAAGGGAAGGGAAGGGAAGGGAAGGGAAGGGAAGGGAAGGGAAGGGAAGGGAAGGGAAGGGAAGGGAAGGGAAGGGAAGGGAAGGGAAGGGAAGGGAAGGGAAGGGAAGGGAAGGGAAGGGAAGGGAAGGGAAGGGAAAGGAAGGAAAGGAAGAAAGAAAGGAAGGAAGAAAGGAAGAAAGGAAGAAAGAAAGAAAGAAAGAAAGAAAGAAAGAAAGAAAGAAAGAAAGAAAGAAAGAAAGAAAGAAAGAAAGAAAGAAAGAAAGAAAGAAAGAAGGAAAGAAAGAAGGAAAGAAAGAAGGAAAGAAGGAAAGAAGGAAAGAAAGAAGGAAGGAAGGAAGGAAGGAAGGAAGGAAGGAAGGAAGGAAGGAAGGAAGGAAGGAAGGAAAGAAAGAAAGAAAGAAAGAAAGAAAGAAAGAAAGAAAGAAAGAAAGAAAGAAAGAAAGAAAGAAAGAAAGAAAGAAAGAAAGAAAGAAAGAAAGAAAGAAAGAAAGAAAGAAAGAAAGAAAGAAAAAGAGATTTTGATTTTTAATAATGAAGCATTTAGTTGACAATAAAGTTAATCTCAGTGTACCTAAACCTGTCCATTAATATAGTTGAGTTCAAAAAATTTCACTTCAAAGTAAAAGGAAGAGCCCTTTTTAAACTCCATATTAGAATATGTCCATCAGACTTTTTGTTTTGTGACTGCCATGTGTATTTCCTTCTCAGTCTCACTATTGCCATGTATTTCAAGGTGATTAAAATATTTCATTTGAAGAAATTTCACGAGTGGAATGTCATATTCAGCTAAAAATATGTTTTCTTTTTGTTAAAGATACACTTCCTTGTCTCAAAGGAAATTCTGAGGTATTATATAGAACACAAAAATATCTTTCTGTATATCTCTTTTATATTAGTGTTGTCGATCATAAATGACCACATGCACCCTTACAATGGCATACCCTCATGTATCCTTAAAAACAGTGGGATTCATGAAAAACCTCTTTATTTCTGTAACTGAGTAGTAGGCTTTATTTTAAGCTAGGCACACTGAAGATCCTTGTCAATTTCTTTAGTAGTAGGAACCAGTGAATGGATTTGAGTACTTAAAGCCGTTTATCTATCCAATTTTTAGCTTAACTTCTAAGTATCTTTCAAGTGATCTTTTTTGCCCTTTTGTGCATGACTAGCAATGAGGCCAGAGCAACAACTGAAAGAAAATGTGCTGGTTGTGTTGGATCCATATCTATTATAGAGGACTCCAATGCATTAGCGAGACTGTGCTGGCTGCTGTAGCTTAAAGTGCAAAGTTAATTCCTTATGGCTTTCACTCTTGCATTAGAAGGCATTATGGTTCTGATATTATACAAGTTCTAATACACAAGTTCTACTTTAGAGCCATGTAACTTCATACTGGATCTCTAATCTAAAGTCTCACAGGTTTTGTGAGCTTAACGTATTGTCCTTAGCTCCTTTGCCATTACAAGCTGTAGCATACAAGCTGAGCTACAACTCAGGTATGGGGAAGACGAAAATGTACAATTATTAGGTGAATAACAGAAGCCACTTAAAATGTTCTCATGCTAGTGAATGAGATCCTCACATCTCAGAAGTAAGAAAAAATGGTAGAGGGACAGGAGGCATAAAATTTCTTTATGAGTTGATTCTACCACTGAGCAAAGATGGAAAATCTTCACCCCTGTGAGAAGCAAGAAGCTGAGGAAGAAACATAGCAGGTCTCCTTGAAAATATAATAGAATTTGTCTTTGATCTGGATAAACAGTTTGGCAAATTTTCCAGTAAAACCTACTGGACATTGTTTCAGAAATTGTGAGTTGTGTTGGAAACCGATTTAGATAGACTTTTACTTTTGACATAGATTGACTCTGCCCGTGTGGCGCTTTTTTAACCCCGGGGAAACCAAACTAGATCTATCAGTCTGGATCAGTATTTAGAGAAAGCTGATCTTGAAGTAAAGTCAGTGGAACCTAAAAGTGGGTTTATTTTAACACAAACAAGTTAATATGATCATGGTTATATGGTCCTATATTTTTTTTTTTTTCCAAATGCATAGTATTTAACCATTACTCCATATTGTTTATTTTAATGTTACAAGAATATCTGTGCACACACAATTTTCAGATGAGGGAAACCCTTAGATATGTAGAGTAATTATAAAAAAAAAAAATTAATAAAATTTGTTTTCAAATAGCTTCTTCTAAAATTAATTTTCAGTCTATGGAAAATACTTGCTGACAAAATAAGAATTTAAATTTCTGGCAGTGGAAAAGGAGCATGGAGTACAAACAGCAAGATGGAGAAATGAGTGGAAGTAATTTATCTTTCATATAATTATGCAGCAATTTATTTCAGCTAGCAGTTTCTTTTCTTTAAATGGCTGTATATAATTCCTTAGTAATTTATGACTTTATATCAATAGCAATCAACACTTTCAATAGAAACGTGTTTTGCTTCTTCTCATCTTGTAGAAAAAAAACCAACCAACCAAACAAACAAAAAAGTCGTTGAATTTTATTTCCTTTGTCCTCAGCAAAAAGAACAGAAATGAAATTGCATTTTCAAGACAAAACAAAGATCTTATTTTTAAGTTTAAAAAAACCCAATATTCAATATTCTTGAAGAAAGTGTCACAAAATTTTATCTCCTCCTTTTCTCACCTCCCACCTCCACCCTTATTTGTTATAACATAAAGTCACTATGGTGTAGTATATTTTTTTCCTTTTACTGGAATAGCTAGTGGTCCATGACTTCTGTGTTCCAAGTGCTCTCCAAATACATCAGTAGAAATAACATTCTTTTATTCAAATATTTTTTTGTTAGATAGTTTATTGAGCGAAAAGAATTTTGTACAGATGTAACGTGCAATTTTTTGCTTAAGTCCCATTTTAGGTTTCAAAACTTTGTTGATATTTTTAATGTAAAACTTGTGTCTGAATATATGTCTAACTTGGACAGAGATTAATTTAAACATGTCAAATTTAAATGAGTAATTTTAATTTAATAAGTTTTACTTTTTCTAAACAGATGCTAATGAAAGCAATAACACCTCTAGAGGGCAGTGTTAAATTATTTGAGATGATTGTTTTATGTTTTATCGTGCAAACTACTGGATGTCTGATGAGCTGACCTTCATCTGGAATATTTTAATAGTGATTTTAAGGGACTGTTCATATATCCTTAAAATCCTTAAATATCCTTACAAATAGACCTCTTTTAAAATCTGTAAGAGAAAATGTAGATGAACCTGTGAGCTTTGTATCTGAACATGAAACTGGGATGACTTCAAGACACAGTTCCAAGCACCAGTGAGAAGACTTGAACGATCAAGATGGTGTAGTCAATATTTGGAGTTACTTACAATGGTTGACTAGAGAAAATAAAGGGAGAAAAAAGTATTTTCAGTAAAACTAACTGTTAAGAGTACCCAGGGTTTTTCTAATGATCCGGTGTGGCTCCAGGATTGGGAAGGTAGTACTTTGCGTAGCTTAGTGAGAATTCCTCAGCTTTCTCTTTGGTATTTCATAAGATGAAGCTGAATCTTCTTTTTCCCAAGTTGTGACTGTCTCTTGTTGTCATCTGTAATGACACTGAAAACCTAAGTTCATAGTGGCGTTTCTCTGTTTCTGTTCTGTAGCGTTACCTCTATTCTTCTACCCATTAACTTCATACCAGTGTGCATAAGATTTATTGTTTCATTTATACTTTTATTTGATATATACAAATGAACAGGCCAGCACACATTATATACCAAAAACCTTACTAATTGAGATTTGCAAACTGCTTAACATCATAAGCAATGGTGACATCCCTTACTCTTTTTCTCTATTTTGCAAAAACAAAGCACATTGAAAGAACAGTTTCCACAGAGCAAAAATGGATTCTGAAACTATTATATGACCTGTACAGTCACCTTTGTGGACTTTAACTTATGGAAGCATTTGGCGGAACTTTTTGAGCACAGGAGTGCTAAGAGTATGCAATGATTGGGTTGTCGGCTCAAAGTTGGTTCCTAATCAACTGTTTTCCTTAGTCTCCTATTCAGGCTAAAGACATATTGACCCTTTCTTTCTGCAACAATATATCGATATATATTCAACATCCCAAAAGAAAATATGGCTTCATTGCACTAATGATCTTGAGTGACGCAAATTTGACATACACCACAAATGACAGATTGATAATAAAGTCAGTCTGAGCCACATGTACACAACTCACAGTCATACAGAGAAATGCATGAATTCTATATCCCATGGAATTGTACCTAATGGAACAAATCGGGAAGGAAATGGGCAGGTTGTAGTGATACATAAACACAAAATGGTAGTTATTTTCCTCAGTGCCTCTAGAATGAAAATTGAGTTTCTGCAGTGTGTTAGTGGGAACTCTGAACTCTTTATGGTAACTTCCCTTTGCCAGATAAAGGGAGGAATAGGTCAGATTTTTGTTTTGGAACAGAAAAGGATAAGGTATATCTGCAGCATGTACATTTTCTCTGCTACCTTAAGAAGAGGCATATTTTCCAAATTTTATGTAGACTAGTGGTATATCCAAGGAGGTGCTGTCCCAGACCTATATTTCTCTTCAAGACTCTGCAACTCAATCTAAGTCATGCAAAAAACATGAACTTTTATTTTCACAGTTTAATGTGAACACACTAATGACAAAGTTCATTGACTATTTTTGAGCTGCACATCTTTTCAGCTTTTTCCTGGAAGCTGCACCATGAAACATGTTTTGACAAACATACATACGCACAGTCAGGTTTTGTTATAATAACAGGATTGGCCAAAGGATTTACCCTGAAGATGGAAACTAACTTTTAACTGGGGTGACGATTGCTCGAACGATTGGTTGAAAATCTTTTAAAAGATTCAGAATAGCTGTTACAGGAACTTCTCAAATGATCTGCACTACCACTGGTGAAAATAAGCAAGCCTTTTCTTTAGACAAGTATTTTAATACAACTTCAGTAGTTCACACTTCACAGACATTTTACTTGCTTGGTAAACTAAGCACTGTGTGTGTGCATATGTTTGTGCACACATATACAAGCTTTTTTCCACTCCAGATAAAATTATCTATCTTGAGAGAGTATTTAAACTCTTCCTGCAGTAATTTGTGGCTTCTCATGACAGACATTTGAGCCAGACTAATAAAGGGGTGAATTAGGGAAACGTGGTTTCTCTAAACCATTACAAACATACAATATGATCTTGGAGTGCATGAAAATTCAGTGTGGGATGCGATGTGATTCTAGTTTCTAATCACAAGCTTTTGTTAGCTTGTTAAGTTACAGCAAGAACACTGGGATTCCTGAGGCGGTCGTTTTGTTGAGTTAGCTTGCTTTATGGTGACATTCATATTAAATTTGTGTCTCAAATGAACTCATAAAATGAGAGGGAAAATCACTTTTTATAAATTTATTTTGTGCTGGGGTTTTGCTGATGGTTTAGTTATTCTGTCTCACTAGAAATTAAATGAGTGTTCAATGCTTTTTGAAGGAACATTGAAGCAGCTAGAACTAGATACATTTTATATGCCTTTCAGGGTGGATCCTGAGTTTGAATTTAATTTGGATATTCCACGCTCACTTAGAAACAAAAGTGTAGACAGAAGGGCTTGTGAGGAACTGTGATAGCTCAAACAACTACTACAACTACTCCTACCCCCTAAAATATATATACACATACACACATATATAAAATATATAATTATATATCTATAAGGCAAAGGAACTTCATTCTGAATTACCATGGTTGCCATCTACATTTTGTGGAATTTGGGTACCATTTCCTTTTCATTCACTGCCATTGTACAGAGACATTTTAAGGTGTGAAATAATAAACCAATGCTGCTATAAAGATTTTTGGTTGCACCGACTTCACACAGCTTAAAACAAACATAGGACCATTATCGCTAAAAGTTGCAGCCTCAAAAGAACTTGTTATCGGGTACCTTGAAAGCCACCAAGACCTTCCATTTTTATTACTTTTTCTTAAGACTGTAAATGCTTTGTTTATTTGAAATTCCGTCCTACAGCAAAATAGGGGGATTGTATATGTACTATTCTGTGCAAACTGTGAAATCAATATACAGTCTTAAATATTGGAGGGACATCGTTGTAAACTAGTTATTGATGTGCTAAAGTCATTTACACCTGACAGAGAAGATAGATTATGACACTATTAATGTAACTGGCAGTGGGTATAAGAACATAACCTGCCATATAAGCCAAGAGACAGTCATCTGTAAAGTTTTTATGCATATTTTGTTCAGCAAGCTATACAGTTCTGACAGCTACGAATCACTTTTAATCTGTCAATTTCAAAGGTTGTCATCAGAAAGTTCAGCTGAAGGAGAAAGTCTGTTTGACTCATCTTAAATGTGAGATGATTACTGTTTGTCACATTTACAAATTATGCTATTCTTAGAAAAATTAAGCTAAGCTGTTTAGCATGGTTATTGTGTAATTTGGAAGGCAGGATGTGGTAATGCATCTAAAATAGAAATATACAATTGTGTAGTGAAACTTGTTTGCTAATGGATGGCATGCAGCAATAGCAATAAAAGCAAGGATGTTTCGCTTTGCAATAACTCTTCATGTACATAAAAATATGTAAAGAAAGGAAAAATATAAAAACTGCTGAATGTTCAGTTTTTCCCTGTGATGTAGAGATATAAACTCTGGAACAGATGACACAATTCCTGTGATTCTCTAGATATAAAACTGTTTCTTTTTACTTTCAAAGTGCCCGTATGTGATATCATTGACCTTGGACACAGACTAACAAGACCTGGCATAGTTTTATGGCACATTGCCTTATTTGAAGCTTTTTTAGGGCAGACTTTATCAGCGGTGTTGAGGTTTGATGTTTTCTATAGCTGACACATCCTGCTTTTTTGGGGTAACATCATCCAGCTAGCATCCTTTGCCCTATGAGGTTGTTCACGCTCCAGTGATGTTTTTCATATTTTCAGCCTGTTCTGCAGTTTTATGAGTTTCCAGGAGTTGCCCACGATCCCCTAGCAGCTATGCCAGCTATTATAAAACAGAGAAATTTAGTTTCTTTCACCATTAGTTCATCCTTGCATGAATGGGGCCCTGGGACCATCTGCAGAGGGAGGAGGCACCCATTCCTTCTTTGTAGCAATTGTTCTCTGTTGTTTATACAAATCACAAAACTGACTTGTCTCCTGGAAGTGCTGCAGCTTTGGGAGGCCAGGAGAAACTGAATCATTTTAATGACTGTGTGTGGTAACCATTGGTTCAATAAAAAGTTTCAATGACTCTGCAGGGCTTTGAAAATGGCATTGTGTATTATTCTTCTTCATTTAGCTGCATACCCCGTATGTAATGACAATACACAAAATAGTAAACAAAAATGCTAATGCAACACAGTCATTAAGGAGAAAAATTACTCAATAACAGAATAACAAAGCTTTACAGCTAGATATATAAATTAAAATAATTTTATTGGGTCAATAGTGAATTTCACCAAGAACAAGTAGTTCAGCTACTTGTTTTGTCAGTCCTGTTCCCATTCACGATAACTTCCCATTGGCTTGGAACAGAAATTTTGTCTCAATAAAAGTAAAGGACCTCAGGACTTGCAGGGCTTCAAAGCCCTTAAGAAAGCTTATGAAGTAATTGAAAGCAATTTTGACCCTTCCCAGAAATTATGAAGTTACCAGAAATAAAAATGCCCATACTGTGAAAGTAGAATGAAAAGCACGATGTCCTTTTTTAAGTGAAGAGACACTTTTGCATTGAGGCTGTAGGGTTCTACAATGACCCCTTAGGCATTGGAGAGGTCCATTGGCGGTGGCTTCTTCTCAGCAGCTCCTAACAAACTCCTTTTACACCGAGCCATGTGGAGGAACAGCAATGAGCAGCAAAACCTACCATATCTGTTGGGAGTGAACCACATGCACTTCACATCTCCAATTTTCACCTGTTTCACAGTTTCAAGCAGGATATGACACTGTAGGCTGCTTTGAATACTGCACAGACATTTTACCATGTCAAGGCATTTCTTACAAGGCTTAAGCAAGCAAGCGGCTGTAAATATGACTGTATTTGTCGATATTATTCTTGCACTCCGGAAAGGTATTTTTATTTTTCTTCTTGCAGGATGAGTGCAGTGACTCAGCACTCCTTTGTTAGGACAAATCTATTTTTCTAGGCGTTGTCTTAGTTCCTGTAGAAGAAACTAAAACTCTTATTGCATTTTGGTGATAAATGAAACTTGTTTGCATTGTATCAGACCAGATAGCTGCTTGACATTTAGGTCTCTTTTTGAAGAAAACAATGATGGGGGAAAAAAAATCAATCCTTAAGTTCTTTTTTTCTAATTTCTTCCCCCATTTGCTTCCCCTACCCTGCTGTTTGGTAGCTGCAAACCTAGCTTTTACCTCTAGGCAAGTGGGAAGGCAAGCATCTCCTTCTGGAACTAATGTCAATGTATCTCCTTGGATTAATTGGCAAGTAAATGGTGCAGTCTATATGTTGCCTCCTCAGGAGAGAGTTCCTACATCAGCAGCTTTGGTGATACTTTGCTCTGAAATTTAGCCCTCTATGTAACCCCTTCCTGGCATCTCTCAGGAGAGCCTAAGTCAGTCTTTCTGCAGTTCCATATAATGCATGAGGGCACAACTGCATTTCCCCGAGAAAATGTGTTTTAGATTAATATTGACTGATTGATTGTTTTAAGAACGTTCCTTTTTTTTTTGTCTAGCAATGTCCCTTGGTAAATGTTAGTATGTCATATGGAAATAATATTATGTAATTCCTTAGCTCAAGCAGTTTTTTTGATATACATCTAATCAAAAGGAAAAAAAAAACATAATAAAAAGGTAATTATTTCTAAGTCAGACTACTGGGCACAACAGGGTTTTGCTGGGATACTAATGTTTTCAAAAATGCTCAGAATAATTTTGCATTGCTCATCAGAAGTTATTGCTGTACTTTTGCTACTGGAAATTCTCTGTGCAAAGCACACGCCTCCACAGTCCTGCTTTCAGGAACCACTTATGATCCCCTTTGGAAAGGGAGTTCAGTATTCTTAAAATTGCTTCCCCCGAGGAATACATGAAATTATCCACTAAAGCAAGGAGCTGATTTTTGTAGTTAGTGTGTTTCATATTAATGTGAGTAAAACCAGTTGTTTCACAAGCTAACAACTAAATTGTGTGCCTGTATACAGATTTTTTCATCTGGAAGCTTTCAGTGATAAACATCCACTTTCACATTTTTAATTCAATGGGTCATTTTTGTAAAATGCAACTTTTTTATTTAACTGAAAAATCTCAGTTTTGTTGCTAGAATGTTTTAAAATGACAAAGAGTACTTCAAAAGAAAACATATTTATTTCCCGAAGTGCTACACAGATGAAGAACATCTTTAATAAGCTAACACCCTCCTGCTGAGTTTCTACCATCAGAACATGTCTACGCTAGGCAAAGTTTCATTTCTATTTAGTTTCAATTAAATGCCTGTAATGTAATTACATAGCACAGGAAGGATCTATTGATGTTGTGAATTTGATTTTTAATAAGATTATGAAAAAAAGATGCTAAGGTGCCTCCATAACTTTAGAAATTATTGTTTGTCCGTCTAGCTTCTTATGTGCAACGATAACATCTAGAAAATATCAAATCCTGTTTTGGAAGGGGTTTTTTGGTGTTGTTTTATTTGTTTTTCCCACTTTGAGACATACGTTACTTGGCCACTGATGTTGATGGGAGCACTCAGAATAAAACATCCCCACTTGAGAAAAAAGTAACAGGTTCAGGCTTATGGTTTATGATGGAAAGAGTATGATGGCTATTCTGAAAATATGCATAATGACAAGGTTCCCATAGAAGATATAACTGTGTCAGCAGAAGTGTGAACATTTTTTTGCTTATGAAACTGAAGCTAAAAAAGCAAGAACCATCACATTTTTACCATTTGTAAAAATATCTAATAATTTTGTGGTTTCACCTCATCTTTTGAGCTTTTCCTCTGAGAAATGACCTTTCTATCTGTATAACAGCAAAATATCTCAATTTCATCACTAAAACGGTCATCATTTCACCTTGAATCTGTTACCAGAAGCTTTGTCACTTGAGGTATATAAATCTACTTTGCATGAAGCACTGACATTTAATTAAAATTTTATTTTGTGTGTGAAAATCTTCAGCCCAAAATAGAAAGTTTCCTATGATTCTAGTAATCTGTAGTTTCTATCGCGCAATCTTTCATGTACAAATCATCATTTTAGTGTTGCCTGTATTCCTCAATGAGTTAGTTTCTTCCATTCCCACAACAAAAAGCTGGTTCCTCTGCCAGTATTTGTGACTTACAAGCTGAAATTACTGGGAAGCCAAAATGAAATGCTTGATAATGATTCTGAAGTGTAAGTTTTGACTTTGTTCTAGACTTGTGTTCCTGTGTCATCTTAACTGAGCTAAGTGTTTTTCATTCAAATTGGAAATATAAACCAGCGCGAGTGTAACATTGACCGTATTTTTTCTCTGTATGAAGCTTGTTAATTCATCTTGACTGTTCTACCTTGACGTGTCACCTCAGATGGATTCCAGGACACTTTGACCTGAGCTGGTCAAAATGGGGAAAAAGTAGCCCCAACAACCAATACTTTTATTTTACTGTTAGTATCCAATTAGAGGAAGAAATTAAGAGTTTGTCAGGGTCGTATCTCTTGATTTGCGGGCTTGCATGGGGAGCTAAACAGCTAATGCCACCCAGACTCAGGCCAAAGCCCAGGGAGTGGGAATAGCCAGGTCTTCTTGGATCACTAAATGTAATGACTATTAGTGTAGCCTCATGACAAAGATACCTCAAAATCAGGACAGAGTGGTAATCGGAGGAGATGGGGGAGGACAAAGAGGAGTAGGTTATCTCTTTCTGTGAAGAGAGATAATGCATCTGCAATGTATATGTACACAGAAGACATATAGACAATATTACCTTGCACATGCCATTCTAAAAAACGTGAATTCTTAGAACATGAAAATTAGAAATACACTGTGTTTCAAAAAGCTGGACCCAATTTGAAATCACTATACATTGAAATTAGGTCTATCATTTTGAAACACATTATAGAATTTAGACAGGACTATTACATATACTAAAAATCTTATATGTTATTTCCACTATTTACATATCTTGAAAAATCTTTGCCTTTTAAAGTTCTTTTTTTTTTTCCTAACAAATCAGGTGGTGAATAACTCACTACTCATTTCACTTTCTAACTATGTTGTTTGCATTAGTACTCAAAATGAGCAAGTGAAAAGTCTACTGCAAAGAAAGTTTTGTTTTGATAAAAGTGTTACGATCCTCTGTTCTGACCATCTTTGAAACCCTGTTTCCTGGAAAAAAAAAATAAAATAATGTCATACCTTTCTTTTTTTGTCTCGTCAAAACTCTTCATTTAAACCATGTTTTCAGAGCATCTTGTGTACTTTAAAATCTTTAATAGATTTATCCTGTGACACAAGTCTGAGAGAGTAGATACTACTATTCTTGTTTCACAAGGAGCCTGTCTCAGAAAGAGAACAATTGGAAGTTGAACCTCTGACTCTTGACTGGGTACGTGCTTAAATACAAGAAATTCCATTTAAACATACGAAATCACTTTCGTACTGCAGAACGGGTCAGAAACTTGAACAGTTTGCCTGAAAAGATTTTGGAATCACCATTCCTGGATATATTAAAAATCCGAATGGACAGTGTCCTGGGAAACCTGCTTTAGGTGACTCAGCTTTGAGCACACTGTTCGGATCAGATGACTACCTGAGGACCCTTCCACCATCATCTGATTTGTGATTTCATAGTGCCTCAATCAATGGGTAAATTTTCCTTTCGAAGTTTTAAAGCAGAAAACTGCACAGAATGGAAAAGTCTTTTCCAGATCTAGCGGTGTGTCTGCTGCTTGCTCTGTATGCATCAGATGGCTTCAGTAGAACTTCCTCAGTAAAAAAGTCTTTTCTGTGAAGAATTTTTTCCTTAAAAAAACCCTGTAGAAGTACGTAAGGAACAAGCTGAGTTGCATTTCCTCTTCCATAGGAGACTTGTTTCTGAATCTAGGTGGAGTGCACGTGTGAGATGGATGAACTTGCCCTGAAAATGTTGCATAGTTTCTCACTAGAAAAATAATAGTATAAATGCATTTTTGGGTTTTGTTTCTCTGGCTAGCAGTATCTTCCACATGTACAAAGCTGAGAAACTCTTGATAGAGGAAAATGACATCTTTTGACACAGAGATAGTGCAGAATGTCTGCTAGGAAATGGTGCTTGAGTAGCTGAGTGAGTTGCTTTACTAAATACGTTACGATTATACCCATAATTACCATAAGGAATTAATACCCTCTCTGGGTACATGCTATGAGCTTTTCCTCTGATTAAACAAGATAAAAGAGGAAGAGTCAGAAAAAGGAAATGTTGCATATGAAATACTAGTACATGTCAACAACATATTGGGCTTAGGACCAAGTCTCTTCATTCACAAATGTGCAGTTTATTCAAGGGCAATGGCATGTGATGAAAGGACCTTAACATGAGAAGCTGTGATATCTCAAGAGCATTCCTCACCTCAGGCACAGGCGGTGGTTGTGCAGCTATGTCCATTGCTGTCTGGAGCTATTTTCTCTGTGCAAGAGGCTGTGCGGTAACTTCTGGATGAACCAGGTCAGCTATGCACTCATCAAGAGTATTTGCACTGGAGATTGCTGCCCACAATAGATGCAGTCAACATTTATCTTTCGTGCTGAGCATGACACTAGCTATTAAATGCTTCCTTGTTATTTGAATAACATTCAATAACAGGTGCTGTGTCTTCTCTGTAGAGGTCCTGTAAGACAAATGGATTACATGTTCTCCATCTTCCTTTGTTCTGTCAGTTCTATTGACATACAAAGTAGCATCATAGAATACATCTGTCTATATGAGGCTTTGCTTTTCAGTGCAGTACAAGATGCTGCGTATTCAAGGTAGGATGTTAACAGTAATTAAAGGCAATTGTTAAATGATTTTCAAACCAATAAGGTTAAAATGGAAAAGCAGTGTCAGCACACTTGTGTTGTTATTTTGCTTTTAATTAAAGCTGGAAGTAAATCTCATATATCCTTTAAACTTTTCTTTTTTGTTACATATGAAGGAAAAACCAGTAAATTCATCAAAACATAAGTATTCTTATTAACCTGTATAGAATCAGAGGCCTTAAATAATTTGCTACTTTGCCAGCGTTTTAAAGCGTATGACAGAAGATCACACAAAACTTGGTTATTCTGAGAATGCTCGTTGGTGTGATAGTGAGATGAGTTGGATGTTTTTGGTTTGAAGAGAGTTGACCTCGTTAAAAAAAAAGAGCCTTAGATGTTCCAAAAAGTAACAGCTGAGTTTCTTCAGTGGTGCAAATTTGGAGGAAAATAGACAGTTTCATCATGAGAGCAGTCAGGCACCAAAACAGATTATACAAGGGGCTGTGTGTCTCCATCCTTGGAGGTTTTCAGGTTCTGACTGGATAAAGCTCTGAATGACCTGGTCTCCTCTCATAGATCATCCTGCTTTGAGCAAGAAGTTTGACTTGACATCCCGAGAGGTTCTCTCCAACCTGAGTTATCACAAGGTGTGACCTTCTTTTCACATCTCCGTGGTGGAGGTGTGAGATAAACATGAATATAGATGTATTGCGGAGCCATCCATACAGTGAGATGGTGGGACAAAAGAAGGGAATTCCTTTATGTTAAGATATTTTTCATATCCTGAATATTTGCAGTTCAGTCACTTTTAGGATAAGGCAAACTCAACTGCTGTCAAAGGATGATAAATCTTTCCTCCTGCACAACTTTACGAAGATTTTAATGTGCTTGGGAACTCCTTTAGATTTCCTTTAAACAGGCAAATACATGAAGTGTTGTATGTTTAGTAGAACAGGGTAAGTGTACCCAGGAAGGCTAAACAATTGCCAAAAGAGAAGTAGCTTTTGCTATGTAACCTACAAACTGACGTGACAGTTATGGTATCTTCAATACAGTGTGAGGTAGAACTATTCTTCAAGTCCAGAAATCAATACAGTTTTATTTTTATTGCATTCAATTAAGACTATCTTGCCTTTCCAAGAACTGGAATCTATTAGGTAGGCAAAGAACCATGCGTCAGTTTCTGTTCTGTTTCCAGTCCCTGAGAAAACCTGTCCAAAACCTTTATTTTGTGTTGTGCTCAAACACCATGGCCAAGTTTCTTCACCTTTGGCTGTTTGTACAGCCAAGTGGTGGTAGGAGTTACACTTAACACTAAAATTCCATTAAGCTTCTCCATAGGATGAAAAGAATTTTAGTCCCCGTAAATAAATACATCAATCTGTAAAGAGTTAACTATTGATAAAGAAGAATCACTTCAGAAAGGACATAATGTCCCTTCTTATGCTAGAGAAAACATTAAGAAAGGGAGATTAAAATAATTGTGAATTTTTTTTGCTGCATTTTGTGTATTTTGACACTTCAATATATTTTACAGATACACAGTTGGCATTTTAGTGTAAAAATAAAAAAAAAAGAAATAAAAATGTGACTATAAGCTAAAAAATAAGTGAGTATTCAGTAGTGAGATATTTTGTATTTCCAATTCATTTAGGACAGATTTCTTAAAAATTATAAAAAGGTCTACATATCTTAATAGGAGTGGAGTTAAACCACCTGTTTAACAGATTGTTCCTAGCAATCTGATATTTTTAAGACTCTCTGGAGAAGTCAATTTTCCTTAAATACAGGGTGGTAGATCTGGTTATAACATGTCAACATGTGACTAATTTCTGTTCATCTCTCTTGAGCACTAACCGCTCTTAACTTAGAACAGGTTTTTTATTGTTGTCTTTCCAATGGGATCTTTATTTCTTTTGATGGATCTTCCCTTTTCCTTGTACTTTCCTTCTGGGGTATTTTTTTTAGATTTTTTTCTGTAGAAAGGCACTTTCTACTCAAATGGTATTTTGGTTGAAGGGAGTCTAAGTATTATTAAGGGACAAGATTTTTTTTTCTTTGATTTTCCACTTAAAATTTGCTCAGTCTTCTTCAGTAAGATTTTTCAATTCCAGTAGCCCAGACTCTGAAATTCTGCTATGACAAAGCACGTGTTGTTATATTGTGCTGTTTTGGAAAAACTGGCTGATTTCATTGATAACTCAAGTAAGTCGCAGGCTAATTCTAGGCCCTGAATATTCAGGTTCTTATAGATAGAAAATGGAACACCAACTTGACCATCCTTGTAGTTGCTAATTTGTCACAGACCTAAATGGAAGAATGGAGGAGGTGAAAATCTATTGTGGGATATTTTAAGATCATAACTTTGAAATCACATAGCCTAAAATGTCCCTCTATTTATATAAATGTATTATCACTGTTCCTGCTTCCATACTGTATATCTTTAAAACAAACAAACAAACAAACAAACAAACAAGCCCCAGAATTAGTCTTTGGATGAGATTTTTAATAACAAAATGCCAAGGGAAAACATTAAAAAAAAATCTTGTTCTGTAACAGTTTATCCATTAGAACACCCACTGATTTTTATGATCTACATCTGTGGAAAGAGTAACGCCTATGACTTTGACAGTTGAGATAAGAGATTTATACTTATTTTTATCTCTTGACCGATTTTACATAGAATTTAGAAAAAACAGTGAGCAGAGCATGATCACACTGAAGTGTTTGTTCAGTGAAAGTCAGGGCATCGATTAAAAAAAATAATAAAATAAAATTAAAAAAAAAAAAAAAACACAACCGAAAAAACCCAACAGATGTGGGAAAGAAGCAATGTCCTGCTCCCTTATAAATTTTGGACAGGCATGTGTATGATATTATAAGGGATTTTCCTGAGATTTATTCTCAGATTATTCAATGTCTAAGAGAATCAGAACGGTGCTCAGCTGGGGCAGTCAACAAGCAGACAGAACATGTGACAGATGCACAGATGACTTCAAAGATGCCATTACAAGTGCCTGTGGAGATATTTAAGGAGCCAGATGCTATTGCTTTATATCTTCCACAGCTCAGAGTGTGTCCTGTGATCACCTTCCAAAGTGGGTGTGTGGTTCAATATGCTGAGATAAATAATATTCCATCTAGCCAGTTTTTGTCTGTTTTTACTATCTTGGGCACTCATTTAGCATGTGTGTGTGTACACAAGAAGTATAGGTGAGTATATATGTGTACAAACATACATCTATACACTCATTAACTCATGCCCCATGATCCTTTCTCGTCTCTGCTTTCATACTTATTAGACTATTTGACAAACGTATTTTACAGTTTATCTGGACATATAGTAATAATAATCACTATGTAGGTTCACTAAAAATAAATCAAGCAGACAACATGAGTATTTTTATAAGTTTGCATTTGTATGGTGGACATTGTTTATTTCTGTTCAAGTTATTTCACAGTAAATGTAAACCGTAAATGTAAAATGATTTTGTACCCAGTCCTTGCTTTGGACTGGACAAGAAGGGCATCATCAGACCAGTTCCTGTGCCTGTCCCTGTCTGACCTGGTAAGAGGCACTAAGGATGCTTTGTCTTTCCTACAGGTTTATACTGCATTTCTTTGTTTATATCCTCTACATTGCTATCTTATTTATTGCTCAGTAGGGAAAAATAATCTAACTCTGCATCAGGAAAAAAAAAATCATGTCCTGTTAAGAAAAAAATCCCAAAAGTAATAATTGTGGTAATTTATTCTGAGCTTCTATGTAACACAATCCATACAAACTTCCTGAATTAATTCCTGCACAAAAAAAAAAAAAAAAAACAAATAAAAAACAAAAAACCAACAAAACACTGGGTTGAGGAAGGAAGCAAAAAAATAAATGACAATACGTTGCTTTTAAATTTTAAACAACAGAAAAATCTGTAAATATACTTAGTTAAATTGCTCAGTCAGTTAATCTCTGCACTCTGTTTTTGGTCTGACTTCATTTAACATTGAAGTCTGTCCATTGAGCCATTTTAAAAATTTATTATTAATGTAAACAACTCTTTATTAGGAAATGTCAGTTTGTCAATGACTCTGCTTACTGAATATGGCCACTGTAGTTTAAAGCTATAAAGGAAATCATAATTCTGCTTTATGAAGACAATTACAGATTTTACGGTTTGTTTTCTTTCTGAAGCAGACTGTTAACAATATACTCATTTAAGAGTTGAAATGAGATAAGAAATTTGGAATATGCAATAATTCAGGAGGAAATTTCTTACCTGGTATAGGGTCAATTTTTCATAAGAGGAAGATGAAAATATTTTGACAAAGTCTTGCCAACATTATCTGTAATTAATGACCAAACACATTTTGAGCATTTTTGAGGCCTTAGATGCCCCCATGATTCTCCCAACACTACCCAAGGTCTTCCACACCTCTCTTGAATTGTGGATGCAGGAAATTATCAACAACAAATTATCAACAAAACAAAAAAAACCCACAAAAACAAAACCAAAAACAAACAAACAAACAACAAAACAAAACAAAAACAACACTGTATTGAAAACTAATGCAATCTTTCTTCTCACTTCTTTTTATAGGTTTTTAAAATAGTGTAAGCAAGGATGGCATCACAGTGGGATCTGTTCTTCAGCTGACAAAGATACCAGTAATTCTAATACTTTTTCATAATTACTCCTTTTTAGGATAAAAACAAGCAAGCAAGCAAACAAACAAACAAAAACACACACAAAAAAAAACCAACCCAACAAGCAAACAAACAAAACCCCATGCACCGAGAATGTTTTTCTATCCAACCATTTCCTAACTTGTAATTCTGGTTTATACGCTTTTCTCTAAATACATATATTCATATATAACCCCCGTGTTTTTCAAATTTAGAGTCATATAGTATCATTCAATTAATGTAAAGTTTAGGTAAGAACTCATTCCAGGAGTATTTCAGCAGAAAATAATATCATTGTCAGTTTATAATTATAATGAGGCTCGTCAGTATGTTTTTAATTTTGACTTCCATTAGTGGCATCACAGTTACTTTGAGTTTTAGTTGTTGAAAATAGGATGAATTTTTTTGTCTGAGGAGACAGCATGGATTCATCTAACCTGAGGAATCCTAAAGACTTTCACACTTCTCACAGTACTTTCCAGAAATACCTTAATGAAAATACTGCTCTTTGCTGCCTTATTCAGCTCATTGATGTAAAGCAAACAAACGAAAAACAACAACAACAACAAAAACACACATGTAATTTTGGGCTAGATGTTATTTCAAATCTGGACCTGGATTGTATGAAAGAATGCACTCAATAGTTGGACAAAGGAATTTAACAATCAGTTGAAGTTATGGATCCTTTTTATGCTCAGTAATTTTGAGAAATTTCATTTTGAGCCAGATTTTTTGAGCTGATGGACTACCTCTGTATCCGGGCCCTGTTAAGTACATTTTAGTAAGCACAACTACTTCAGTCTAACTTTGAAAGTCGTAAATGGCTATGGATTTTGTGGGGTGTTTTAAATAGGTCAGCAACTCAGCTATTTAATTTACTGGTTTTGAATTTTTGTTCTCTGGTCTTATTGATGGGAATGCAAAATTTTATTTTACAATATGGTGATTGTGCTATAAAGTGCAATAGTTCAAAGCATTTTTTACAGTTACTCTGAGGTATGTATGACTAAGAGTGCAGATAATAACTTGTCCTGCAGAAATATGCGCAGATGACATCAAGCCGAGTGGCGCAGTTGACACACCCGAGGGAAGAGATGCCATCCAGAGGGACCTTGACAGGGTGGAGAAGAGGGCCTCTGTGTACCTCATGAGGTTCAACAAGGCCGAGTACAAGGTGCTGCACCTCGTGGGACAACCCCGGTATTGGTCCCGGCTGGGGTGCAGGATGCAGAGCAGCCCCAGGAGAAGGGCTTGGGGCACTGGGCTGAGAGATTGGCCATAAGCCGCCATGTGCGCTCACAGCCCAGGAGCCAATGGTGCCCTGGGCTGCATCCCCAGCCCCGTGGGCAGCAGGTTTGGGGATCCTGCCCCTCTGCTCCGCTCTGGTGAGACCGCCCTGCAGTGCTGGGCCAGCTCGGGGTCCTCAACACAGGACACACATGGAGCTGCTGGAGAGGGGCCAGAGGAGCCCCAGGAATGATCCGAGGCTGGAACAGCTCTGCTGGGGACAGGTGAGAGAGCTGGGGTGTTCAGCTGGAGAAGAGAAGCTCCAGGGAGACATTAGTGCACCTTTCAGTGCTTAAAAGGGGATGATAAGAAAGACGGAAAGACACTTTTTACCACAGTCTTAGTGACAGGAGAAAGGATAATAGTTTTAAACTGAAAGAGGGTAGATTTACATGAGATGTAAGGAGAAATATTTTATGATGAGGGTGGTAAGGCACTGAAACAGGTTACTGAGAGAAGTTGTGGATGTCTCATCATGATGTGCAGACGTAGCACTTAGGGATGTGGTTTAGGGGTGGACTTGACAGCATTAGGTTTAGAGTTGGACTCAATGATCTTAAAGGTCTCTTCCAATCTAGGTGATTCCATGTGTATATGATTAGAATTGTTCAAGAATGGGCCGGACATGGCTTTGAGGAATGTGATCTACTGGAAGATGTCTCTCCCTGCAGCAGGATGGCTGACCTAGATGATCTTTAAAGGTGTCTTCCAACGCAAAACCGCTCTAGGATTCTGTGATTCTATGATATGTGTTTAGTGGTTAACAAAGTGATGTACTTGCAGTTGCATCCCTGCTTTGTCAAGATTTCATGGTAGTGACACGGTTCTGCAGCCTGATGATATAACTTCATTTTAAATTCCATTAATAGTTCAGATTACAAGAGAAAACCCTACAAGCCATTCCTGATAAAGATCTTCATCAGAGATCCTAATATCCAGGATTGTGTAGTTTACACGTTGTTAGGGGATGTGGGCAGATGTGTTTGGTGTTTCTTGAAAAAGTTATTTTCCAGTGGAAATAAATTAATTGTTTTGTAAACATAAATATGTCAATAAGCATTAGAAAGAAATTTAATAGAAAACTGTTTATAGTATATGCTTTCCAGTTTTAAATAAACTATTCAGTTTTAATTATATGTACTAAGAATATATATTAGTAGCCTTCTAAACAAATTCCAGAGAGACTGTGTATTTTCTTAATTCTCAAACCCAAATTTGTGGAATATTTTAAAAATAAGACACTTTCATATAATTATCTACATGAAAGGGAATGGTTATAAGTGGAAAATAAATAGCAAAGGATATTTTTCTTTCTAATGTAAACATCTGGCAGTAATCCTTGCTTACACAATTAATGGGCATTTAATTGGCAATGATCAGTTTATTGCAGCAATATGAAGTGAATGTTTCCCCAGGAACAAACAGCTGTTGCAAGAATTTCACAGCAATTTAGCAAACACCAGGTGATAGCTGTATCTAGAATGAAGTGTTCTGTCTCCAAGCAAATACAGTAGCAATGAATCAGAGAAAGATATAAAAAGCGAACTGCTAGATTTATCTCACTTTCTTTTTACTTTTCACAGCCTCTGTAATATTATTTCTAAATCAACCTCAATAAAATAACTTAAAAATTAAATTAAATCCAATGATATCCTACAAGATCCATTTGAACTCTGAAGGCATTCAAGATACGACTAATTGAGACTCTTGATTTTAAAATAAAACTATTTACTAGAAATTCAAGTGTTTAAAAAAGTCTACATTTAGAATAGCTGTGTCTTATTATAGACCACTGTTTAAATTCATTGGATAGGGATTGCTCACACAAAATGTGTCATTTGGTGTTTGCAAGTTAGACACATGATGGTAAATTTTCCTTATTTTCTTCATTTTTATCCCTTGTATGAGAAGTTTCACCACAGTTTGATTCATCTTGAGTAAAAACAAAAAACAACCTCACACAGAAAAAAATTGTTTCATTCACAAATTACTGACAATTAAGTAAAAATATAATGATTTCTACCAGCTGTCTAAAATTAAATGTATTACTTTTTAATTTGTGTTGCTTTTGAGCAGCTTTTCCATTATGGCTTAAATAAAGTTTTTCATCTTTCATTATGTTCTCTCATTACTAATTTAATATAATGATAATAGCTGTGCGAACTTTGTGTTACTCTGCTTTTGGCATAGATTAAATTGCACATTTTATAAGTAGCATGCAGGCCAGTACTTATGCTTTGAAAGCCTGGTTTCAATGATGAGGAAAGTAATTTTACTTCAGCAAAATGCCTTATTTACTACGCTATTTTGTATTAGCCTATGCCACAGTCTGAAAACAATAGGCCAAAATGAGCAAAGAATTAAGGGACAGTTTATAGAACAATGCTTTCATTTTTTTTATGTTCACATTCTACAATAATTCATCTCCATGACAAAAGCAGACAATCAATCATCTTCTATTGTGCTTTTTGCTATTAAAATTACTATTCTTGATATAACAAAAGGAAGTTGCCTAAGTAACAGGAACATTCCTACATGTTTAAATCAATACATTGATCAGGCTCAACAAACAACTCCTTAAATCATTAATATGACAATGCAGTTTTTGGATTAATTCATACATATTACTATCAAATTATGCCATTGTTGTTTATAATCTTCTAGAAAATATGCAACAATACATATTAAAGGGATGGTTTATTATATTCTATTAGCTAAACATTTCATCTGGTTATTTTGTGTTGTCAATAGCTTCTAATTTTCAATGTGAAAAGTGAATATTCTCTAACATATTAAACTAAATATTGTGATTCTTTATAACTATTTAAAACTAGATGCCTTAACTGCTGGTCAGGTTTTTGTGCACAAGTAAATATCCTAGAGAAGTCATTGAGAATGTGCCACACCAGTTTGGTTGGCAAGTGGTAAGACATTAAAAAGCAATAGTTCGATCTCAAGCAACTAAATGCAGATAGCAATAATACAATTAATATTTTTAGACCGTTGTCCAAAGTTGTAAGTACACTAATTATAAATAACTAACCTTGATGATATTTTAAGTTTATTTTTATGAAGATACAAAGTGGATACTTTTTTATAAAACTATATAGTTTCAAGAACCAGTCATGACCTTCACTTCTTTTGTACAGTGTCTACCAGCAAATAAAAGCACAATCTCTACAACCTCGCAATCCCAGTAATGAAAGAAATGATAGAAACTGCCAAGCATATTAGATGTGAAAGGAAATGGTCTCAGGATACTAGTAATCTATTAATGTGAACTTCTTTTTAGGTACTACTGTATATGAAAATTTTAAGGGAAGATTTAAGCAAGAGTGAAGTGGATTCACAACTGTAATATATACATATTGTCTTTGTGTAGCAATTAATTATCTGGGACATAAGTTATTGCTTTGCTTCTTCTCTCTTCCTTGGCTAAGGAGAAAGATTGTTGTTTTGTCTACTCACTCTGTCCCATAAAGAAGATATGATGGATATTTAGAGAAAATACACTAGTAGAACTCTTTTGAAGTTAGTCTTAGTGACTGCAGTGATTCAGCCAGAAGGTGCTCTTGATCTTTCATGAAGTAACCATCAAAACAAGAATGTCCTTCTGACTCTGCATCTGAATTTCTCACTGTGAAATTACAGTAAAACACTTGGATTAAAATGTGAATACTTTATATATAACACAGTAAAGTAACAGGATTAAGTTAAGCTAATAATACTGCATATCATTAACTAGCACAAATTTCAGATGACTTTAGAACCCCTGAAGATTTCTTTAATTGTATTTTCTTTTTTCTGAATTAATGAGGCCAGGCCATAACATGTTTCAAGAAAATGAAGTCTTTTGTTAGGAATGTAAATGCAGTGGTACAACATTGAAGATAGCAGACAATATGGATGGTTGTAAGAATATTTTCCTCACATTATAAATGAATGTCACAATAACTTAGGCTACCATTATCTAATTACATTTTCTTAATATATTCTTCTTGTTAAACACTTCCTAAACACTAATTCATTGTGAAGATTCAATATCTATTTTCATTCATAATCCACAATGTCAATATAAAGCGGTTTTGACTTTTGACAAATGTAGTTAAATTTAAAGAATAAAACATTCACTTCTTCTTTCCTTAACTGCTGTCTATTAAACATGTAAGCAAATCAGTTGCTCATATACAATAGCAAACTAACTATGATAGGTTACTTGTGTATGAGAAGCTTTACATTCAGTCTTCCAATATGCCCTGCCCCCAGCCTATGGTCCTTGCAATGATAACATACATCTCCTCTTCTTGATATCTACTCAGTTCCCTTCACTTGGTCTTTCAGGAAGCCTCTTTCCTTACAAGAGTTTCTGGAGCCATTATAATAAAAATGCTTAGTTAAGTTAATGGGTTAAAGAGTTATTACGGGACTCAAAATCAAGGAATCCCTGTACTGGGCAGTAAGGAGACTGCACTTCAGATCCTGGGGTCAGTTTTGGGTCCCTCACCCCAAGAAAGTCCTTGAGTCCCAGTTGAGAGAAGGGAATGGAGCTGGTGAGGGGTTGGAGCACAAGTGTGATGGGAGCAGCTGAGGGACCTGCTGGGTTCAGCTGGAGAACAGGAGCTGAGGGGAGACCTTCTGATCTCTGAACTGCCTGAAAGGAGCTTGGAGCATGGAGGGGGTGGCCTCTTCTCCCAAGTAACAAGTGATAGGATGAAAGGAATTGGCCTCAAGTTGCACATGGGGAGGTTTAGATTGGATAATAGGAAAAATTTCTTCATGGAAAGGGCTGTCAGGCATTGGAACAGACTGCCCATGGAAGTGATGGATTCACCATCCCTGGAAGGGTTTAAAAGACCTGTAGATGATGCCCTTAGGGGCCTAGTTTAGAGGTGAACTTCATAATGTTAAGTTAATAGTTGGATTTGCTGATCTCAAAGGTCTTTTCCAACCAAAACAATTCTGTGATTCTATGAATAAGACGCAGCAGTATCCACTGAATCACTTTGGATGTTGAGGGTTATGTACAGTTGTGTGTTGCTCGTGAGTAATATCATATACCCAGTAATTAGGGAAAAAATATGTATCTTATGGTTTGTGACAGTGAATTCCAAGATGTCCAATAACTTTTCTATCAGCTGAAAAAAAAAAAAGGCTATATAGCCTCTACGGCGTTTTGATGGGTGTAATTATTTTGGAAGGACTGTTAGAACAAATCAGTGAACTGCGCATTGTTTGACCAAGGCTATTTGGAGTCTGGTTCCAAGTGTTTCATAGTAAGTGAAACACAGGAAAAGCTCTGCTCTTACATGCTTGGTTTAGCATCAACCAACTAACCAGGCAGTACTTGCTTAGCTCCAAGCTGGTTTGGAAGGGATGTCTGACATAATAGACACCTGGTAAAGGGGAATACAGAGAAAGGGACCTATGGCCATAGGAAACAAGAGTTTCATTTGTTAAAATTCTCTAGAACACTTAGGAATCCTTCCATAATTCTTACAAAGTGTGTTTAGAATCTGTTTTGGGTCAAAACATTCTCAGTTTTTATTTTAGGACTGTTAATTCTAAGTTATATGAAATTATTGCCACCTATTAAGGGATTTTCAACTTTTTTCAGTATTTTGTACTCTCCAGTAAAAAAAACAAACCAAACCAAACCAAACCAAACCAAACCAAACCAAACCAAACCAAATAAAAAACTAAAAACACAAACAAAAAAAAACCCAACCAAACAACAACAACAAAAACAAACAAACAAACAAAAAATTATATTTGTCTAAATGAACTGATGTCCTCATGGCAGATACATGACGATTTTTCTAAGTTATTTTGATTTTGTAAAGGGACCCAGTTTCCTTAAGGCATCACTCTATCAGTAATAAAATGAATCTTTAAACACATTGTCTAGCAGTTTGTTACCTCTCATAAATTCAGGAAAAAAAATGCAGCTTAGAGTTGTCTTAAGTTAAAAAAAAATGAAATTTAAAGATAATATACTGAAAACCTTACTACCAGCTTTCTTTTAGCTTTCTCGGGAAGGTGTTACCTGAAGGGCACTTCAGCTGACTATTTAGTATCATACAAGTACATGCTATTTAGGATCACACAGAGAGTGTATAATTCACAGATAGCAGGGATTCAAGTTGTGACTTGCACTTAAGAATTAGCCCTCAGGTCTGGAGAATAGTCTACAGATTTAATTATCTTTCTAGTTTTTCTCATTCCTGAAGATTATTTGGTTGCTGTAGAGTAAATCAGCCTCTGTGGCAAAGAGGCAGTTCAAACTCGCAAGAACTTCACCCGAAATGCATTGTTCAGCCAAAAAAATATGGATTTGTTCCTTCATCCCTCACTCTTGACTGGTGTCAAAAAGAATTTGAGAGAATTCAAAAAGATTCCTGGTCTAAATTTTTCATAGGTAGTGAGCAAATTCTCAAGTTGAAGGAGATAAAACTTTCAATCTTTACTATTGCATTTGAGGTCTTAACTCTGGTTGTCAGCTGCAGCTCATTAATACTGTACTATACTGGTTACGAAGTGCCATTTAGAGATCAACACTGATGAGGTTATTTATTTAAGAAAGGTAATATTATTCTATGAATTCTTAATTTTTTCCTGAGCTGTTGAAATTTATTTTCCTGTAACAGCTTAGGTAAAAAGAAATCTTTACACAACTGTATTAATATCATTACTTAATCCATTTTGTGTACCTTGAACACTTGCATGGTCAGTTGACATATTTTGTTTAGTTTTCACTTTTTGCTGCAGCATAAAATAAAAAATTTGTGACTAAATGTTTGTCTGTTTGTCTGTTTGTCTGTTTGTCTGTTTGTCTGTTTGTCTGTTTGTCTGTTTGTCTGTTTGTTTGTTTGTTTGTTTGTTTTGTGGCATATGAAAACTACCCTGGTAATCATGGCAAATATAAAATAAGTATAAAATAAGTCAACCTAGAAAATTTTCTAGTTACCTGTTTGCTCACTTTTAGGAGAAGAAAATTTATTTGAAAGAAACTGTAACTATTGGACTAGAATTAGTTTATTTCCATGTTTTCCACTTACTGTATAAAAATTGTAATTCATCGCTGTAGGTATTTAATACCCTCTGCCATATATATATGCAGAGCTTGAGTGTTGCAACTGTAAAAACTGAGCTAGGGATAATGGTTTAGAACCTACAGAAGAATTCAGTCAAAGGTTTTCTTTGTAATGTTTCTAATATTGGTCATTATACCCCAGTTCTTACTTTAAGCAGGTGATACAGTATCTAATAGAATCAAAATTCCATTTGCAAAATCAATATCCATGACCAAAACCCAATAATTATGTAATAAACTAATTCAGGTCATTCAAGAATAAGAAAACGAGTTCAACACTTAAAGGACTTTTAAAAATCTCTATATTGATGTATTTAAGCTCTCTGCTAGATATTTGAAGTACAGTCAGGTCGTTTACTGATATTAGTTCATTTACTGTTCTTGATTAAGGAACTCTTGACTGCATGGACATATGAACTTTTTTTTTTAATAAAAGAGTGAAACAATTTTGATCTCTTATAATATCACAAATGCCTTATCTGGAACACTTCTCTTTGCAACAACGAGTGGTAAAAATTATTACCCCTAGCTCATTCCAGAATGATCCAACTATCCCACCACTTTCTAGGAGGCACAGGATCCTTTCTACTTTCAAAATAAAGAAGCATCACATTTTTTCCCTGTGACGACTGCAACTGACTTTCTGCATATATGGATTAAATATTTTTTGAGAAAATACAATGTTTCCTACCAGCTTAGTGTTCTATGCTTCCATTATTAGATTTTATTTAAAGCAAGTTTTGTTGTTTGTGGGGTTTTTTTTATTTAAAAATCAGTTTTACAGAATTCTTAGCGATAATGTCTTTTATGAACTACCAGGAGGGATAACAAGGGATACTATTTTCAGTCTGTTGTGTAGATGGGTCGTGATCATGACTTGTTCCTGGTTATTCAAGGCAGCTGATAGATCTAACATATTTATGGTTCAGTTGCTGCATACCACACTAATTCATACAGGAGTCTGGCAGAAAATGTGCTACAGAAGCATTTAGGAGTAGTTAACATGCCAATGTAGCAGTATTGCCCATGTGAAGAAAATGTAAAATTTAGCCTTCTTTATTTTAAAAAACTGCTTATGTTTCTGTGCAGATATACAAAGATGGAAAGACAGTAGAAAAAGTACTCAGAAAGCACTGTCTATTTAAGAAGCTTCCCTCACCAACAGGTCACTATGTTGGTTAGTAATGGACACAAAAATGAGATTTCAAGAGGAAAGGTTCATGAAATTGATCAAAAATTCTTTTCTTTCTCAACGTCTATCTGGTCTTCATACAAAAGCCTGTCATTCAGCTTCCCTCTTTCAGTTCGGTAGACTGAGACTGAAGTACACATAGAATGAAGCACAGGGATTCTTATCATTAAAATGAAAAAATAAAGATAAATTGTCCTGTAAAATTTTAGGAGGGATAGGTAAACCCAGTCATAATCTGATCTGGAAATTTACCTAAGCACTAGGCTTTATGCTGGACAACCCAATATGTAAACTTTACATTTTACCTTAAATACAGTGTTTTAGCAGGCTATTAAGCACAATGGCAAAGCATCTGTACTTGCAGCAATGCAAGAGAGCCTGCCACCTCACAAACTACCAGAATAATTCCAGAATTCAAAGTCTTAGTTAAGAACCCAGTTGTCTCAGTTTACTGAGTCCTTGGCTAACCAGGGCTTGAGAAACTGTGAATATATGATGAGTTGTACGTATTGAGAATTACACATTCCAGATGCTGTATTGCTTGCCATAATTTATTTAAAATTAAATACATCTGCATAGTCTTGTAAAAAAATTACTTATTTCATAGTCTTATAAAAAATTACATATTTCATAGTATTTAAAAAAATCAACATTGCTTAGTCATAGGAATACACTTTGGACTCTCATACGCTTTAAGGATTTCCTAAGCCAATAACATAGACCAGGAGGGGAATGTTATTATGTTTGCAGTGCGAAAGAGAAAAATGGTTAAATATTTACCACAGAACACTGCTGATCCTCAAAATGACCATTATTTACCTTCAACCTGCAACGACGTTCATGCCATTACTTCTCCTAAGTTTCCCTACTTTTCTGTGTCCTGTAAATTTACAGTATTTTCATCCTTCAGAAAATTAGTACCCTATACATGCAGGGCGTAGTGGGAATGGCCGGTGTTTGAGTGAAAGGAAAACCACAGGGTACTTTACTTCCCAGCAGGAGAGGCTTCTACCTCGCTCCTTACACAGCACTTACATCCACTCACCTTGCATTAGTTAACATTACAGACCGCTTTGCAGCTTGAGTGACAGCTCTTCCAGTTCAATCAGTGTACCCAATATAAAGCTGTGTTGTGTGCCAAACAACGTGTTACGGCGTGTCATACCTTGCACTTTCCTTGGATCACTCGCCAGTGCTCGGAAAAGCGTTTCAGTGAAGTGGAGCAGTTGTTTCGGAGGGTATGATTTGACAATACGCTTGATGCTGGATGTAAGTGCTCAAGATGTGGCTGACACAGGTCAAGGGGGCACTTAACACTGCATCACATTTTTACGGTTCTTGGAGGATTTAAGGGGAAATACAAACTGTTTCATTTGATGTTTTCCAGAGCAGGCTCTAGTCTATGATCAGAATAACACCACGTAATCAGCTGAGGCTGTTTTTTGCAGGCATTGTGTTGCAATCCCTCTTACTAACTTGGAAGTTGTTGCCAAAAAAATTGCGGCATCTTACAGTGACTAAGTAGATGTTTAAAATGTACACAGCGGTGGTAGTCAGTGTTTTGACTGACTGAAGATGTCAACGTGTAGAATCCCTAGGGCCCAACGAAATTGTTCTTTTTTTGCTTGCAGCAGTCTATTCTTTGGTCACATTACTATGCAAAGACTAATTTCAGTAATAGCTTTATTAATTTTTCTTGTATTGGAGGTGTGGTCACAGAATTTAGTTTCAAGAATATCTACATAGCAAGGTATGTTGCATTTAGTTTCCTACAGAATTTTTATAAGTCATTGAATGATCATCCACGCTCTTGTAATCTATAAAATGTTTTGAAATTTATTTTTTCCCTAATCTATTTCTGTAAAATTTTTGGTTGCCTGACTGATGCAATTTTTCAACTGCTTTGCATGCATAAGTTGCTTATAAAAAATGTTTTCATAATGACAGTTCCTGATTAGCTTTTGAGCCCCTGAAAATTCATGTTGCCATTTGCAAAATTAACCACTAACTTGCTTAAGCATACTCTGCAGTAAAGCTTTTATGGACTAAACACAGCAGCCCAGTGTGGTATTTGTCACAATGTCATTTGTTTTTCTAAAGTTTTTTACTGTGTTACTGAAAAGTCAAACAAGGTTTGCTAGTTTTTTCATGTTCAGCACTGCGATACTCATACATATTGGCTTGAACTTTAAATCTGAGCTTGAATTTCGTGCTAATTTCATGATTCTGATCACCCTCAGCTCCATCCTCTGTAATTGTCGATGAAAACATTAACTAGCCTCCAACTGGTTTGTTTAACTCTTTGTAAACCAAATATCCACCATTTACAGAATTGACAGGATTGATTAGATATCTCGATGCAAAAAAGCTGAGCCTGGGAGTTGGTTTGTGGCTTAACATCCAGACTTTGATCCTGACCATGCTGAGAATGGTGCTGTTTATCCTCAAAGCATTAACCTTGAAATAAGAACAAAATGTGTGAATCTACATGCTTATGTTTCTGCTTGTGCACAACCTGATCTCTCTTTCCCTTTATGCACAAAAATGAAGGCCTTATAACCACAAGAAATGCATAAACAAATTTAAAAAATGAACTGTGTGGATGTATTGTGCACAGCTTATTCTAGAAAGCCTGTACCGAAAACATGGATTTTCTCCGCCATCTCCAACTCTTCATTGTTTCTGGACAGAAAGATAAATTTGAGTCCAGAATGAAGTTACTTACCAACATGGGCCTTGTCAAATGACAGAATTTTGGTACCTAATAGGAAATATTGAACACTGGGACATGTTTCAAATCTTGTTGTCTTGACATCCCTATCAGTTTAAGATCAACAGCCTGGAATCCTTCTGTGAAAATAGGTGGCTAGAGATTTTGTTTTCAGGACTAAGCAAAAATCTTTAACAAAAGACATCAAAAAATGATGGTTTAAATCTATTTTAGGCTTCTTATCTTTCTCGAGAGTGGCACTTCCACCAGTCGTATACCATTTTCCAAGGGATGTGCATACTTCTGCTCTTTCGTGTTTTGCAGAGGAAATCTTTTCAGCAAGTAGACCAGAAAGAGGAAACATGACATTTTAATTTACCCTAGGAATTAGACTATGAATATAGACCCTTTTAGTTTCCATACAAACATTATACAAATTAGGAAATTTTCACTGTCATAGCAATGGGTTCTAACATTCAAAATATAACTAAGTGTTAATCTGGCTCATTGATTTTGTTCATATAGAGATATTTGACTAAGGTCAGACTCACATTTGTAAAGACCCTGTTTTATGCCTTTATCAAGCATTTAAATTAAATTTATTTGGAGCATTGAATGTAGAATGTACATCTTTATTTGTTATACAGTTAAGGCTATGACCTGCAGTTTCCAAACTAGAAGATTTGTCTCTTATTAGGATCACACTGTAGCAGACGTTACACTATCTATTTTGGATTTGCATTTGCCAATCCCACTGCAGGGGCTGACATCAGTATGATAATAATCTTGGAATCCTTGCCTTCAGTGAGAAATCACTCTCATGACCAGTGGTTTAAATATTGTTTTGTCCAGTTGGTTGGTTGGTTTGGTTTGGTTTCCTTTCTACATCAAAATGGACCCTTGGGAAGTCTTGTGCATGTTGTTTTAATTGGTCAGAGTTGGGATGGACAAGGCCAACAGGGCGCTGCAGTGAGGACGTGTGTGGGTCTGGGGAAACTTAGCAAAAACCGTGATGGTTGTTCTTTAACACTTAAAGCTTTAAGAAATGCCAATGCAGTAACCAGTTCAGTTTGAGGAACAGTTGTGGTCAAAGCCAAAAAAAATACTTGAAGCTTTCGGATAATTCTCTGCTTGTAACTAGCAGAGTCAGGTGGAGCTTTGTGCCCTTGTAAGGCAAATAGATAGTCTCCTATTTAAGAGATTTCTGACATAACTGAAACAATATTAAAATGCCTCCAGTCAAATTATTCAATAAGATATAATTAACATTGGAATGCTCCCACTCTCTGATGACCCAATTATTAATTCAGATTCGCAGTAATAGAGTAAGAGCGTAATCCAAATTTTTGCAGTAAAACCCACGGTAAATTACAGAAATGAGATGAAGTTCCTAAGTTCAGACATCTTTAACTCTTTCAGAGTATCAGTATCTCCTCAGACATTGCATGTTCCACTCAACTGTTTTAAAAAACGCTTCCACACCAGCAGTGACAAACACTAGAATGCAATTTAGACTGTTCAAGTAACAGAAACATAACTTTACTTTGTATTCTAAGAACTGCTAATCTCTGATCTTGTGGAGAGACATTGCCTTTCTAATGGCAAATATATGCATATGTAATAAAAAATATACATATGTAATAAAAAAAGAAGGATAATCAGATTTCTACGAAAAAATCACAGCTGTATCTGGCTAGTGGAAGTGTGTGATGAAGTTGCTTCCACACATTCCTAAAAAACATCCAAAGTCTCACTTCTAATAAGAACTGTAATTGTTCTTCTACAAATCTCCTCATTCAGAGAGGTCTCCAAGTGAGATATACAACATTTCTAACTATCCTGTAGTTTCAAAGTTTCATTGTGTTTTTTGTTTGTTTGTTTTTTAATCCTAATTTGGTTGTACCCCTACTTCATTTCAATAAAAGTAACAAAAACTTATAGAAAGTGGCTAAGATTTTTTTTTTTTTCATATTCAGATGTTTATTTTTGATTCTACTGCAAATGTCAGAACTGTTTTTAATCTTGTGTTATTTAAAATTTGTGAACCCTGTAGTCAAGTGTTCCTACTTTAGAAAGTCATGTCACATCCTCTACATTATCTACAGCATTATCTACAGCAACTGGTTTTTATATTGAGGAGTTCACTTCTGAGGCCAATGACTCTAATACTCTGTCTGCATTCCAGAAGTTAAAAAATAACTTGAGTTTTTTTCTCAAATGACATCTTTCTTCATCGCTCTGGTTCAGCTGTAGTTTCCTCAGCCTGAGGTTTTGTCTTTACAGGTGAGCACACATCATTTTTCCAGTCTAGCAGTGAGTTTTCTTCTTTGCTTGTAGCAACAGGTCGAAGGTTGTGTCAGCAGGCTCAGAGTTTAAAAACATTTTATGGACTTGCTTTTGAAAACAACACATCAAAAAGAAAAAGATAAAAGGTATTCCAAAAAGCATCCCTTTCATAGGGGAAGATGCTTCTGAATTTGCTCAGTGGTGCAGTTCAGGCAGGAGGGAGGCAGGAAGGTGCACTTAGACTAGAACTGGGCTCATTTGAGTCTTGAGCTGTGCATAAATATGCAGAACTTAAAACCACGAGTCAAAAATGATTAAAATCAAAAGAAGGAATAGAGCAGTCCCATCTAGGGGATTATTCCTCATAAGATATAAATGGCAAATTTTCTGTTTTGGTGCATTCAAAAGGTTTGTCCACGAATTGGCATAGTCAAAGTTTCTGCAAGAATTTACTCCGTGGCGAGTTTGGGTGTTTTTTGGTAGGGAGGGAAGGAATGGAAGGAGAAGAAGATTTAGCATTACACCTTCTCACCGTTACCTTGGCAAAATAACCCATCTAAATGGAAGACATCTCTCAGATAGGTTGATGGAGGAAGATTCCCTTCCCTTCACCTGAAGCATGTACAACACCTGGTGCTGGGTGGGGTGCGTGTTCACTGGATTTCAGAAGCTGAGTTGTATTTTCTTCAGTATCCTCTTTCTGGCAGTGTAGCTTTGAGTCAAACAGAGTGTGAGAGGTTGTTTTCCAGATAATATAGTATATCTTTTTGTGGGTTATTAATATAATATATATTCTCATAGGGTTATATGTGTATAATATATATACATATTCTCATAGGGTTGTTCACCTAGTTTAGTTAGCTAAATTAGCTGACTAATCTTGTGCTAATGGAGATAGTGCCCCTTCAGGTGATTTTCAGAGCACCAACCTAGGTTAGACTCTATGAACATCCTCCTGAGGTACCTTACAGTCTATCAATTCGTACAGCTTAAACTTGAAATACTGGTGCAAATACCCCTCAGCCTTCCTTCCCACAGTATTGCTCCCAATATTTTCTTAAAAACCGAAGTTTGCAAGACACCTTTGTTTCTATATGTACATATTAAAATGCCCGTGACTGTCAATGGAGCAAATCTAAACAGTCAGTTCAAATATCTGCTTCACTGTGAGCATGGTCATACTCTTAATAATCTTAAAATTGTTGCTTCATGAAATTGATGTTTCGATGCAATGAAATACAGTGAGTAATGAGGTCCAGACTCATGCTAACGGTCTGCTTTTAATTTTTACATCTAAGGACACACCAATGTGGAAAACTTCGAATTCTCATCCTCAAACAGTCAACTTAAATATTGTATTAGCCTACAATTCACTTTATACAAGTTTATCTTTTTCTAAACTGATCCAATATAAATTTGCCCAAGCCTACTTTCTAATCTTGATGGATATATTCTAATTAGGAAAATTGACTTGTATCCCAAGTGACATAAATTAAAAACTTAAGGATAAATACACACCTAATTGACTGGTGGCATGCTGAGGATATTTGGTTTGCAGATGAGGACGTTCATGGAGATTTTGTTGCAGAAAGCTATGTGAAAATATATTATTGTGATGTAGATTGTATTTTGCCTTGCAAATACATATATTTTTTTCATATTAGTGGTAGCCAACTGTATTGAAGTGTTAGTGAATAGCTGAGATTTTCTATATGCTGTTTGTTATGAAACTACCTCTGACATCCATCACATAATGTTTCCTGTTGATTGATCTAATTATATACACATAGTTTTATCAGAGCTTTGTCAGCCTGGAGATACCCATGTTTGCTTAATGTTCGACAAGCACGATTCAAAACCCTCTAGGCTCACTAGGCCTGTTTCCATAATCCTTAATTGGGAAAAGTAAGCCTTGAGAGTTTTGAAATACCATGCTGAAACTGAGCTCAGAGGCTGGTAATACTAACTCCCTATGTAAGCCCACAAACAATACATAACCCCTCCATGCACCATGTCCTCCAGATATTTGGCTGATAGTCTAAAAATATGCAGCTATAACACAATTAGACTTTTAAAGTTTACCTTAAGTAGTAACAGTACGAAAGTCTGGTTTTATTTTAGAAAATGTAAGAATAAAGTCTTAATTATTCATAATACTTCTGAAGAAAAATATTGTTTTGCTATTTCCTCTCAAATAATGGTTTCTGTTAATTGTTTCTTAACTGTCTGAGGGGAACGGTTGTGGAAAACAACCGGGCTGATTAATATACAAAGGTACTTGTGTTTTATCAGATTACACAGTAGGAATGGGGTTATGATCAGTGATTCATCATTCTCCCTTTCATCCATTTCAGCTGCCTTTCTGAATTCTGCACTTTGCTGAAGGGTCATATAGGTGGCTTTAATAATAATAATTATAATAATGTGTTGCATTATAAGAAACAGATTCCCATACACCTTCATGATTTTCTACATGTCTTTTCCACCTTTTTGGAAGCTCTGACCAGGGCTTTCTGCTCATCATGCTGCTAATTTGCAGGACAGATGTCTTAGTAACTAAGGACTTGATAGTAATTTAAAAGACAAAAACTGGAGACTAGGCTGAGGGAAAGCAGGCAGATCATAAAACTTTTTACACTGTTTTTGCACTAGTTTGCATCTACTGTTGATTTAGATTTATCTCAGAACAGTGATGGCATCTGTTGAATACGTGGAAAAGGAGCTCAGGAAGATATATATTTATTAAAAAATGCTTCCTTCAAGGTACAGATAATTTGATTTGTTCTAAGGAACTAAAGAAATATTGTTTATCTTCCAAAGCTCAGCTGGGCAAATACATCCTAAGCAGTGTGAGCTAAACCAGTGTAGAAGTAGACATTTGAACAGTAAGCTCCAAGCTTGGAAAGCTGCTGGCAAAATTTAAGTCTTGAGGATTGAAGGTTGCTCATGGAAATTAATATTTAATGCACTACAGTAAATGTATTGGAAAATGACACAGCTATTGTCCTAAGCACTGCACAAAACATAAAGCCAAAGTACTAAGGCATGTATTCAAGGTGTTTGTAAATGAAAACTTAGGTTTGTTAGGATGACAACATTTTATTTGGATTTCAAATTTATTTTTTAAATAACTTTTGGTCAGTGTCTCAAAATTTGCTGAAATATTCTGCTTGTCATTTATTGGTACTCTCATTGTTTCCTTTTAGTCGCACACATAAAATATGGCTACGTTAAGCTAATTTTGCCACAGCATTTTTAAGTGTATTTTGAAGTTACACTGAACATTTTTCAGCAGGTGGAACAACATATTTTAGATGTAGAAGTACAACTTTAGAGGTTATGGAATGTGCGAAAGTGATGATAGAGTAGGTAAGAAACATAAAAACCTGTGGTCTTGATGGAAGGAAGATGAGAAAGATAGTTTTAATCTTTTCTCCTCTAGATCTAAGTTACCATAACACTACATAATCTAATTAGTGTATTAAAATCTTGGTATTAAGTCCAAAGTCTGAGTGAGTGGTAAAAGGTTGCTGAAACTTAATTTCTCATGAGTGGGATTTGAAGGAAAGAACTGTGGGCTCATAGCTATGGGGGAATGAAATCTTTGTTCAAAGTGTGAGAATGGAAGATGAAGTCTGGTATACAGAGGGTATTTTCTGCTTGGTTTTTTTTGTTTGTTTGTTTACTTTTTTTTTTTTAATTTATTTGTAATTGCCAAGTTAGACAAACCTCTAGTGACCACCCCAATGACTTCTGTGTTTCTGCTAGAGCGATTTGTCAAATCTGAGATGGACTTGCAAGTAACTAAGGGATTGGACAAGATCGAAGAAACACTAAAGTGAAACGCTGGCTATGTTTGCTGCAGTTGTCTGAAATTCATTTTCAGTCCGTCCTTTCTCTGACCCATTGGGTACAAGCCACTCTTGCACGAAGTCATAACGAAAGTTCAGATTACCTTACTCAAGGCAGTGTGACCTCACAAACAGCAGCAGTGACGGGGGGGATGGCATTTTGGGGAGATGCACAGAGGATATAACTGAACGGCGCTGCTGGCAGGGTCTGTAATACCTGGGACTACCTGTCTTCTGCAGGCTGTAACATGGCCACATGAAGTGTTTGAGCCGTGCATGAGCCCACACCTCATTTATTGTCCATGTCCTGCTCAGTCTCATTGGTGATAGGCAGTTAACACTATCTGGATGCCGAACTTTTACTTAAGACCCACAAATTAGCCAATGGACCGTAGAAGTTTCACTTAATAATAAACTACTGATAGTTACTTGTAAGGGGTAGAGTCTCTTGGTGCTCCAAGCCTTATCTAACTTTCCAGCCTCAATAAATGTGGTTTTCCTTTCTGGAAGATTTATATTTTTGATTAATACTTCTGCCATCTGTGATTCTGAAGACTTCCCTAAACACTGATGGAACGTCTCCCTCCAGACATCTGTGGTGTTCTCTGACACTACAACAAGCTATGAATTGATGATTTAAAAAAAATAATAATAAAATGAAATTACATCTCTTCTGCATCTGTGACATACTATACTTTTCTATACTGCCTGCTTAATGCAAACCAAACAAAATATATGAAATATCCTCAACTGATTAATATGTGGGCCTTCTCTCACTGCTCTTCCTCTCTTGTAAACACTGACTAGCTTAACTACACAAATGGTGGCATGTGTATAGTTAGTGAGTTTGCCTTCTTAGATCTATAATACAAGTTTATAATGGAGGCAATGTCATATAGTATTTAACTCTGACATTTAGTGTTTGCCCTAGTAGATGGTCTTCCTTTTACTTAAGTGCCATTACTTTTATGTAGTCCATTTTCATTGCATTTAGTCCCATTTTAGTAATAATGCTTGCATGATTTACCAGGCAAATGCAATCTTTGCCCTGAATGGCACAGTGCAAGAAAAAATGGAAGCTGTTAAGAGGCTGAATGGCAAAAAAGTATTATTGACCTATGCTGGCAGCCATGTGTTTCAATTATTTTCAAGAATCCATTTGTCAAATAAGTGAAGCGATGTGGGACGTCAAGTTCAAGCTGGGGTTAGTGCCTTTCTACATCTGATATGATGTATCTTCTGTAGCCATTTAATTGAATTACCCAATTTATTTTTCAAGCAACAATGCTCTACCAAGAGCCATGACATTAAACAATTAAATATGAGTTTAAAAGTCTGCATTTTGTGTAGTTCATCATTTCTCTGCAGCAGACAGTCGGCCTAGGGCCATGCTGCATTCTGGTATGGTATAATAAAAGCATAGTGTCTCAGGGAACACCCATCCTACCCAAAATAGCGTGCATGTAGAACATGTATGTTCATCATCTGGTCACTGCTGTAGAGGCTGCCCTCATCATTTCTTGGGAAATGGGAAGAAGGAGTTGTAACTCTCATGTTTCAAGAGCTTCTGGATTTCTAAGATGGGGACTGGAAATTCAGGAAATGGGATGAAATTAATTAATTGTGAATAAGAAGTTGAGAGAAAGGCTGGGCTAAGATTTAGATTGCAAAGCTTTCTCAAACTTCTGCAGCTATTAGAAATCCAAAGTCTATGTTGCCTTTATCAAATATCATGAAATTTATGCTATTGTTGTTTTTCTTTGTGTTAGAAATTTCTACCTGTAGTACACTAAGAGAAATAGTTGTTTACCTGGGTGTTCATACAGTGTAGTTGCCTACTTCAATATTCTTCCACAAATATTTAAAATATTTTGCCAATTTACTAAAAATTAAATTGAAGAAATGAGAGTTTTGTTTTCTTCATCTTTTCTTGGTGTTACTGGAAATCAATGAAAATATGATTTTTAAGGATCTTATAGATTTTCTTTTGTTATATACATAAAGATACATATTTTGATATGAGAAGAATAATTACTGAAACAGAGAGAACAGTAGTGACTCATTTTTTTTTCAATTAATATTCAACAATTAAATTTTAATATGGTCAGGGAATTGTTCAGAGCCTTTTGTATGGGGATACTGCACCTTTAATTATCTGCCCTCTGGTGCCAAGCCTTTTCTTTGAGTGCTTCCATAAAAGCTTATTGCAGCTAGTTATTGAGCAAATTAGTACTTGAGTTTTGGTGAAAAATGTCTTTATTAGTCCTAAAACCAGAGTCACTGTGCATTCCCAGAAGGCGTGATTTTGTTTGATGAATAAATCTAGTAATTATCCCGCTGTTAGGGCTGTACTGCAAATGTCATAAGCAGATAAACAGAGGGAGTAAGCCTTCCGTAAATTCTCTAATTATCTATGCTGGACTACTTATTGCCTGCAGATGATTTATGAGCATATTGATATATCCTTAAGTATTTTCATTTGAGTTCACAGATGCAAATAATTAAGGCAGTAGTCATTTGCGAAAGAAAGTGGCAGGTCAGGGTCATCTCATTACAAAGCTTGTGCCCATGTTCACGTTATAGAAGAAGGTATAGGTATGAGCTGTTTGGCCAAGCTACCTCCTTTGACATCTTTAGTATTTCTTTTAGTTTTTAGTATCATTTCACCAGTTATTCCATAAATGTCTCGGACCTCAGTTTGCTTAGATCCTCTCAGGTCAAAATTGCCAGATTTATTTCCAATACCCAACATGTATGTTAACCTGGAGAACCACACTGGAAGATGCTTATCTAATAATGCTGAAGATGGTCATTTTCTTCAACTTACTATGGGTGCTTAAATGTCCAATGCATGTTTTTGCATTGTGTCATTTTAAATCCTGTTGTAGCCCTTGAGGCTGTTGATGTGGCCAGAATAAATAGTTTACCTTCCTTTCTCAGAGGAGCACAAAGGACATACAGAGCCCTTTATATAGCTGCAAAAAACCAGAACCTCCATATGTGTAGCAAGAGTAAGGTGCTTTTCTCCATTTTAATAGTTAAAGGAAGTTTCTGGCATGTATTCAAGATACTGGCAGTGAAAAACAGCTGAATTAAAATACCGGTAGAGCAGGTGCTATACAATGTATATGGTATCTTATCTATCTGCAGGTGCATCTGGGTTTCGTATATTGATATTTGCATGCGTTTCTTTGCCACATGCTTATTTATCTGTTTTTTCTCTCTTGCAGTACACAAAGAATTTGGCCTAACATACTACAGATTTTTGTGCGCGACATTTGTGATTTTTTAAATAAGTTATAGTGGAACTGGTGTGATTTGTGGGATGAAGTAAGGAGGTGAAGCAACTTAAGTGCTGAGTGACAAAAACGGGTATTGAGAAGTCTTACAACAACTTTCACTCTATGTTAATTAACCCAGTGTATTTCTTCTATTGTAATAACTATTTTACTTATTTAGTTATGTTTTACTGAGCATATTTTGGTAGATTTTAAAATGGGGAGGGGACAACTGAAGTTTACAGGTTTTCGTTGATATATAGAATGTTGAATCTTTCAGATATACTCCAGTCATAATAATTTTAGCAGAACTCATTTTCAGAAATCCTGATTATTCCATGAAGCTTGAACATCCCTGAATGATACAGCGACAAACCTTAGCTGAAAATTCTCCTCAAGTTTTTTAAAATGAGTTTTTTCATCTTTTTTTTTTTTAATACAACACTTGTGTTGCATGGTGGGCTGATTTTTGACAGGTTGGTGGAAGTGCGGGAACGAGACAACCTTGACCTACCTGCCACATATAAGAAGGGAGTACATTATGGAAATAAAGTGACCTGGGCATTGTCATTATTCTTGCGTAGGAAACCTGGTCTTTCTGATAATTCCTTCTGGGTATAATAATCTTAGATGTCAGTATTGTTGCATAAACAACATGTGGGTTGGACAGAATGACACTGATTTTTTTTACAGCATCTACATAACATGGGGCTGTTATCTGAATGAACAAGAGTTGCTGTGCCATTGATTGTCTTTAACTTGAGTTTCTTCACGCATTTCAGTGACCTTACTGCACCTCCCCTTTGTTTGCTTAAAGTGTTTCTTTTGCAGTTCATGATTAAGCCTTTAATTTTCATTTTATTTGTAATATTAACTGCTTCTCTGCAGAGTGAGAGTGCATTCATTAGAAGATGTTTCACTGAAAACACTGGAGGAATCCACAATTTTCAGAAACATTATTAACAATTAATTAGGGATCAGACACTGAAAATCTGCCAAGATACCACTAATCGGTTAAGCCTTCCATGCAGTCAGCTCACAGGTCAGAACTTTTTATAACTCATACTGCAGTCAATCTGTCCATAAAAACGAAACTTTCTTCCTTGTGCACACATAATGTAAATGTAATTATTTCTGGTTTTAAATTAAAATAGCAAGGATTTCTATTGAGGCGATTTTTACCTCTTTTTCGTTTTGGTTTTGTTTTTTCTTTATAGTGACAGTGATTTCCCAGCCAACAATAACTAGAAAATACAGAACAAATAGTGTACAGTGATTTTAGGACTTTGGAAGAATTCCATATGAAAAATTGGTCAAACATTTAAATTACTTTGATGCTTCCTCTGCAGTGTTCCTTTTTTTTTTTAGTTTTTAAGTTAATAGTGTTTATTGGTGCACATTTTTACACAAACCTGCTTTTGGGCTACATACATGTGAACATACATACAAACTGAAATCAAATTCCCATACATGTTCTGTCATACATTTTCACATTTGTTGGGTCAAATAACAAAAACATCTGTGTGACATTTGACAAATTACTGTATTTTTTTTTAAATCCAGATATGAAAGATTAATACTTACAACAAGCTAACATTAATAGATAGTTTTGAGAGATCTAGTCAAATAACTAAAAATTTCAATACAGCATCAGGAATGCACAGGGATGTAACATGAGTCAGAAGTTGTTACTTTGAATAATTACAGGGAATTATTCAGTTTGTCGCAGTGTGAGTGAGCCTCACAGGACATTGAAAGGGCTGATGATCACCTCCTTTGCTGTCAATATCCTTTTAAACTCTGCCTAGATCACAATGAAGAGATGTGTCAGTGTTATAGAGTAGGAAATAAATCCTCTTTTTAATGAACGACTTTTTTGTAGATGATGTTTGTGTTTAATCGTTTGATTGGTTTTGCTTTATTTTATTTTGGTTTGGGTTTTTTTTGTTATTTGAGGGCTTGGAGGGTTTGGTTTTTGTTTGTTTGTTTGTTTGGTTGGTTAGTTTGGTTTGGTTTGGTATTTGTTTATCCACAGTTGAAGGCTGATGACCAGGTAACCAAGAGGAATCAGGTGAAATATGGAATTGTGATTTGGCCTCTGCCGCTGTCTTTTATTAGGTATTATCCAAAAGCTAGCTGTGATGAATGGCTTTTTCCTTTTATGAGAATTAATAAAACTGGGCTGGGCTTACTGAAATCAGTTTCATAAAGGTCAGAGAGATATTCCAAAATACCTATCCTGATTTGTTCAGAAGGTGCTGACAATTTACTTGTGAGAGAACAATGCAAATATTGAGATGCTGTATTTTAAAAACATTTAATATCTAATTAATATACTACATAATACATATCTTCAGAAGAAAATCCTGAGAAACAACAATAATACTAGCAGTGGTGTTTCATTATAATATTGGCAGCATTTATTAGTCTGTACTATTCAGTGTCGTTTTATTTAAAATCTGTGCGTTAAATGTAACAATGGGAATTATACATTAATAGGTCAATTTATGCTAGAAGACTCTTAAATTATCCTATTTCCTGTTTTCAGTCTTGAAATTTTATCATAGGTTCTTAGTAATTTCATTTTATTTTGTAAATAATATTTTAAAATGTTGTTTTTTATATATTCATATGTATATGTGCATTCGTATTTGATTTTCAAATCAATGAGTGTCATTGAGTCCACTCTTAGTTCAGGACTAATTATATACTGACTGTGTATTTGCAGTTAATAAGCTTAGATACTAGGGGAAAAATCAGTGAAAAAGATTATACCACAGATAATTAATAAAAATCAATTAGTTTGTTAATGAGTACTCTGCCATTACCCAAGGTGGCAGAAACCAGCTGGGGGAAAAAAACAGCATCCCTGAATAGGACATTTTAGACGCCTGAGTTCTGCTGAGAATTTCAAAGGAAATAACTGTAAGAGGCAGCACTACTTGGGTTAAAACTGGGTAAATTTCCTCTTGAGATTGCAGCTCCTCTAGCTAATAAATCTAGTAAAAAAAGTGATTCACCTTTAGTGTATGCTATAAACCATTTTCTGATGCCTTAAGTACATTGCTCACTGCCCTGTATTAAAAACAAAACCCATAGTTGTAAATGTCAATGACTAGGATTGTTAGAGCTCTTGCATCTCCTTGCTTTAGTGTAAAAGCTGGAAACACCCATTACCTCTTAGATGACTTTAGGATAACATTTTGCATTCAGTTATATAAATGGCATAAAGTCAAACATGATCTGACAGAGAAATGCAAAACGCCTTCAAATAGTCCTTGAACTAAGATGGAAAAGTTCAATGGTAATGCTTATCCATTTGTGAGTATATTTTTATAGCACAAAATATACAACATGATTCCATCACCTTTCTTTTCTTTTGTTTATTCACTGTTACGCTGCGGTTAATTTAATCAAGGTCTAAGCAGAGCTGAAAACAAAAAATATAATCCATACACACATTGTCAGGCACATAGTTTAATTTTGATACTTTGGGTGGTTAGATTTGGAATTTAAATTTTATTATTATTGTCAGGAAGCAATGGAAAATAACTACACGTAGAAAGTTAAAATATTGATGCCACTAAAAGTCAAACTCTGCATTGGTCAATCCAGATGTACACCACAGCAAGGAAATTCCTTTTTTTTTTTTCTAAATACTACAGATGACTGTAAACCATTCCTTCAAATAACATTTTCTGTATGAGAGCAGAACTTCTATTATTATGTACAGTACAGACATGAAGTTGATAAATACAGTATTTCTATGTAAATACAGTACTACAGTAAACACACTATTTATTTAAAATATTTCTAAACATACATTCGTCATCCTGTTTTGGGATGTTACAGTGAACTTGGAGTTCACTGTAATAAAGTTGTGCATTTAGGTGCACAGCAGATAATCTGAATTGACCTAAAGTCCTAACGAATGACTTGTGAAATGGAGTTTGCTTCCATAAACATTCTGTTTTTAAAGCTTTCAGAAGGTACACTACAGAGACAAACATCTTTTACTTTTTTTGAGCCATTGGAAAGACAGTGAAATGTTTCAAATTCTGGACAGTAACTCAACAATAATTCTATATCCTGCTGACTTCCTGGTTCTCTTTATTTCTTTTATTTTCTTTCTATAATAGGGGGATTACAATAACTTTCTTTGAAAATCTACTTTTAGACAACATGATCTTTTTAATCTAATCAAAATATATTTCAAATAATTATTTATTCTCTGTTCTTTGTCTTGACGATATTATTTCCAATCTGGTGAGTTCTTAAACACAATAGGATAGATTCTGTTGTTTTATATGACCGTGAATTGTCTGAATGATCTTTTTAAAAATTACCATCCATTTAAAAACAACTCTAACAGATAAAATACCGTGGGCATAGCTTCCCCATTACACCGCTTGTCATCACAAGTATTTTCTCATTAAGCTGTATACCTATGGCAGGTAAAAGCTGTCAGAATGTAACCCTTGTGTCAAGTTAAAGATTCAGACAAGGTACACGCTTTTCATAAACATAGAGCAGAAAAGTTCCATATTTACATAATTATCTCCATTTCCATATAAAACATGTCAATTTTGAAGAACCTATGCCAAGATTATTGCTTTTCTTGTATAACACATTGTGAAGAAATGCGAATGACGGTGATCTTGGAAATACGCTGTACCTTTAACATTTTCAGTGGTAGAGTTAGATTTTCCATTTTTAACCTTCAGTAATCTAACAAGCAATGGACTACTTTAATGTGATTCTTGGCACTCATTAACCCTTGATTACCTTTTCCATCAACCAGGAGGAGCAGGTCCTTGGCATTTATTAGCTATTGATAACTATCTAAGGCCAGTGAGGAACAGCACCTCACGTTATTAGACGTTGCGTGTTGAAGCCTCAAGAGGTGATAAGCTGAGAGTGTGCAACAGATCATATAGAGCTTGGTTAGTTTCAAAATTGAAACTATGGTTTGCCTAGTCATGTATAATTTCAGCTTTATCCAGACTTCTCAGTGGTCTGTTTGTGGTTACCATAGTTTTCCGATATATGCATGCATCATATAAAGAGCTTCAAACTCTTCAAAATTACAAGGTAATAATAATGTTACATGGAGGATATTATTCTTAATGTTCATAACTCTTATTTGATAGCTTGCATTAATATTCTAGTGAACAATTTTACTCAGCGGTACGGTTGTTTGAAATTAAGGGTATTGAGAAAACATCCTGTTACCAACACTGCTCTTTGCATTCTGCCAAGCTGTCTATAGAATATATACTTGTGAGATGCCTTCATTGTACATTACTTTCCATGTGTACAATTGAGGGCGCTGCAGAACTATTAACAAAAGCATCCTGGCCTTTGGTTTGTAAATGATGAGAGTTTGATAAATGAACATTTTCAGTTTTACTGAAAAAAATTCATATGAATGTTTACAGTCATGCTGGTCTCTAGAGGAAAAACAGGGAAGGTTTCTTGGAAAAACTCATATTCCCGACTCTCTGGCCTACTTAACCAGCTGATACACTTGGAAAAATTAATATTTTGGAATGTTTTTTCTCTTTCTCCTCCAGCCCTAAAGACATCATTCTGCCCAACAAAAATTATGACCTCTTCTTACAAACTTTACAATACTAGAGTACATTACTCATTGCAAATTTTTTTCCTCAGTTTATGATCAATGTCTGAAAATAGATGACTTCTATTTCTGCTGACTGTTTCACTGCTTACATTTACTATGAACTTCTATTTGCTTAATAGATTTGTGTTTCTCACTCCACACAAGGGTTTTTTTAG